>NC_056737.1:457494697-457807197 GCF_019279795.1 Protopterus annectens | reverse complement strand
CTTCCAAATACATATCAATTCTCCGATATGCAATGTTTACCTCATTAAGAGAGGTTACAGCATAATTGTCAGATGTATGGAGTATGTTGTGTGTTTTGGAGTTATACGTTAGAGTGTCGAAGATGACTATACCTCCCCTTTATCAGGCCTCATATATCTGTAACTACGATCTGTACAAATGTCTTTTAAAGTATTGACTTCCTCGTCAGTTAAGTTGGAAAAAGTGTTAGATTTATTCTTATGGCCTACGGCTTTGTTGAGTTTATAAATGTCTTTAATAACTTTATTTTCAAAAACTGAAATAATGGGGTTGTTAAAAGGCATGTAAGTGCTTTTCTTCTTAAGCCTAGGTTGTTCTAAAACATTACTTACTTCATTCTTGTTGTTAATAGGATTGTTAAACATTGCAGCTAAGTTCAATTTCCTAGTGAATTTCTTGAATTCAAATATGGAATCAACCACCCGAAATTTGGGGGTAGGTATAAATTTAAGTCCCTTAGAGAATAAACTAAAATGAGACGTCTGCAGTTGAACATTACTATAATTGTAGATCTTGAAGTTCTTATATTCGCTTACTATATTGTCAGTGGTCACTATACTAATAGACTTAGAGTTGTTATCTCCTAATACAACTGAAGGGGAAAAGTCTACTAATTTTTCTTTCTCCATTTGCCCACTTGCTTCCATTTCCCTTGTGGCCAATTTGTCCGAGGGGATAAAAAATCCTGTTCATAGTGGTTGGAGTGTGAATCTTGTTCAAACCCCCTATCAGTTTTTCCTAAACCACTATTCACCTTGTGGTTCCCCCACTTATAACTAGTGTGTCTATTGTATTGCTCTTTGTCCCTCTGTGTCTTTTTAAACTTGCGTTCATAAGCTTTCTTAGCCCTGTCATCAGCTATAGAAAATTGTTTGTAATACAAATTTTCCCATTGTCCAAAGGCTAAATCTTGTAAAATGACTTTGTTAAGATTCTCCACCTCCAATATAGTTTTGCATAATTTTGCATCATTATATTTAATTAGCTTTTTCATAAATTCAAACCCAAAAGTGTCAAACAGGCTATTGAACTCATTTTCTACATCAACATTAATGTCTATGCCTAAGGGCAGTTTAAAAAATCTTAATCCCATAGGTACCATGTTAACAGAAATACAGTAGTTCAAATAAGCGTTATCAAGCTTCAATGCATTAATGGTGTTAAGTCCTTTACCAAACATGTAAATAGAGTCTCTCAGTGTTCCATTTTTAACAGTATTAACCTGTCGGTAATGATTAACAGAAGCACAATCAAATTTGCAATCACAATCCAAAAAATCCTGTAAAGTTCTTTGATTAATAACTTTTTCTTTTCCTCTTACACCTTGATTATCATAAGGCTTAACAGGAACAGTACCTTTAAGACGGGAAGATTCACCCGTAGCATTTGCATATGTGCGACCCTGTTTTGGTCTCGTGCCGATTCGTTTGGCTTCTTCAGCAAAGTTGCTGAAAGAAAAATCAAAAGTAAAGTCGCAAGCATTGGTTTGATTGTGGTCCGCTCTGGCCGCGGACTCTGACAAATCTATCTCGCCCCTCGAGGTGGTGGCAACACCCTGTCCATTAGGAATTCCCGGAGATGAAGTCGAGGGTGCTTCCTGTAGAGTAACCATGGGAGTATGTGTGTTAACTTCCTCCTCTGTTGGAATTCTTACATTTGAAAACTCTGCATTCTTGTAGAAACCAAGTGGCTGAATGCCGAAAGTATTATGCAAAGTTTTTGTTTCAGACGTGAGTTTACCGAATAGTTCTAGAATTTTAGTTACCTCCCCGCGTAAGGATGCCACTTCACTCCGGAGGCTGGAAAGCTCCTTACTATGATCGGGTGAGGCTCCGCTGATATAACTGTGAGACAAACTCATATCAACACCAGAAAAAAGCAGGTTGCACTAAATCCAATCTCGAAACAACAACGGCAGCCAAAGCAACCCGCTAACTGCCTGCTCACAGTGTAAGATAGCTGAACAAAAACTCAAACAGTAGTAGAATCCTCACGTCTTTTTAATAAAAAGATACACCAGTTTTTAGCGCTTTCTCTCGCAGATAGCGAGCTTCATCAGAACACTGCAGATGTATCTGCTATACATTTAAATAGTAAAAAAGGCGCCAAAGTAGCCTTTGATCAATTAATTAACATCAATATGAACATGTCTGACATGTTCTAACAGCCTAGTTTTAAAACACGTGTTACTGTTCCCCGCATAAAATATGTTACAAGGCAATCTAAGAGCATTCTCTATACACCTACCTTTTGAATGTACAGACTTCAACATGTTTCACAGCCATTCCCCTCAGCAGGTATTATAGCACTAAATAATGACAGACCAGTATACCTATCCACCTACTACTGTATGACATCTGGACAAAGCCTGACATAATTGGTGGACAGAAGCCCAAATACATGGCCATACATGAAATATTGCTGTTATACATTGAGAAAGTTGCTGGTGTTACAGGATTTGTTGTAACATATCTTTTCTGAGGGATATAAAGTAAGAAAAACAAATGGATGTTACCATCTACATAATGCAATCAGCAGAGTATGTTACTGATTTTCCAAGAGTAACACCTGTCTGGGGAACAGCCCATACATAACAGGCTAACCTGTGGCCATTATGTGGATGGCCCTACAGTTGAGAGCTATGCAGAGACAGAACTTTTTCAGACTGGAACCCATGCAGAAGTAGTATATGCAGAGAAACCCTGTTAAACTAGCAGTATTCCAAACATATAACAGCAATACTCACATTCTGCTCCTAAGTCATGAACCTTCCCTACCATTTAGTTGGCTTTTCTCCACAAGTCTTGTTGTAAAAGATAGTAGCTCACACAACTCAGTGGTGGATTCAGAAATTTGCAGAAGGGGGGGCGCAGCATGCAAAGTAGTCTATGTCAGGGGTAGAACACCAGGGATTGGGGGGCTGTGGATGGATCACCTTAAGATGCTCAGAATCATGTGGTACAGCTATGGTAGTGGAAGAAGTAACTCCTGTACAGCATGCAGCAAATTTAAATATAGTACTGGCTGTTTCAGTTTATACCTGGGAGAAATGTTTGATTATCTATGTCAAATCATACTCTCCTTCTATGTTGGCACAACTTGCATATGTGTTATGATAACACAGTAAAAGTCCCTCTT
The DNA here is from genome assembly GCF_019279795.1 of Protopterus annectens. NCBI lineage: Eukaryota > Metazoa > Chordata > Ceratodontiformes > Protopteridae > Protopterus > Protopterus annectens. The sequence continues at coordinate 457,804,019 of NC_056737.1, read as the reverse complement.
AAGGTCACCAAGCAAGTACCCCCAGCTAATATAGTTATTTTTGCAAGTAAATGATTTATATGAAAACAGCGAAGTTCAGCTAACTGAAAGCAACACAGAAAGTTAAGGAACTTCATGTTATGAAAATAAAAAGAAAACCCAAAAAGCAAATACACATCATACAAATACAATAGATCAAATTTTAAACTACATTAAAGTAGGTCAAGATCTTAAGATTAAGGCACACAGAACAAATGATGCTATCATGCTCCCACCAGTACATATGTGAATGTTCTGTTTCACTAAGACATTAGTTAATGATAATGCTGCAGCGACAACTGAATGACAAGACTTTTTATATGCACATTTACAGCACTTCAGCCACAACAAACTGAATGCAAGCCTCACAGAGAGAGGTGGAGAGAGGGGACCCATTTTTAACGTTAGTTAACAAAGATTTTACAAATATATCAGCTCTCAGATCCCCTTGCTGAAGGAATTAGTAAATAAGTCAGCTCTAAAACAGCAAGTCTTTAAATGGCTCAAAAGAAAAAAAACAAAGAAAAAAAATCACACAAAATGTTGTCATCCATAAATACATATATTTACAGTACTTACAGAAACAATACATGATGTTTTTCTAAATGTAGAAAGATCTGTCACTGAACCATCTGTCACATTTAGTCATTGTCACTTATAGAAAAGCAAAACAGTAATACCAACTTCTAACAGGAATTGTAAGAAATTCACATAAAGTTACTATCAGACAGTGTTCCCCCTCAAAAAAAAAAATCTGAATCAGAGAGCCAAGCAATGATTTCCAGTTTTGTGCACTGATATAAACTCAGTCAGCCATGTGCACACATTTTCTAGAATCATTATAGGAATCGCACTTCACTGAACTCAACTGTCAGTCTGGAACCACTATGCCACAAACTGAGCACAGCACAAATGCACTGTGATACCAAAACAACAGTAACAACAAACAGCCTTCTCTGTGCTGCCAATGAAAAGTAAAGATTAAAATATTCATTTTACTTTTGCTGTGATCACTAAGTACTGCAGTCCATATTGTAAACAACAACCAGCCAGTTCATCATCTGTAAGCTATATAACCTACAGTAGTTATACATTTTTGACAGTAGTATGCCAGCCACAGACAGCTGAGATATACCCATGTATATAATGCATATGGAATAGCTGCATGCAGAAGAGTAGTTAGGCCATATGGAGCCCAGTATGAGACACTCGTATGGCACCCCCCCAATGGAAGGCCACACCCCCAACAAAATGTTGCTCTCCCCACCCACCCTAAGCAAATATACATAAAAATACTAATCATTTCATGAAATAGCAAAACCAAAGTAGACATTTTAGTGCAAATGTACAGCTGTCTTACTTAAAAAAGCAGGTAAGTACCTCTCCATGTACATTATCCTAGACTTTACCCCAGATTAATTGTATCCACATGGCGAGTGCCTTTTATTGCAGATTGCAGTATGTTACAGATCCACATTTCTTTTTCATGCATTTTGCTCCATGTCTTCTGACAATTAGACCACTCCAACTCTGGAGAGGCTATCATCCAGGCAGCCATAGGTGGTGATTATGCCCACATCAACATCACAGTAATGAGAGTATTAAGTCCCAGCCCCTCCACTTGGGTGGAGTTTGTGTGAACCACATAATCATAGGGGCCATTACACCTCCTAATACACATTCATACTTCTGTGCAGCAGCTAATAAAGGCTTCCACATTTTCAGCTTGGTGAGTCAAATGCACTTCCAAAGACTGCACCAAAAGTCACCATCTCTACACACTGATGCTAGCTTCATCATGTGCTCATGACACTAAAGGGATCACGTGAGTCAGAGTTATGGCTTCATCCCTCTGTAGCTGAGCTGGCACAGTCCCCACATAACTAAGAAACAAGTGCCATGCACTAGCTAAACATATAGTTCAATGTCCCAAGCCTAGTTTTAAATTTTAAATTTATAGTAATAGACCAAGTTTCTTATAATCCTCGGGGTGGTCCTGATTCACTTAGACTAGAAGAACTTGAGCTTATATGGCAGATTAGGTTGAATGCGTACAACTCCCCCGGTTTGAATGAGGGTTGTTCTATCAGTAGTATTTTGAAAATCAAAAGTTTAATAAGATGATTTGTACTTGGTATTTCATGTTTGCTTTTTTTATATGAATTATTTCATTACATATTTATATTTACATATATTTACAAGTTCTCTATATATTCTTATTATTATATATATTTTTTCATTTTTAAAGTTTTCTTGTTTATATTTTAGTTTATTATGAATTATTAATAATCAATTGTATGGTGTTATAATAATTAGTAGTACAGTTTTGGTTTTATTGTGCGTTATATATATTTTTATATTGTTATATGTATATTTTAAATAGTGAGAGTGGAGTCTTTGTTTAGGTGCTTATCCCTTTAATATGGTATTTTTAACTGTTAAATGCAGTTCATTTACTATGTGTACTTGATGAATTGATTGGTTAATTATCTCTATATATGTGACTGATTTCAAGATTTTCAATATGTCTGATGAAGTTTGTTTTATCTACAAACGAAAAGCGCTTAACATATTAAATTTTACTATTAATTTTCTTGTGCCGTCTGAAGTCTCTTATCAGTAGTTTGTTTCTAAGAAACAAGTGCCAACATGACTTGCTTTTAATAGAAGTGCTCTCGCATGACAAGCCACAGTACTACCCTACACCAAACCTCTGTATCATATCAAAGTTGCCAGTCACACAGATGTTCAGTCACACCACAAAACTATACCACATTGTTCAGATACTCTCAAGTACTAGTAAACACCACAGAACTCACTGACAACTAACAATCCAGCCCTAAATTACACTTTTTTCTATGCAATACTTTTGTTCACCTTTGATTTTCCTCTCATCTTCATGTTTTCATAATATAAAAACCCTTGAATGATGCTGTGTGGAGTATCACCCAAGATTTTATACACAGCAGCAAAGCATTCTGGGTAAATAAAAAATCAAACCGTATCAATATAAATGAAAATGTTTATTTATATTGCAGCTCTAAATACATTAATATACTGATTAACAAATTAATGCAGTCAATTAGCAAAAGCAAAGGAGGAACACATGTCTTTGGAATGGCACTAATGTAGAAAGTAGAAGACTGGTGTATATGTTTTGGTTTTAGGTGTAACTTAATAAAACAACAACCATAACCATCAGCAAAAGATAAATACGGTGTTGAAGATAGTGTGTGACACTTGTCTGCAGAAAAATGAATTAAGAATTGTGACGCCCCATCTCTGGGCCAGTAATCAATGACCCTCAATCTTCTCACCACTGGCAACAGTGGGGGACATTCATTGGGAGGATAAGAGGTACACACACAGTATCTCCAGATGCAGCTCTCTGCATCAGCACAATCAAACACAATTTCCCCTTAAGAGCACACAGGGAACACAGTCAGTCTGTGGGCTGGTTCCTTTCTCTTTCTCCAGATCCTCAATAAGACTTTCCACTAGCACAGTTATAGGGTTGAGTCCTTAGCCAGGGTTCCAATCCAAGTCCTCCAACAATCTCTTTTTCCAACTAGTGCTTCATTTCCCTGTTTAAGTAGCTGACACGCACACTCTTTGAGATTTGATTTGCCCTTAGCCCGCACACACACACACACACACACACACACACACACACACACACACACACACACACACACACACACACACACACACACACACACACACCTGGGAAAGGCTGGCACAGGTTTATTAGCTATGCCCGCTTCTGCCCAGACTATAAGGTAGTAATGACTGCCACTAGACACTCCTGCCAGCTACTTTAAGGCTCTTCCAAGGCTACCCAATATACTGAGTAAAGTTAATATTAATACAAATGGTAGTCTGACTAAGAGCAAGGCTATTAGGAATGGCCCACACAGTGTCACCAAATAAATATGCAAATACTCTCAAAATTTAAATATCTCTTCAATCAGCCACAACAAAAGGTTTAAATATATTTAATAATAAATAAAAGAACAAGAAAATACTCAATATATATATTTGTAGTGGCATCTGAGTTTAAAATCACAGGAAATATGTAAAATAACATTGAAGGACAGGCTCAGACAAATAAAGAAAAAATAATATCTAAACTAAGCTTCACTGTATTCCTGACTGAATCTAAAAGAATTATACTATTCCCTAATAACTTACTTCATAGAGCAAGGCAGATGATGTGGTGAATGGTTCTTCTGCTGTTGTCAGGCCCAAGACAGAATACGGAATGTTCTGTCTCACTAAGGGACATTAGGCATACCTTGCAGAATGACATAATTTCTAGTCATCTGACTTCTAGTTCCCATGCAAACCCCCCATTGCTGTAAGCTGGCAGGACTTAGCATCTACTTGTAAAAGTACACACACAAGCCCCTGGATTTACAAAGCCCTGTAGAACGTGCAGGATTAGTCTAAGAGCTATTTTCGGCAATATGGCCGACGTGCGATCCAGGAACGAGCTCCCGGGACATGCACGTGAGCTCTTAGACTAATCCTGCATGGACTGAGCTCCTGTTTGCAAATTACACTCATTTGCAGGTGAAAAACATGCAAATTAGTGTAATATGCGATTCAGGAAGCTGGCAGCTGTCCATGCAGGACGAGTGCAGTGTGCAGAAATGTACTCGGTTAGTAACCGAGTACATTTCTGCAATCTACAAAACGGAGCTATGTTAGCTCTAAAAAAAGGCTGCATATCATTGAGGAAGCATGCCAATGGCCAAGTAGAAGGCCATTGGCATTGCAAACTATTAAAAAAAAACAAATAAACAACTTTAATTTTTTTTTCGTCAATCTCACTTGTCTCGCGCAGAAATGCGTAACCGGGATCGGGGGGGGGAGGGGTAAAATAAACTTAAAATAAGCATTCTAACTAAAATCAATATTCTGCCATGCAAGTCAATGGCAGGCAGAAGACAACCTGGCCAGTGAATAATGGTTGCTAAGGGGGGAGGCTCAGTGTGGGACATGTAACTATGCATTAGCAGGCAATCCTATGCAAATAAGGGAGAGGTTAGTGAATCCCAGATTTTCTCAGGGTGTGAGGCAGGTCCCAAGAGTGTAAGAGTATAAATAGCTGGGTGCAAGACTAGAATATAGGTGACATCATGGGGGGGTGTCAGGCATACTGTAAGCGGATTGGAGACCTCTGGCTTGGGATTGCTCCTAGCTTAGCACAGCTAAGCTAGGGGTGTGTCTAAACCTGCCTAGCACTCTTTACAAAGTGTAAGTGGGTGTGTGCACCGCACACTGGGTTTTACAGGAAGAAAAAGGAAGTTAAACCTGGAAAAAGCAGCTATGTGCACATTTCAGCACTCTGTTTGCACGGCGCCTAAACAGGGAGGCAATGGGAAGGGAAAACAACAGTAGGAAGGTAATCAAGGAGAACTATCTTAGCTGATAGGTGAAATGTATCAGAATCAGCCAATTACACAGGCAGCAGACCAGCCCAGCATACCACTATAAACTATGCAAACACCTTTCCCCCCCTTGTTTTTCCCCAACACTCTGCACCACCGGTGTATACAGATGGGGAAATTTTACAAAACGAAAGCAAGAGAAAAAATGTTAGGGGCTGCTTTTGGTATCATAAACCAGCATGTGCAAGAGGCTGAGGGTGGTGAGGATGTGAATGCTGCTGAGCAACCCACAGTGAGGAGACGGAGAAGAGTGTACAGACCCAGGGTAACCTATCAAGGGCTACATTTGCTGGAGATAGTGGAGTGCTATAGGGTGAACAGAGACCTCCTACAGCAAATTGTTGAGCTGTGCCAGCCACGCCTGACACACAGAACTAACAGAAGGGAACCCATCCCAGTGGATACCAAGGTATGTGTAGGCCTAAGACTACTAACAACAGGTACCTTCTAAAGGCCAAATGGGGATATGATGGGGATTTCACAGGCATCAGCATCCAGGGTACTCCACCAGTTCATGGATGCCATGTCAGCACATGTCGGTGAGCACGTATATTTCCCCATCACCTGTGAGGCGTTGGCCAGCAATATGCAGCTCTTCCACCAAATAGCAGAATACACTGAGGTAGTGGGTGCAATAGACTGCACGCACATATGCATTAAAGCACCACCGGGTGAGTAGGGTAGGGTCTACATCAACCACAAGGGCTTCTCCTCCATCAACTGCCAGGTCATGTGCGATGCCCAGGGCATAATAATGAATGTGTGTGCTGGCTGCCCTGGAAGCTAGCATGATTCCCATATCTGGCATCTGACGTAGCTGTACCAGACATTTGCTAATAGGGACATCCCACACGGTCACCTAGTGGGGGATGCTGGATACTCACTGGAGCAATGGCTGATGACACCCATCAGAAATGCACACACACCTGAACAAGAACTCCATAATGAGGTGCACACACACAAACACGAATCATAATAGAGCATGTGTCTGGGATGCTTAAGTCACAGTTCCGATGTCTGGACACATCCAGTGGAGCCTTGCAGTACTCACCAACTACATGTACCCAAATTGTCCTTGTATGTGCCATGCTACACAATATGATCCTGCAGAAACAGCTGCAGCAGGAACAGCATGGGGCAGGGCCACACAGTCCCCCACCAGTGTCAAGGCCTACACAGGTGGAGAGTGACTCGGAGGAGGAACAACCTGAGCCTGCTCCAGTAGGTAGAAGGAGGTGTGCCCAGTATGCCCTGACCTTGGCAAAGAGGCAATGCATAGCACATTAACTGACACAGTAGGGACCCAGGGAATGACTCCTCTCTCCGACTCGCACATACAGTAAAAGGGATGCCAAACATGACACTACCTGTGCTCACCCATGTATAGGGAGTGTACTATGTGCATCTGACATAGGCAGCCCTGCAGCACCACCCTCAATACTCAGACACCCACAAGGTAAGTGACTCACATATGCCAGTTGTGGGGGCACATACCCAACAACAGTCACAGCCAGCAGGATAGGTGTAGACAAACACAACCAAATGCTGTACTATGGCCTCTGAATGAGCCCCATGGGTAACCCCTACCCCAGGTCTACACAGACAAACTACAGCAGGCCAGCCAGTTGGATGTAAGTTGTGAATGCTAGGAAGTCAGAAACTAATATGTAGGTAGTGAAAGCTAAGATCTGTAGTACACTGGTATGCCTCTAGCCAGCAGGATAGGTAAGACTACAGACTGAAATGGTGTACCTGACATACCAGTACAGTCCTAGCAAATGTGTAAAAGTATAAGGTGTGCCCTACCATCCTATGTACACTTATAGTAACAGTCAGGTGTGCCCCCCCCACCCCTGTGTAGAAATGTAGAAACAGTCAGGTGCCCCCCCCCCCTGCTATGCAGAAATGTAACAACAGTCAATGCCAAATGACTGATGAATACCCTGCAGACACAGCATGCTACCTGTCGGTGTACAACACAAAGGTCAGCACCACAGTACAAACTACCTAGACTTGATCCACACATGCAATATAGATGGCCATACTGGGCATGCTCACACACACAAATACATGAAGGCCATGTCAGCAAACACCAGTGGACCAGACATATCTGACAATTGCAGTTCTTAGTGCAGACACATGTCAGTATGCACCACTCCTGCCTTGCACACACAGTGAATAGGAATACAGACATATATGTAAGGACAACACACTATAATAAGCCAAAGGTAGACGGACACAGATGTGTTGAAGAGGGTGACCATGACAAGGAGCCATCTGGGCCTGTCCCACCCAGCACACAGCCAAAGGGCCCCAAACATATGAGGTGCAGGTGTCATTCACTGCAGATTCTAGCCACCAGTATCTGTCAGCATGATGGCGTGTTGCACGTGCCAGCTGTGCAACATGACTGTACAAAGAAGTAGCCACCTAGTAGCTGTATACATGTACCTGTGGCATATGACCCTGTGTGTGTCTGCATGCAGCATGTCAACCCCTAAATGAATGAGTTACAGCCCATGCACACACTGCCCTCCACATAGCAGTATCATGACAAGCCTGGGAGAGCTGTAGCTCAGTAATCCCCATGGCGCGTCCCATAACTGCATACTGCTGTACTGATAAACTAGTTAGGTAGTAGTCCTAACCCCAGACTTGGCAACTGTGTGAGTGTCTGTTTGTCTGCGTGTCTCTCAGTCTCTGACTGTCTAGAGAGAAATGCTTTTTAGGCTACTCACACTCCGTAAAGTTCATATACACAACTTTGGCAAGGCTGCTGATGTCGCTCACCTAGAAATACACCTCTGGAGAAATCATAACCCAGTAATCTCCGTAGTGTGTCCTGTAACTGCACACTGCTGTAGTGTGATAAAGTAGTTAAGTAGGTGTTCTAACCCCAGACCTGGCAAGTGTGTGTGTGTGTGTGTGTGTGTGTGTGTGTGTGTGTGTGTGTGTGTGTGTGTGTGTGTGTGTGTGTGTGTGTGTGTCTGACTGAACAGAGAGCAATGCTTTTTAGGCCACTAACACCCCGTACAATACATATACTCAACTTTGGCAAGGCTGCTGATGTCACTCACCTAGAAATGCACCTCTGGGAAAGTCATAGCCCAGTAATGTCTGTAGCGTGTCCTGTAACTGTGCACTGCTGTAATGTGATTTAGAACTGTGGTAGGGTTCCATCACTACCCATGACAGTTCTGGATGTTTTGCATGTGTTTCAATGTCTGTGTATGGAGCAATGCATCATAGGCTACTCACTTGCAGTACAATTCAAATGCCCTACTTTGCCAATCCTGCTCATGTCATTCATAGTGAAATACAACTTTAGGGAGAAAGTACCCTGTGGTGTGACCTATAAGTGCTCCATGCTGTAGTGTGATATAGGCCTTGGGCAGGGGTTCTATACCCACACATGACAGTTGTGGATGTTTTGTGTGTGTCTCACTGTTTGTGTAGGGAGCAATGCATTTTAGGCTAGTCACTCACAGTACAGGTGAAATGTCCTACTTTGGTAATCCTGCTGATGTCAGTCACTGTGAAATACACCTTTGGGGAAAAAGTACTACAGTAATGTCCATGGTGCATACTATAACTGTGTAGTGCTGTAGTGTAATAAACTAGATAGGTAGGGGTTCAACTCCCAGATATGACAGGTGTGTGTGTAACTCATATCCTGTGTAGAGGTGAGTGTTTGACACCTGTGGCCAATATGGAGGTGGTTTTGCTCATTACTTTTATGGTGATCCTACTATATATCACAATGTCAACCATACAGGGATAACAGATGTAAATTAGCTGGGAGGCTGGGGTGCAAAGCCATACCCATACGTGTGACATCAAGGCCAGCCAATCCAAATTAGCAACCCCACTATTACCCAGAGCACACACGCAACCCATGTGTCATACACACACACATGTCTAGGCAACAGCCAGTATGTGGTTAGTACACTACATATTGGCCACTGATAGTAACTATGCAGTGATAGCAGTGGGCTACAGAGGGCATGTCACCCTGCCCATCTGTCCAATATACACGTACATGCAGACAGTGTACCTCCACCATGTTCCCCAATGGACACCTGCACCATCTGTGGTGCCTTCACATGTGACTCACAACGGACATACCATGCCTGACAACATGCCCTGTATGGACAGATGACACTGACATCAGAAAATGCTGTTGGCATGCTATCAATGTAGATGAAGGGTAAACCTGCTGCCCATTACCAGTTCCTGCCACAAGTGGGCAAGACTGGCACATCTGATGATAATCTGTGTTCACAACATGGGCCAGACACCCCAGGTACAGTTCCACATGTCACTGTACATGCATATGGGAGGTGTGCACATCCCAGACACCATCCATATCATGGACTAAGGAACACATACATGGCATGTGGTGTACAGCATTGGCCACACACAGTAGTCACCCAGCTGACTGGATGGGGGATGCAATACCCACCTGTGTGGGCAAATGCAGTAACTACAGGCCTGAGCCACAATGCAGACCATTGTCATGTTGCCTGATGCCATGGTATACCCATTGCCTACCCTTGTACAGCCTGCTGGCACAGTTGACCACCACACTCCCGTGTAGACATGCACCCATGCATGTCAGAACTGGTACCTTGTGTGTTTGTGTGTGTGTTGTATGGTGTGCATGTCCACATCTACACTCATTACAACCCCCCAGGGCATATTGAAGCATGCTGTCTGATGTCTGACATCTCCTCATACTCTTTGCCCATACGGCCTCTGTATAACCCGTGTGGTGCATGTGATACCTGCACATTGATGTGTTGTGGCAATCCCACTACTGATGAGTTAGACTCCTGGCCCTGCCAAGTGTGTCAATGTGTGTGCGTCCCTGTGTGAGTGTGCCTGTGTTGACGCTGGCACCTGTTCATGCAGACAGGTACATGTATGACGCCTACCATATATCTACTGTATCCCTGTTGCAGATGTCACTCACCCTCACATATATATTCTGAGTGCTCCACATCAGGTAACCCATGTGGTACATTGAATAACTACATCGATCTGTGATAGCACTACATAGTTGTCAGGGGTTTGATACCCTATGCTGGTCAGTTTATGACACAAATATGTTTCAGTTTTACCCTCCTACCCCTCCCTGATATGTACCTGCCTCTGTCTGCCTCCCCCACTCCCTCTCTGGTGGATGTGGAGATCCACACCTGCCTTGCTTAGGCAGCAGCATGTGTATTTTATGTGATGCTTATGATCAACTGATGGCCTCTGCGCAAATTGTAGCCCTCCCCTAGCTGATTGAATGTGGAACAGCTGTGGTAACATTCCCATAGCCAATTGTATGGAAACACACTCCAATACCTAGGAATATCATGGTGGTGTTGGGCCTTTGCAGTCACTGTGAGCAGGAACTAGATCTGATGTTTGGCAAACAGCATCCCAGATGGATTGGGGATTTACCTCTAACAACATACATTGTGGAAAGAGGGCAACCAACAGGAGGGGGATGTGCCTGACCTGACTACAGACTGTAAGTGCTGCTATACTGCATTTGGAGTAATGTTGGTTTAACAGTGTTTGTCTGGATATGCCTGTTGTACATGTCGCAATACCTCCCATGTCAGTTCCATGTATATGAGGAATCCCCATCTGCAGGGTCATCTGCAGACTGGGCAGTGTTGTGCCTATGGTTAGCCACAGTGCATCAATCTGTGGAATGCAGAAGGTAGTGTGAGGATTGCAGTCTGTAGATGGTGAAGGCCATGACAGTTACTGACTTCATATCCCTCATAGGACATATGTTGCAACAAACTCTGTTACAATGGAAAATATATGAGGTTATCACAGCAACATGTCTATACTGGCCCTGTGTATGTGCTGTCAGCCACACCTCTGTCAACCTTTGTACATATGGCATGCATGAAGTGGTGCATATGTGCTATACACCATAAATACTGTCATCATATCTGAAAACAAACAGTGATATGTCAGATTGCTACACATGTCATGTACAGTAGTGGTTATATTTCATGACATGAGCTGGACATTCTATGGATGATTGTACAGTACTGAGGTCTGTGTAGTGATGGTCGGCAGTGTGTGTATTGTTAATATGTACTTCAGCCTGTGTACAGACTGTGGTAGATGTCATTGTTCTAGCTCCCCTACTCTCAGATGTTACATGCTGCCCCACTGTATGGTACATGTTTGTAGGGCCATACACACACATGTCCCATACCACAGACAGCCATCATAACAAACTGTGTAGCAGCCCAGTATATGTAGGGTCATTCTGTGAGTGGCACATATGAATATGGTGTAGAACAGATAGTCCATATACTGTAATATTATGCTAACTTACCATATATGGCTGTGGCTGTGTTCACATTGGTTGTGGTTATGCACTATCACACAGGTGTATCTAACCCTGTGCTGTGACATGGCTGTCGAGCCTGCTATATGTGCAGGTGCATGTGCATTACCCCATATGAGATGTAGGCCAGTGTTGAGCCAGTCTGCTTGTAGCCTGCACAGTGCATTGTTACATGCCTAGCAGCTTAGTGTACATAACCAGTGGGATGTTATCTGCAGATACTTGCCAGATGTACTGCTGCTGGGCCTCCCTTAAACGTCATGTATGTCAGACAGAGCAGTGGGATGCTGTACAGATGTATGTCAATATCTATTGGGTGGTATGTGTCCATGGCACCCCTGTACCAGCAGTCATTATGTGTCAGGCCAGAAAGGAGTGTGTAACTCCAACACCTATGGTGCCAAATGTATACCAGTCGTTATGTGTTATACCCATCTACATGGCTGTCTACATCCATATTGTGAGGCCTGGTACACATGTGGTGCTCAAAGGGATTATGTGTATACCTCTAGACTGTACAGGGGTGTGTCCGAAGTTCCATATATAGTGGCCAATATCTCTGCTGCACTCCACAGGGGCATTACCATGCTAGCAGTGGTACCTTACAATGATTTCCTTGGGATGTCTGTCAGTAGCCAATGGCACACATGTTATAAGCAGATGTCGACATCTACACACACCATGTCTGTGAAGACAATCCCAATGACAGTAGCAACAGTCTAGTAATATACCTGCTATACATACCTGTCATCCCCTTGCACTACGACTTTGGGACTGTAGGGGCTGGTGTAAGCCTACACTCCACGTCCAGATCATATGGTGGAAATATATACACATATACTTATTCATATAGCTATATATATATAATTGCACATGTGTACTACATTGAATTACCACTGTAATGGCAACCACCCACTATAAATCCCTACAGCATGTGGGCATGGTCCCTTTACATTTCCTGTGTGATGGACATCCATCCTGTGTGTGGGCATCAGTGATACAGACAGCAGATAGCAATACCTCTTACAGGAGAACCTGCACACTCAGAGCGGACACATATTTGTAGGAGGATCAGGAACTACAGACAGACTGTGGGTAGAGTTGTGTAATGTTTTGCATAGTACTGGTGTGTGTGTGTGTGTGTGTGTGTGTGTGTGTGTGTGTGTGTGTGTGTGTGTGTGTGTGTGTGTGTGTGTGTGTGTACATACTAGTGTACCTTGGAATGCAGTCTGTCTGCATAGCTCACTGCTGTGGGCCTAACCTCTTGCTGAACAGAGGTATGCCTATCATGTGTTGTCTGTCCACCACACAGGTCCTGTGTCAGATATTACACTGGCAGTGTGTGTGTGTTGCATGCTATCAGTACATGGCTACATCCATGTCTATATCTAACCTCAATTCCCTAACTAAGGGTATGTCGCAGACTATCCTGTAACACCAGCACCTTGCTTAGTGCATGGCAACAGTGTTCCACATATGTGCCTGTGTTCCAGCCTCTGCCCCGAATCTACATACCAAGCTTTGCACATATGTCATGCTTTCGGGGGTTGTTCTATAGTGGGCTGTGATTATATCACACTGCCATTGCTGCCATTAGTCCACTGCTGTTGTATCCCCTACACATACAGTGGGGCTGGGGCCATATATGTGTGGGTGTCACCTACACAACACATGTGTGCCCTTATGCACTGCAGAGGCCAGTGTATGTAACAGTCTTATATGGGCTTGTATTATTGAGTCTAAGTGGGGAGCACCATAAATGACCTAGGCTGTTACAAAATGTGGGGGTATCAGGGGTGAGCTGCCACAAGGTAAGTGGATGTACAGTACCATATACTCCACCTATAATGACATTACTTACATGACTTGGGGTACTGCAAGCCTCCTGCCTCCTGCCATACGGACTGTTCTGTGCATTATGGTACAACCCATTTGATCACAAAACATCTTTACCTCCTACGGAGTTTGTACAGAGTGTAGATAGAGGCTGCTGAACTACACACCTGCAGTACATACTGTTGATTGTGTGGTACCCTGTGGCCCAGTCTGTCTGCACTAATGTACATTCTGAAGAGCTTGGCTTGGACAGCAACAGTTGTGAACCTTTCCAGACTACTGTATTAGTGTAACTGTTTCACAGTTGCAGTACTCCGTTTATATGGTTGACAGTATTTGAACAGCTATTAGTGTAGGGTTAGGTATCAGATTTTAGGTGTATGTGTGTGGATTTCTGTTTGTTTGGTGTGCTTGTGTTGTGTGTATGTGTTTTGGATCAGCGATTTTTTTCCCTGGGAAAAAAATCGCTGATCTGACAGTTCGCGATTGTAAGCTTTCGCTTAAATTAGGTCGATCAATTAGCGTTCGCTTTTTTAAGTGTTCGATGATATAATATAGACCCTATATATATATATATATATATATATATATATATATATATATATATATATATACATTTATATATATATATCTGTATCTGCATATATGTGTCTGTGTATCTGTATCCTGGGGATGTTGATGGCTTCCACATGTTACATGTCCTATGGGAGGCAGACTGTACTTGGTAGTGTATTGCAGGGTGCATGTGTTTGGCTGTGGGGGAATGCCGATCCGTACAAGACATATAGTGTGTGGGGCCTCTCAACTCCATTAACAGTGCATGTGAACATAGGTGTATTTGTTAATCTGCAATTGCTATCTACAGATGTATGGCCATATATACCTATATAGATATATTTATCTGCTAACAGATATATAAGTATATGTGCATAGATAGTGATATATATGTATATAGAGTTAGTAAAACAACAAATATATTTATATATATATGTATATCTGTACATATATGGGGATGTTGTATTTGTTAAGGTTGCAATATAGTTACACACGCCAACATCTAGATGTTGGTATACATTCTCTGTACTGTTGCATGACAGGACTGGCTGATATGTTTCTGAAACATTGAATATCTGTGTACCTGTCATGGCTTAGTAGTACATCACTTTCTCTAGGGTGTGCAGGGTCCTTGTTTTGAGCCTTGCAAGAGATGCTTATTTTGTTGCTGGGCAGAACACGGCCCATTGGATCGAGAGCGATTAAGGCACCTTAAAGCAGTTGTAAGCAGGTTTGTTTGTGTGTGTTCTGCCCAGCAACAAAGTAAACAGTTGCTGCAAGGCTCGAAACCAGGACCCTGTACACCACACACAAAGTGATTTACCACTAAACCATGGCAGATATGCATAATTGTGATGCTTTCACATAAATATCATCCAGCCCAGGTATACAACACTACAGGGAATGTATTCCGCCATGTAGATGTATTTGTGTGTGTGTGTGTGTGTGTATATATATATATATATATATATATATATATATATATATATATATATATATATATATATATATTCATCTTTAAATGGATATATCTATATATGTAAATATAGGTATAGAAATATATATATATATATATATATATATATATATATATATATATATATATATATATATATACATATATATAAATAAATAAATAAATAAATATATATATATATATATATATATATATATATATATATATATAAGCCAATAAATACATATATACATAGATACGCATACATCCATAGATATATATGTATATATCCACATGTCCACATATATACAATACTAGGAATGCATATATGTCAGCATATATATGGCTCATCTTTCTAAGGGAGAAATCCATCGAAAGCTGGAAGGCTAAAAGTATGTTCTCAGCATTGCACAATCTTGCAATACATGCATCGAATGTGCAATGAGTGAATGTCACTATGCATTCGCACATTGCAGATTAGGCAATTTGGTTGCGGATGCCACTATAATGGGGTTGGGGAATAATTGCCTATCCCCATTGTAGTGCAAACTAGAAGTTAGTATATCACAGTAGGGGGGTTATGGGGGGCCCAACCCCCCAGAGGGGGTTGCAGGGAGGCATGCCCCCAGCATTACGATATGTATTTTAACTTGCAGTTCGAGAGTCAGTGAAGGTGCCTTTAGAACTGCAGTGTTTTTAACTGTGGTGCAGTAAGAAATGACGGGTTAGTCCTTTCGGTTTGCAGAAAGGCCGTTCGAAGGAATGATTGTCTCCCTGTCAAAGGTGAACACATATATATCAATATAGGTATATATGGACATACATCTGTAGATGGAACTGGGAACATAACCACAACTTATATGTCCACATGCACCATTGATGGGTTTTAGAGACCCAAACAACATACATCTGGCATGGATAGGTATTCCCCACACAGCCAAACATGTCTGGCCTGCAATACAGTACCAGCCTTAGCAGAACCCATAAGCAGGACCCAACACGACAAGGGCAGTACATGTTAACAGTACTCCATCCCACCTGCAGGCTGTAAGGCTGGCATTACTAACATATCATGCAGTAGAGTAAAGTGATGTGTCATGCTTGGGGGAACCCCCTGTGCAGGTGCAGTAAGTAGCTGGGATCCCTCATACGATCCAATAGCCCTACACCTGACAATGGATTCACCAATGTTGGCAGGGACAACCACAAATCCACCATGTCAGCTAGGAACTACCACCCAGTAGCCTGATGACCCTGGTCTGCAGGGACATGGAACATATCAACAATGAACCCATGGCCAATGTCACTGGTAATCTCAACACATGGAACCCCACCAATGTTGGACTTGTCAAAGGCAGACAATACAACCTGAACCTGGTATACCTCCTTTACCCAATCATGACAGGTGTAGATGAGGGTTAGGAGGTGCACAATGCCTATGTAGATCATAGCAGGCTTTTGTACACCATCCCACATGTAGGAATGTGTGTAGTTGTTAAGGGATCTACCTCCGTTCACAGAATATGTTTCCACCAGGACTGCTTGGCATATGTCAACATTCCACAGGTGCCATCCCATGGACATACAGCCCTTCACAGGTCATAGATGTGTCAATGCCCTCCTCCACACTGTTGAGGTGTGCAGCACTACTGGGGTTGCTATAACTCACTGGGTGTGGCTGTTGTGGACACAACTGCCATTATTGCAGTTACTGTTGTGTCTATCCCACCACATAGCTGTCTGTAATACTGTACAGTGTATGTAATTAAGTTGTTAGTTGTTGTGTTTGCCATTTACATTAGTTGAGTGCCTCACACCCTCCTAAGGGTAGGGCTATGCCACTGGCATTGGCACACACATGTTACTTAGGTGAAGATCGCAGTAGAGTGGGGAGAGGGACATACACCCTGCTGTTAGCATGTTCAATGTCATCCACATTGCTGACTGCATATATAGCACTGTGTGGTTGTGCCTACCCTGTCTTGGTGGGATTACATGTGCAACAGATGTATTACCTGCATGGGGAAATACCTCCATGTGTTCAGTCTTGTACCTGTACTGCATCCAAACCAAAGGCACTGTTTGTTATACCCAGCCATGGCATGTGTACCACCCACTACACTTACTGGTGTCCACTGTAGAAGGCCTGCTGACACCACTACACCCATCAGCCATATGGCACATGGACAAACACAACAAAATCAGAATAGATACTGGTGACAGCAATACAACATTGTTAATTACAGCTATGATGCATCATGGCTGCACAGCTGCACCTTCCAAGATATTAGCATTTCACTTTACTGCTGACAACATGCTACACATCATTCCATTGCTACACAGTTGAACAGTCACCCTGTGCATCAGCACCATGTTAGCCTGTCCTGCATCGATGTTACGGATGTCAGGGAGTGGCACAGGTATCATCATATGCACAGAGTGTGTTGTTGGTTTGCCAGAGGCCCAGGCTGAGTCATACAATTGACAACATGTGGTGTGTGTGTGTGTGTGTGTGTGTGTGTGTGTGTGTGTGTGTGTGTGTGTGTGTGTGTGTGTGTGTGTGTGTGTGTGTGTGTGTGTGTGTGTGTGTGTGTGAGGGGGCTGAGTACTGTTATGGGCCACTGGTGATGTCATGTGTGCAGGTTTGTGGTTGCCCTAGGTTCATTGTTTATGTGTGTGCATCTGCATGCATACAGTTCCTCCATGTGGCTGTCCTATACAGGGAATTGTGAGGCAGCAGCAGATTGTACCTGGCTGACAACATGCTACACATCATTCCATTGCTACACAGTTGTGCAGTCACCCTGTGCATCAGCACCATGTTAGCCTGTCCTGCATCGATGTTACGGATGTCAGGGAGTGGCACAGGTATCATCATAAGCACAGGGTGTGTTGTTGGTTTGCCAGAGGCCCAGGCTGAGTCATACAATTGACAACATGTGGTGTGTGTGTGTGTGTGTGTGTGTGTGTGTGTGTGTGTGTGTGTGTGTGTGTGTGTGTGTGTGAGGGGGCTAAGTACTGTTATGGGCCACTGGTGATGTCATGTGTGCAGGTATGTGGTTGCCCTAGGTTCGTTGTTTATGTGTGTGCGTCTGCATGCATACAGTTCCACCATGTGGCTGTCCTATACAGGGAATTGTGAGACAGCAGCAGACTGTACCTGGCAGGGGTTGCAGTTCACCGTCTCCGGTCACGGACATGGGACCTGTGCCTGGCAGGGGTGCTACAGGCAGTATCAGGTACAAAGCCAGACTGAGTACTGTCCCCAGAGTTTGACAGATGTCTACTGGATCCAGGTCCCTCCTGGGACTGGCCACGTGCACATGGTCTTCTATGACAGTCTGTGGACAGCCCCCCCACAGTGCTGGGGCTGGAATTGCCACTATAGGAGCGGCTGTGACTGGTTGGATGTCCACGGTGACCTCCAGCTGCTGGTGTTGCTGGCATAAATCCACGTGGCCATCGCAACCATCTTGCCCTGTCCTGATGCATGGACATGACATTGTGGATGAGATCCAGTGTCTCACCCCACTCTATCTATGACCTCGGTGTAATTATTGATGGCATCTGCTAGGTCACGGATGCTGTCAGTTTCAGAGGTGTGATGAGCCCTCTGTGCCCTTAGACCCTGCCTGATGTACCGTTCTATTCATGCCTGTGCCTCCATGACAATCTGGAACATGTGTGTGGTTGAAATAGATGTGGCATGTCTGCCAGGGGCATGATGACCAGCAGTGCTCCGGCAAGCACCCCTAAACATCTGCCTTTGTGATACCCTGCCAGACATCTGGCTATGGCTGCTGTGTCCTGACACATGTGCCATAGATACCACACTGTCCTGGCCAATACCAACCATAGGCTGTCCCTCAGCTAAGGCCAATGTTGATGAGGTATGTAGAGGCAGTGTGACTGTGTGCGTGGATGGGGTGGATATGTGTGGGTTGTCAATTGGTGGCCCAGCGGCAGCCCCTGATGACCCTTCCTGTGCCTCAACACACCTATCATCATGGTCACTGTCTGTATCAGTGACATCAGATTCCCTGCAGGGGGGACCCAGCCCCACATCGCCACCTATGAGGGGAAAACAGGAACAGACTGTAAGACCTGTACAACACTGCTAAACAGTACACACACACACACACACACACACACACACACACACACACACACACACACACACACGTGTGTGTGTGTGTGTGTGTGTGTGTGTGTGTGTGTGTGTGTGTGTGTGCAGACATGGCCACTCACACAGACATACACACATGCAGTCGACATACATGGCAACCCATACACTCCACCAGATAGCACCTACAGACAGCTCCCACACCCCCATAACACACACAATAGCAGGCAATGGTGCAGTACAGTATCACACACATACCTGTAATTGCACACATGTCAGCATGCAGGACATGTGGCGCTCAACAGCATGCACTGCAACTATAGTCAATCCCCATTACCAGCATTATACATGGCTGTGATACATGGCGTCTGTTTGTAGGTGATGGCCCTCCCCCTAGAACTCACTGCACCCATGTCCACTGCATTGCTGTGCATCTGTTCAACACCCTGGCATGTACTGTGCGCCATACCTCACGGGTGTACACACCATTGCAGGATGTATATCTGTGTGTCAGTTGTGTTGCCACTGCTGCTCACAGCCTCTGTGTGTTTCTGGATCACATATGGGCATATGTGTTTAGTGAATGCTTGATGTGTATTCACATATGTCATCATTAGTGGTGCATGTATGAGTGATAGACTACCATTAGACCAACCACAGGCACAATGTACTGTACCTATGGTGAGTGTAGAGACCATTATTGACCATGATTGAGCCCGGGCTTTTGTTGCCTGTGGTACATAGGTGAGTACTGGTCTATTGGGCCTGGGGCCTACATAAGCCTAGCCACAGGGGTTCCCAGCCATGCACCACCCACTAATGTTATTCCCCTGTGCCCCTGTCAGGCTGTGGCACAGACATACTACCCAGGGTGAATTCCCAATTTCCCATCCAATTGCCAAGTGTTTCTGTAAAGAGGGCCAATGAGTAGCATTGCCTGGCATGTATGGGTAATCAGTTCCAGAGTGTGAGGATTCCCTGGGACAGGGCCCTATCCCTCCAGTATGTTCTGTGTAATGTATTGATGAGGTTTAGGACCCTGGAGAGTGTGTTAGCAGAGGGAGTGGGATGTCTTTATATGTAGCATCTTCAACTGCTCTGTGTATGACATAGCTGTGTATGTTGGGCAGATTTCAGCTGTTCCTGGGCAATGTGTACTGGAGTGTAGCCACAGTTGTCTGAGATGGACTGTGTATTGCATGTGTTTGAGGCTGGTAATCCCATTAGTGAGGTGTGTGCTGTGTCAGTGCACATGTACAGCATGAATTATGGGTAGGTGTGTTAGATGTGTACATGGCCTACACCTTAGCTATGACATGCACATTGAATTGCCAAGCATAACCTTAAACCATACTCACTGGCATCCGGCCACTGCCATGCTGGTATCCCAGAGGTACCTACATTGAGATGGGATAGAGTTGATGTCAGTGGCCACAGCTGTGGCATTGCTACAGGGTGGCTGCAGTATTACAGTACAACAACAGCTGAAGTCCACAGTACTACAGATTATGCATTACTGCTTATCGGTACTACACAGCAACATACCCCACATCTCACATATGCATGGTCTACCTGTACAGATGCATACACTACAGTAATCTACTGATATGCCCTGGAACCTTACCTGCATGCTCCATGTCTGGTGTGTGTAGCTCCCACCTCCATGACTGTATAAGTCTGTACCTCTTGCAGGCGAGCAGGAGCTACCAGGCTCATGAACAGCTCCTCCACTCTGGTGAGGAGGGGATGGATGTTATGCCCCCCGCCATTGCAAGGTGGTCACCCTGCACGGCAGTGGCATGGTGACATACTTGGTGGAGCAGGTCACTACAGTGGTGGCAGACCTGCTCATAAGTACGGCTGTGCATCCCCACCTCATTCACCCTGTGGACCACATCAGTCCACATGTTTGTTCTCTCTTGCTGGTCCTGGCTTGTCCGTGAAAACAACAGCTGATAGTTGCGGATGATGCTGGTGATTTTAATCTCCTCCTCAGCGGCACTGTAGGTGGGATTCCTTGGGTGTGCCATACTCCCTGAAAGACATAATGATGGAAATATGTCTGAGCAACTCATATGTCAAGTTTACCGTAATACAATACACATATCAGTCTCCCGCCACCATATCAGCTCCAACATAATGTTCACACAATGCTAGTGGTATGTGTTCGGTATGTGTACCACTGGGTTATATATTGTATTGTACAACACTTTCTGCTATGTGTTTATAGACATGCTCCCTGTGGGGACACTAGAGTTGCTAGGCTGTTAGAGGGTATTTCACGTGCATGCCATTGTCACTGCCACTATATTTCCACATATGCATGTGGTAGGCCTGCTATGTGATTGCTACACATCTGCCATTCTGTGATATTGGTGATATCTATGCTTGCTGTTGGACATGTTCTGGGACTGTGTGGACTATTACAGCCCACATATGTTTCATGACAGTTACACACCAGTATGTGTAGGGGTTATTTGCCAGCAAGAGCACCACTCCAACCTAATGTGCACATGTTACCAGTCCACATCACATCCGTGACCCACCATGGAACCTCATTATCTACTGTTTCATCACTATCTTCATGTGGAACCACCTCAGGGGATGGTGTTCCCCCCATGGAGTACACACAGACATGTGTCTGTCAATCAGTTAGGGTGCGGGTATTGTGCATAGGGAGCTCTACAGGGACATGGGATATGTGCTACATCACCTGTAGGCATGCAGTACACATACACAAGGTTCGACATGCATGTCCCTCCTGCCCAGCACACAGCCCAGGCACCTTTATGTCCATGTAGATGCTGTCATGACTGTCCATGGGTGGGCACCATGTTCCCTTTATTCCCATGTGGGGGCTCAATGGCCTCCACATTTCAAATGTAACTATCCGTCCACAATGTTTAACCACAACATGTGTCATATACCAGCCCTGTATGCTGTCTTGTTTGTCACCCAACCAGACCTACATACCAATATGTGCCTCATACCCTTCACCAATATATATATCCCACCGTATCATACAATTGCAATGTGTTCCCAACATGGATTACACACCACACTCCACACTCCATCTTGCAGCCATGTACTGGTGTGTAGGTATGTTGTGTATTGATGTGTGATGTTCTCTCACACATGTCATGGCAGGGGACATGTATACACACACACTATATATATATATATATATATATATATATATATATATATATATATATATATATATATATATATATATATATATATATATATATGTGTGTGTGTGTATGTATATATACATATGTGCATATATGTGTCGATATCATTTTGTGTTGTTTATATACCTATATGAATGTATAACTGTCTGAGGTTCTGTACAAATACACAGCTGTGAATATGTATCACACATATATGTATCTGTATGTGGGGTGCATACGAACATCTGGACCACACTCATGTACCCTCTTTACTTCACAGCTGAACTGTTCTGGCTTGCTGCAACACAGACAGATGTCACATGTGAGCACAGACTAACATTAGGGGAGTATATATGGTGACAAACTTTAGATAAGCATACTATACTGCTTTGGCACATGACTGTCCTGCAGGTGGTGTGGTCTCTCACCCATGTGTCTATCATGGCAGTATTAATAGCCCCACCAGCTGTTGGCCACAGTAATTTACAAAACACAGATAACATGAGTCACATCTTTGCCATTCACTGCTGGTCTGGACATTTGACAGGTATGTCCCACTGCCCACAGGGACTGACACTACTGCCCAGTGCAGTCGTTGAGCACAACAGCATTACAGGAACAAGTACTGATGGTGCATATACATCCTTTCACAGCATATATCCTATTATTCTATTTCATATACTACATGCCAGTAAATGCATATCTGTTTCACATACCTGTTATGTTGTTTCTGCTGTAACACTTTGTGAACTTTCTTGAAGGTTTTTCTTTTCTCTCTCTCAATCTCTCCAGTAGAGTAGAGTCATTGAGCTGGTTTGAATAGATTGCAGCATGCTTTTGTTGGTATTGGTATTGCATATGATCAGGTGGTGGCCTCTTCACCAGTCATTGTCCACCAGTTGGTAACTGCATGCAGCCTGCTGTGTAGTACTTCAGATAACCACTGTCATGGCAACCCTGTACTATAAATTGCTGCATTCTTTGGGCGTTGTCCCTTCACCTTTACAGTATGGATGACATCCTTCCTGTGTGTGGACATCAGTGTTACAGACAGCAGGTAGCAATACCTCTTACAGCAGAACCTGCAGACACAGGCCAAATCCACATTTGGGTAAGGTTCCAGACCTACAGACAGCGTGAGTAGTGTTGTTGTGTGCAATGTATCTTGCTGTTCTTACAGGGTTTCTGTGTACATTGTACTTTTTCATGGAATGTTGTCTGTCTGCATAGCTCTCAACTGTGGGCCTGTCCGTATGATACCAGAGGGATTGGCTGATAGGTTTTGCCTGTGCACCACACAGGTATTGTCCCAGATATATCTGTGGAATTCTGTCTGTTGAGTGCTATCAGTACATGGCTACATCTATTTGTATTTCAATGTCGTGTCCCTGCATAAGGGTATGCTGCAACGAATCCTGTAACATCAGCAATTTCAAGGGTGTGTAACAGCAATAATGCAAATATGGCCCTATGTTCCTGCCTCTGTCCTCCACATATATGCCAGTCTTTGTCCTGCTGTGATACAGGAAGGGTTGTTAGGTAATGGCCTATCATTATTTACCACTAGCATTACTGCTATCATCCCAGTCATGTCATGGACTCCCACATGAACTGTTAGGCCAAGTCCATATATATGAGGGCAACAGCTGGGGAACACATATGTGCCCTTGTACATTCCAGAGGTAAGTGTGTGGTACACAGTGTTCCTTGCCCTTGTACAGCCTTTTATGGGGGGGGGGGGTCTATGCCTTAACCTAGGCTGTGGCACATTTTCAGGGATATAATTGTTAAGATGAGGGTCATTCAATGTGATAGTGAGATGTTATGTTAAGCAATGTTATGTACAAGATACTGTGACATTAACACAAGTGCTACTTTTCCCCTTAGGGCTTGACTACAGGGTGTAATTGGAAGCTGCTGAACTACATCTGTAATTGTTGAGTGCTACGTATCCTGAAGGCAAATCCTGTTTCTACTGTTGTACTAATTGAAAGCCTTGGCCTGAACAGCATAGCATGGTATATATACACATTGCTTGGATCTACTGTTTTGTGTAGGCCTTGCATTCATGACTGATTACATATTTCAAACCTTATGTGGTGTCAGTACTGGCATACATTATTGTATAGGACAGAAATAAAGGTTATCTGTGTATGCATACCTGTGTGTCATGTCATGTGCTTTGAATTGTGGGTGGGTATATGCTTAATGTCAGTATTTTCATTTGTGGGAATTGTTGCCACACTACACATTTCACAGGTGCCAGTTGAAGGGCTTGTGGCTGAGGGATATACTTTGCACCCAACACTTCCACACTACTTCTACGTATGTATGGCTACTGATACCTATTGTGTGTGTGTGTGTATATATATATATATATATATATATATATATATATATATATATACCTATATATATATATATATATATATATATATATATATATATATATATATATATATATATATATATATATATATATATATATATATATATATATATATATATATATATATATAAATATATATATATAAATATATGAACATATGTATGTATCTATATACAATTGATGTTATATGACTATTTGTGAGTCATACATTAATATATATATATATATCTACATATAGCTGTTTGTCTACATTTACAGATATATATATCTGTCCATATGTCCATGCATGTTCGGCTCATATTTTGGCCTGTTCCTCATTCACTTGGCAATTGTCATGGATAACCGCAGCATTGAAGTCAGTAACTAATGGCAACACTTTTGTGTTTCAGACTTCATTTCCTTCTACATATGTGTTCTAATACATATAACTGTGTAACTAGCAATATTTTAAGTGTACCAGAGCATTATTTGACATATATCCCTATTTGTACCCACAGTGTGGCATACTTTGTCCAGATTTCTTGCATTAACAGGTTATGTGGTGTGACAATAATACATTTCCTGTACTGATTGTTTGATTTTTTTTGATTTTATTGATAATATTGATTGACTGATTGTGCTGCATGATATGTTTGTGAAAACTTCAGGTTATGTATATCTGCCATGGTTTAGTGGTAAATCACTTTGTGTATGGCGTGCAGGGTCCTGGGTTTGAACATTGGAGAGGCAGTTTATTTTGTTGCTGGGCAGAACAAGGGACGTTGGCTACAGAGTGATTAAGGCACTTTTAAGCAGTTGTAAGTGGGTTTGCGTGAATTTGTGCAATGGTAAGCACTGCCAACCACCGCTTATGTTTTCTTACAGTCAGTCAGCTTCAAATTTCTCAACCTGTGTAGGCATAGCTTACCCCCATTAAAACCCACGCAAACCCACTTACCGCTGCTTAACAGTGCTTACTGCTGCTTACCCCTGCGCTAATTCCTTTAAAAGAAAAGAAAAAGGGGTTGATAGGACAGTGGTGAAAAATGAGGCACAAAGAGGGAAAGACAGCAGGGAAAATAGCTAGGCATGTGCAGGAAGGGTATAGGAAAGGTCCATAGCTGCCCATTTCGTCTACAGCAGCAGCTGTGCATATACACTATATTTGCAGGTACATTTGGACCCTCAAACCCCTGGGAAAGGGGTGAGGACAACATATATTCATTGTGATGCCAATTAGACCAGATTACATGTATCCAGTGGACACTTGTGGAAATGGACAGCTATGTAAGGGGCGAGATTGTTTTGTGGGAACAGATTGTCCTTTTTTTTGTCAAGTGAGAGTGGGATGTTGGGGAGGGGTAGTAGGTATATTTGGGGAGGTAGGTTGGGTAGGTTACCAGACAAGTCACACAAGACACATACAGGGCCAGTATATGACACATGTGGGGGCTAAACACCTTGGATGGGGAGGGGTGTTTGGAAGTCGCAAGCCCATGAGCCCCCAACTAAAAACAGTGGAACTGAGGTCCCCACCCATGGGCAGTCACCACTGCACCTTCACGGCCCCAAAGGTGGCTATGTTGGGGGCTGTGTAGGAGGGGCAAGCTCACCCACTAATAGCGCCACTTGGCCCTCAAACTGGCGTAGCCACTCTCGATACTCCAGATTGAGCTCCTTACGCACCACGGCCTGGACCTGTTGATGAGTGACAGGTTCCCCTCCGCGGCCGCTCCGAGAGGGGGCGAGCCCCATCTCCTGCAGCGTTTCCACCCGTAAGTGGCGCAGGGCCCATGGAGGAGGAGGTCCCAGGCTGGGCCTGTGGTCTAAATCGAGTGCCTTCACCCACACCAGCCATTCTGCCTGCAGTAGGAACCTGCAACAAGTTATTGGGTAGTATTCCCACCTGTGGGGTTTAATTATGGCCATTTTCCCACACTTCACTGTGATTGGCCAGTTTTGAAAAGGCTAAGCCATGGGCAGACCTGCTTACATGAGGTTGGCACTGCTTAAAGAGGTATACTACTAGGCAGATTGAATTGGCTCCCCTACACATTGCATACACTTACTAACTTGATCTGTGCTGCGGTTAGCATTGCTTCATAGTTTGGCAATTATTTATTCTTCATTACAGGTTATATATGTGTCTGGTACCTGTGATTCATGTGTACATACACTGGATGGGGACCTGGGACTTCTACACTTTATTACAATAACACCTCAAATCTATGCTTACTGGAGTACTCCAGTTTACATATTTATGTTCTGTGGCAGGTTATCCAACATCACACTGTACATAGATTCAGTTCACATGTTTGGTTTGATTTTCCTGTGGTGAGGATTAGTTTGCTGATACCTCATTTATATTTATCGCTATGATGGCTTTGTGGTTAACTACTGTGACTATAGTGTGCAGGATCCTGAGTTTGAGCCTTGCAGAGGCAGTTTATTTTTTTGCTAGGCAGAACAAGGGCCGTTGGATCCAGAGTGATTAAGGCACTTTAAAGCAGTTGTAAGCGGGTATGTGCGGGTTTGCATAACGGTAAGCACTGATAACCTCCAGTTACAGTTTCTTACACTCAGTTAGCTTCTACTTTGCTTAATCTGTGTAGGCAATGCTTACACCCGCTCAATCGCACTTAGACACGCTTACTACTGCTTATTTGTGCTTAAACCTGCTTACTAATGTCTTATTCATTATGACACTGACACTTCACATGTGCATTTCATGCAGTACTCCAGTTCACATTTAAATGTTATTATGTAGGTTATACAGCAAAATGATGTAACTATATGTTCATATACAGTTTTCACATGGAAAATGATATGTGCTGCAGTGGGACTCGAACCGAGAATGCTTGTTCGTTAGGTGGATGGTCTAACCACTACACTATTGCTGTGCTGTTTCATTTGCATATATATTCCTTGTTATCCTCTTCAGCCTTTTTAGCTGCTTTAACTGTAGCTAAGTGATGGGCAAACCCGTGCACCTACAGTTAGCTGTACTCAGGGTTTTAAAAAAAATAAATACAAGGATTTCTTCATTTTATTTCAATGTACTGTTGCTGTTGAACATATGGGGCTGTTGGTGGAGATATGCAGACACCTATGAGTGGTTTCATTCACTTATTTACACTTTCTTCTGTTCTACTTTGAAGGGGCATGAGAGCTCTGCTCTCAGACACGCCCCCTGCACTCGTCCACGCTCAGTGCAGCATTTGGAGCTCAGGCAGCGTGCCTTCATTAATATGCATGGCATGCTGCCGTCCTCCTCTTAAACTGCCACTTACGTGCAGGACTAGTTTAATCCTGCATGGCAGATTAATAAATCTGGGGGAAGGGCTTTTGCTCAGATCTTTGGCAGGTGTTGGATGTCATAAAACAATTGCATACATCCACACTTCCAGAGAGTAATTAGTTCACCCTAAAGACAATACAGAAAACTTCCTAGTACAGACTTTGTGTCTCTAGCTGCCTTGAAACCTGTGAGATAGCATCTTTATGGCTTAGCCTATAAAGTGATTTAATTTCAGATATTTTTCTAAAGTTTGCTGGACTGAAGTTAACCCTCCAGTTTCCTCTATTAAAGCATATACATTTAAACAGTTACAATAGTGCATGTACATTTCTGTTCTCTCCAGTAAGGCAAACTGTGGTTACATTTCAAATGCAAGCACTTTACAAATACCTTTTCAACACAAACACCTGTATAAATCAGTCTAATACACACATGACATACAGTTCTAATATGTTTGCAACACCAGCATCTTGTATAACCCACAGTTGTAATACATTTGTAACACAAGCATCTTATATAAATCAGTTTGATATTCACAAATGACATAATTATTTACAAAATTCCAGCTAGCAGTGCTGGTAGTGCCTTCTTTCATCACAAGAACTTCATAAAGTACGGTACTGTCACACTGTACTGTTTTACATAACATTTTTTTTTGAATGAGCTTTCCATGCACTATTGTTGTATGCTGGATTTCATTCTCACTTATACTCTACTTCAGATACTAAAGCCACAAACACGTGTCTAAATTTGTAAATTATAGCAGAAACAGGATGAAAGTTTGATCTGTTTTCAAATAGTCTGGAGGAAAAAAAATCACAAAATCTTTCAAGTAACAGCTGTATGTACCTTCTGTTGTTTTGACTGACCAATAACCAGAGCATTCTGCTGTTAACTTCTCCACAGAATCCAGGAATTATTCCTTGCTCCACTGCCAACTTTCCTTCTCTCAGTCCCAACCTTCTCCACTTCTTTGATTGTATATAACACAAATCAAATCAGGACTGAACAGTCGTGCAGTAAATAAGCAACTGCAAAAGCTCCCAGTTCAGTTGAAAATGTTTCAACTCACATATATAAAACTTTCTTCCAGCCAGATAATCGAACTCCTACCCCATATATTTTAGCTTTTCCCAATGTACTGCCAGATCCTATCTTCTATCAAACACTGCAAACATGAATGTCCAGTCACCATCTAAATGTCCAGAAAGTATACAAGAAACCTAACACTAAGACATTAGCTAACCAGTCTACACAAGCTACAGCACAATTAAATAAAAAGTTTCCCTACCTACCTTAATTTAGAATTGATGTGAATTGAAAAAGTAAGCTACACAAAAGTGGCTTTAACTTTGTACGATAAATCTGCACACCAAGCAGCAATAGATGGGGGCAGATTCAATAAAGCCTACACTAAGTACATGATATGTATTCAAGAACATTCTTATCACATTTTTTATGCTTTCTAGTCACTGAGAAAGATTGCACTAAGTATACATGTAGTGTACACTTTGTTGTAACTTTTATGAATCCCTGTCAATATTTAAAGCTGCAAGAATGTCAGTAGGAAAACTAAAATTAGGAAGAAGGAGTGAGTTATGTCTGTGTTGTCTGTTCATTTAGAGTGGTATACACTTAGTGTAGGCGTTACTGAATCCCAGGGAGGGAAGTTCATTGTTTTAGCAATTTAAAAATAAAAGACAGACCTGAACTGTAATCAAAGAAATATCTGAAGACTCCCCCCCCCCCCCCCACACACACACATATAAATATATCCTTTTTGTGTCTTATAGTAGTCAGGACCTAGTCACAGAAAAACATGTAAGGAGAGAATAACATTTTATTTAAAATGCTAAGTTTAATGATATTCACTCTACCCCCAGAATGAAAATTCTAAATATAGTTAATTTTGAAAGGCCTAAAACAGCTATGCCTATACTGTACCCGACCCTGTACCTCCTAGGGACTATCGTTCTCTGACAGTCTTTATAAGCCTCAAGGAGACTCTACTAAGACACAAATGGGTCAAGAAAGGAGAGAACAGATGACTTCTGTCATAGACACACCACTCACAGGCAGGTCAAGGGACTGCAGTGAAGTTCATTTTGTCAACAAATTTGCAAATCAGTAACAGCAACCATAACAACAATGTACTGCATGGAGAGCAGAGATGGCACTGTGATAGTAGGAAAAAGACTATAGGGTAATCACTACTATAGCATGAGACCCAGTTTTAACAACTATTAAGTTCCCCCTTAGCGTTTTAAGATTGGGTCTCACTCTAGGTAGGAAAAATGGCACCAGTACTGACCAACAAATGACAGTGGCAGAATATAATAGATTTGCTTCTGCCTGCTGTCTGTGTTGGTAATGTGTTCTTGATTATAAATGTTGAAAGTTCCTATAATAAAAAGATATATGTTAGCTTACATTTTGTAAAGGATACAAAGTTTAAAACTCAAATGTATGTCATTATTTAGTGACTTAGTCCTCAGTGATTTGTCAGAAAATGACAGATTGTATGAGGAGCAGGCCAAAATGAGGCAAAAATCTGAACATTCCGTGAAAATCTGGACAGCTGAGAGGCATGGAATGTGAGTGAGTGCAAACATAAGAGATGAGTTACACCGTCATTCTGACAGCACTTGCTAACTGCTTTACGGCTTTGAAAGTCAGCAAAACATTTATCTTTTTACCTATAACAAGTAGTACATGGAACAGGTAAAGCTCCACGTACTACAAAGAACCATAATTGGTTCTCTGATCATAACCCTTAATTATATGTTCTCTACAAGGATGCCAAAATTCACCTTTCAAGCTTCTCTCGAGGTGAAGTTCTTGGGATTCATGTCTTGAATACATAATCAGGTTATGGTTGCGACCTTCTGATAATCCTCTATACAATAATCTTTAATGTTGAAAAGAATGACAAGACGCACAGCACCGGCTATAATAAAATCTAACTATAAAACTGAATACAACAGTAGCTGTGTAGATTGCAGAGAGCTAGCAGAAAAGTCTACACAACAAAAATTAGAAATCTGAGGATGAAGGTCAAGTAAAACAGTAATGCTTATTTGTTAATAGAAGATCAGATAATAACCTAAAAATATCCAATAAATATAGTTTGGGCAGGTAAAAGTTGTTGACATCCGCAAATCCACTGTAATAATAAAGTGAAGGCTATCTATACAGACAAAACATATTTGTTACAGTAAAGATGGATAAAGGAGTGTGGTGTGGGATAATTCTTCCTTTATCAGTGAAAAAAGAACAGTTCATGGAACTAATGCTGGTAGAAGACAAAAAGTACAGTACAATGTTTGCACAATATAAGCAATAAAGTTGGAAAATCTATCTGTCCAATGTAGTCAGGTAAACCAATACGGCTTCCCAGCATGCAATTAAGGAAAATGAAATCTATCAAATAGTTGCAGTGTGGCAGGGGCACACACAAAAAAATTACAATCGCAGGAGACTTAAAGTCTGCAGCAAATTAAATTGTACCTTTCCATTCCAGTCACATCCATTAATTCCTACTAAACTTACTTAACTGCAGTTAAGTTCTGTAAATACACTTTTATGGAATTCAAGCACACTTTCAATTTTCTAAACCAACCAAGTTAGAAGTCAGACAGTTGGACACATGATAAATACTTATTTCACTTCCTTTTACCAGACTCAAAATAATGCTCATGCCCTTGCCCTCCTCACAATCTTGTACTACTTGCGAGTACGACTCCAGCAATATCATCGCATTTAACATTGTGCCCATGCGCCTGCACGCCTATGTGTGTGGAAAGATGATGCTAAAAGGCAATTCTGTTTTAAAGGAGCAACTAGAAAATTTTGGCACCCTGTTATTTTAAAACTAAATTAATGTTTGTCCAGGAAATGCCGGGCAGTTGACAGATACTGGGATATAACAACTGTGAAACAAAAATACCTGATAAGCTACATATGTTAAATCTGTGTTTTTGCACAATATGTAATCATTTTTGTTTTGACTAGGATGGCATCCCCTGGGTCCCTGTACTTGCTCCATTGCTACCTCATTCACAACTTGCACTGGAATGCTACAGTGCATATGCCAATCGATGTCCCTGGCAAATGCGCACACAAGGTGAAGTATAAAGGGGTTGGGAAGTAGCAGAAGCATTGATCGACCTAAAATCTTAAGTCTTTCTAGGAAAAAATCGAAAATATATATATATATATATATATATATATATATGTGTGTGTGTACATTTTTATTTATTTAATTTCTGTGAACTGTTTCCTTTTCAAGCTAGTGCCCGGGGTGCCTGTTCCTCTCACCCCCCCCCCTTCTGTGCTACTGGCTGCATGTATTCACCCAAAGGAAACAATTGCATCTCACCTGTTTTTTTAATTTTTTTTAATTAACATTAACTACTTTCCCATAACCTCCACAAAACCTCTCATCATGTTGTTTTCTCCCTCTGTCAGACTTGAAAGTTGAGTCTACCTATGCACACTCGTGACATGTTCCCAGACAGTTTTTTTTTCCCCTACAAAGTCCTGAAACCTCAACAAAACTGTCAGTTATGATGGCTGTAGAAACCAATCAAGATCTTAGAAAGAGCATATCTGATCAAGCTAAGATCCTGAGCGGCTCTCCTAGTTATATCTCCCATAGTGACTTATGGTAAAGGCATAAAAAAAAAGTTTCTCTAACTAACGTGGGTTGAAAATGTATCACCAGATTAGAAATAATAAGAGGAATATTCCCTCAATGTTGTACCGTTTAGTCAGATTTCAACACATAACAGTTAGAAAAGCTTTTTTGTCCCTAGGCTGTACTGCACATGTTCTAGCAAAAAGGAGGGGGTGCGCGCCCCTGCGCCAAAGCTTAAATCTGCCACTGCAACTCCAGGATGTCTTCCTCACAAGTAAGGGAAAGGGCCAATGCCCACATGGAGTACTCATTTATAGGTGTGTGTTGCCATGGCATTGGCAATTGGAAGAACTACACAACTGCTCTGCATGGAATTAACAAGTGGGGAACCCCAGTAGGTGCACAGGCCATCACCTGATCATGAGCATTACCTACAAAAGCCATGCTGTCACCTATTCAAACCAGCACTATCCCTGTAGTGCACAGAGAGAGAGAGAGAGAGAGAGAGAGAGAGAGAGAAATAAATGAAACATAAAGTGGAAAAGAGAAGAAAGAAAAAAGGTAAGTGGAACATGTAAGCAAGTAATTTAATGTAGTACTTGGTCTGTAATAATGGGAAATATGGTTTGGAGGAATATATGTCCCAACAAGACATGCTGTACTAATGTCCTGCTAAACAGCTTCTATGGCCATAGCATCTGTCCCTCTCTGCAGTGGAAGATATCACAGACATACCTCTCAACTGTACAGATCTTCACAGAATGTACACATTTTACCATCATGTATTTTTGTCTGTTCCTCCTGAGATCTGTACTTTTCTGACAAAT
Source organism: Protopterus annectens (assembly GCF_019279795.1). Lineage (NCBI taxonomy): Eukaryota > Metazoa > Chordata > Ceratodontiformes > Protopteridae > Protopterus > Protopterus annectens. The sequence continues at coordinate 457,770,413 of NC_056737.1, read as the reverse complement.
AGCTGAGGATTGAAGTAATCAGGTAATGACAAACACTTGAGTTTAAGACTCCACATCCTTAAGAAAATTCACCGTAATGCTAAATGTATAATTCTACGAACTTCCTATGTTTGTAACAGGTATATTTAAAGTCTGTCCCTGTTTATCATTTTAGGCATTGTCCAGATGTGATGCTCTGAGAAGTTGTGAGGTAGGATCACAGCTCAGGAGCCTGACTCACCTGGGAAAGGACAGCTCATATATGACAACCGCAGGGGTGTCTGTCAAACAGTTGTGACTGTGCCACTGCTAGGCCAGTTAATGGGATGTTTTCCATATCCATGTTACCTGTGATTATGAGTATGACACGTTTGCCTTGTAAAGCTAAGACACCTATAGAGGGTGTGTGCATAGTACAGTACTGTTGCAGACAGGTGTGTTGAACTGCATGCAATATATTGAATTAATAACATTCAACTGTACAGTATTCTGCTGGACAATAAGCACATTTGTGACTGATGTCTGTAGTCACATACACATATACCTATGTTATGTCAGCCAAACCATTGGCAGGTCTGTGAGCAATGGCATTGTAACATAATAGCTTACTTATGACTGTTGGACATCTTCCAGATTATTAGAGTGATGTCAAACCCTACTGTGCAATCAACATACTAATGTATGGTGCAGCTATATTAATACTGTATCAATAGTGATATGCCCTTTGACACCCATTTATGTGTGCCATTGTCCAGAAGTACTGCTGTAACAGTTTGAGAAGTATGATTGAGCGGCAAGACTCTAACTACAGTGTGCCATGCTATCATACAACAGAAATGTATACCAGGTATCCCCTGAGCACATGTATATATGCTTATGTTCAGCTGGAAGGCACAAAACTAAATCACATGGGTTTCTAGCATTCAGGTACATAGGTTGTACATGTTGCACATGTGTGTAATATCAGTGTCAGTGCATACAACAGACAGAAATGTGTACAGCTACTGGTTGTTGCAGCGTCCTGGCACTGATATGGGTACTAGAGTAGACACGATATTCAGCTATTAATCAGAGAAGTGTCCACCTGTGTTATGACCCTCTGTCCATGCCTACCACCACCAGCTATATCCACACCTATATACAGCAGATATCACAAGTGTACACACCCCTGTTAGACTACCAGGTATGTGTGCTGTATGGCAATCAGACCACAGAAGATCATTTCATAATGTTTCTCATCTTTATGTGACCTGAAATAGAATCAAAGGTGTTTCTAGGAAGGTGACCAACTATTGTCAAGTGAAAATGTGCCATGATGTTAGAGTCCAGACCAAGACGGATGAATGCCGTAACCATCTCAAGAGGTGCATACACAACATATCAGTTTAAGGGTGTGCACACTCATTTAGCTGGTTTATTGTACTGAGTATTATTTTCATATGTTTTCACAAACACGATTGTTATGTTTTCAATTGTATTGAACAGGCTATAGGTCACACTACAGGTGGGAATTGGTATGAATTGAGTTATTGTGGTGTCATTTTCCAATTGCACAAATACCAGGCAGTGTATCAGGGGTGTGTACCCTTTATTTCCACTGTAGTTATATGGACACAGCAGTACCTGCCCTGTATATTCAGCCTCCACCAAGGTAGAGTAATCCCCTTTGGTGGACAGCAGCAATACACAAACCACATAATAGGTTGCTACATTGGCTGTACAGGGACACATAGGTGCAGACAACAACTTTGAAGCAAGTCCACCTTGGACAGTGGCACAGGGAAATAACTTTCTTGGGTGGTATAAGCTATGGAACCTTGCTGGCTAGGCTTACGTAGGCCCTTGGGCCGATAGCCTAGTACCTACCTATGAACCTATATCTGAGCAAGCAGGTAAGTTCACAGGTGACATCCTGTAAGGCTGACTATGACTATGAATTGGATATATCCACACCACCAAGGACAATTGCAACTGTGTTGCCACATATGTAGTAAGTCTCAGATGAAACAACTCAATTCACCCTGTACTGGGGATAAAGAACACCTCATACACACATGCCGTGGATATAGGCAACCTGCATCACACATGTTATGTGGGAACATCACCATAGGTGGGTACAGGATGTTTGGACCCCACCGATTCACCCCCAGATGATTCGACTCTGACCTATTCGACCCCAGACAGTTCAACTCACATAAAGGAATAACGAAAGTAAAGAAAAATCACGTCAGAACATAAAAACAAATTGTAAAACAGACACCGTTATTACTCGATGATACTTAAACAGCAATATATCTTATAAACATTAAACAAGAATTTCCACAAAGTACAGTCCTTAGTTTTATTTGCAAAGTTATAAAAAATGCATGTTATATTTTTTACAGACATCCGTTACGCATCACGAAAAAGAACATGCGATCAGGAGAAACAGTACATTATGTGATACTTTATAAGGATTATTAGCCACTTATCAAAAAAAATAGAAACAGAAATCATTTCTCAAAATCCATTTAACTTACATGATATAGTGGGAAAGTATTGCTTTCCGCTAGTGCAAAAATGACAATATCCGGTTTACTTGATTCAAATCGTACTGCAGATGTCATAAGTGTCATAAGTGTAGGAGTAATGGGAAAGTATGGACGACTTGGGTTTTTAATTTTTTTCATGACCTGTGGACTGTTCTTCTTTTGCTTTCCGTTTGAAATACTGGGTACTACTGAAAAACAGGGATGTTATCATCATGCAGGAAGTGCAACAATGAATTCTCGAAGTCTATGGTAGGAACGAAGATTGAAAACAAGGTAAAAGGCAAGCTATGCTATTATATATGCAGTTATTTCACAGCTTGTAGTAAACAGACAGATTGCATGTCCTTATTAAATCTCTCTGCCTGCTAAACACAATATGAAAGTTACCAAAGGAACTTTTCAACATGCACCCACTTTAAAAAAACAGGTAGTTTGTATTTTTTAAAAATTATTTACAATGCATGAACAAATAAACCGGAGAACAAACGGTTAGATGGATATAGAATAGATATGGATATAAAAATCAGCAAAGAGAGCTGAAAAAGACTTATGAAAAAAATGACCGGAACAAGATATAGCGGTGACTAAGTTAGGGTAGAAAACTGTATGGTTGTCAGATGCAGAGATGAAATTCTTGCAGATATAGAAGAAGGCTAGCTAGGTCTGCGAACTTCCGGGTAGTGAATTAACCAAAATACAAAGAAAAAAACAGAAAAACAACAAATAGAAAGAAAATAAAACTGTAAAAAGAATAATAAAATAGGGAAAAAGAAAGAATTAGGATTAGAACAAAAAAAAAGAACATACAAAATGACACTAAACATATAAAATGTATTAGTCTACTACCACCTCCTGGCAATAATGAGATATTGTAATGAAAGGAAATTTTTAAAAATACATAGCTACAGCAGAGAATCAGTTAAAGATGTCGACAATTACCTCAAAAAGAAATCGAGAAAAAATGTTATGATGGCTATCTATACTGCTTTGCAAAATACAACAAAGATAAGACTATAAAATTTTGGAGATGTGACAAAAGAACATCCTATAACTGTAAATCCAGACTACATATGAGAGTATCTACAAATGAAGTAATAAGTATGTTACATGAACACAGCCATGGAAGTGACATGTCAGAAATAGAAGTGGAGAAGATAAAAACAGCCATTAAAGAAAGAGCAGAAAACACAATGGAAATTCCAGCAATGATCATAAATACAGCAATAGAAGGGACTTCAGAAGCAGTAAAAGGTAAACTGCCAAATAGTGATGCAATGAATAAAATAATAAAAAGAAAAAGAGAAAAAGTTAATAAAGCTCAAACACAGCCAACTGATTTAAACTCCTTGATAATTCCAGAGAAATATAAAATGTATGGAAAAAAATGAAAAGATTCTTCTATACGACTCAGGAGAAGATGATCAAAAAAGAATTTTAATATTTGGGCGGGAAACAACAAGTACATGGCGTCATCTGATAAAGAAACTATTTGTCGATGGAACATTCAAAATAGCGCCAAAACTATTTACACAGGTATACGTAATAATGAGGGAATGAAATGGATTCATTATTCCAATAGCTTACTGTCTATTACCAGACAAAAAAAAAAAAGAAACCTTTGAAAGAATGTTTCAAGGAATAAAGGACATTTGGCCAAACCTCATGCCTAACTCAATATTAACAGACTATGAAATAGCCGTATTAAATGTAATAAAAACATTTCCAAAAACAGAGATCCATGGATGCTTCTTCCACCTAGTAAAAAACATGAAAAAAATGGTATCACATGAAGGACTGCTAGGCCAGTACAATACAGACGGCGAATTTGTGCTAAAAGCAAGAATTATTCCCACACTCGCCTTCATACCAGTAGATGAAATAGAGAATGACATAGATGAATTATCAGAGAGCATACTTTTTTTAGGCAAGATTCAAATGACAAATTCACCACCATAACAGGTACAAGCAAGTAGAATCTGAGGATAATGCTACTTAATGCTAGAAGTCTAGACCTCAAAATGCACTTACTCGAGGCACTCCTTAAAATGGAGAACATCGGCATCTGTGCAGTGACAGAGACCTGGTTCAAGGCTCCAGAGAGCACCCCTGCATTACCAGGCTATAATTCATACCACACCTTTCAGCCACCTAACCTGGATCGAAACACTAAAGGCGGAGGCGTGTCCATATTCATTAAGGATATCCACACCTCCAGGCTAGTTGCTCAGCATAATGCATCTGAGATTATCCAAGTGCAACTAACTCTGGGAAAGACAGCAATGCAAATTGTAGCTTGCTACAGATCCCCCACCATGCCCCAGGATTCCCAATCCTCATTTCTTGATACACTGGAAAATATTAGGGTACAACCTAACACCCTAATAATGGGCGGTTTCAACTACCCCATCATTAACTGGGAAAACTACTCATGTACCAACTCTTGTGCTCAACGTTCTCTGGAATTCATAAATTGCAATGCCTTGGATCAACTTATCCACACCCCCACCAGGGGCAGCAATATCCTAGACCTGGTCATTACCAACATGGGCAACCAGTGTTCCACACCAGAGGTCAATTCCTCGTTGGTCAGATCCGACCACAGGCAAATCACCCTAGACATCCACATCCCACCCCCACCCCCCATTAGGGAAACCATCATAAAAAATTTCTCCAAAGCCAACTTCACACTTCTTAAGACAGAAGTGGTAAACTTCACGACACCCATGCTGATGGACAATAGAGATACGACTGCTGATTCCTATAAAGGTGCACTTTATAAGCACTTATACAAGTGCATGGATCATGCAATCCCTAACAGAACCAAGGTGCTATCCTCCAAAAAAAGGAAGCCAATCTGGTGGTCCCCTGCTATAAACAAACTCTACAACAGAAGAAAGAAACTGTTGCAAAAAAGAGTAAAATCCCATGATTGGAGGAACTCTGTGGTCAGCCTCAGTAAGAAGCTGAGATCCCTCATAAAAATCCTCCAAAGCTAGTTACGAAAACAAAATTGCCACTGATTCTAAAGACAACCACAAAGCATTCTAAAGCTATGTCAAGAATCTCAATGGCAACACTCAGATCTGCTCTGAGTTACAGCACAATGGCATTAAATATACAGAACCAACTGATATTGCCAATATCCTGGCAGATAGGTTCAGTGCTAACTTTACCCCTCTTTCATCCCCTAAAGGGCCCATCTTTATACTGGAAGAATGCAAAGTACCTGTAATCACAGCTGCACAAGTAAAAAACACACTCTCCAAAGCCATGAACACAGCATCCATGGGACCTGACAACATCCCAGGCTGCATTCTACATGGACTATAGAACGAACTGGCACCCCACCTAAGTACCATGTTCAATCATAGCCTCACCTCAGGCTTTGTGCCCACTGAATGGCGCACAGCAACAGTTATCCCACTCCACAAAGGGGGAGCCACCACAGACCCCGGGAACTACCGCCCCATTAGCCTGACGAGCCTGGTATGCAAGGCTATGGAGTGTATCATCATGGAACTTATACACAATGACATTGGTAATCTCCAAACTCTGGACCCTACCCAGTTTGGGTTTGTAAAATGCAGATCATATCTCTAAACCTGATAGACTTTTTTGAAGCGGTCACCAAAGCCTTAGATGAGGGTAAGGTGGTAAACACTGCCTATCTTGATCTCACCAAGGCTTTCGACACCATCCCCCACTCTGGAACTATAGACAAACTCACTAAACTAGGTATAAAACCCTATGTCACAAGATGGGTTGCCAACTGGCTCACTGACAGAACCCACACTGTGAAAGTAGCAGCATCTAAATCCATCTTCAGACCAGTGACAAGTGGAGTACCACAGGGTTCAGTCCTAGGTCCTCTCCTGTTTGGTATCTACTTCTCTGTAGTACAGGCTAACACAGAACGTCTTTGGCTAACAAAGTTTGCAGATGACTGCAAACTAGGAGCCATAATCAAAACTCCTAACGATGTGGACATCCTACAAAAGGGCCTCACTGGGACAGATGCCTGGTGTCAAAGCCATGGCCTCAAGCTCAATGCCAAAAAGTGCATTGTCAACCCTTTTGGTAAAAACTTTGTACCCATGAACTACCACATAGGCAGTAGTCTACTTAACACCAAAAGTGTGATAAGAGACCTTGGGACACAGGTGGACAGTAGTCTCTCCTTTGATAATCACATCGCCACAGTAGTCAGAAAATCCTTCTACGTGGCACACCTCATCACAAAAGGTTTCTCATCCAGGAAAAAAGAGGTCATTGTTGCCCTCTACTCATCACTCATTAGACCCATTATAGAGTACAATGCCCCTTTTGGTATGTACCTCACAAGACATCTACAACTACTGGAAACACAACAGAAATACCTCACAAACAGGATTACCAGCCTCAAACAGATGCCCTATGCAGACCATCTCAAAAAACTCCAGCTTTACTCTGTCGCATATTGCCTACTCAGAGGTGATCTCTGCCTAACATACAAAGCTATGTCAAACCCAGAGCTGTTGGGCATGCTCCATGTAAAGAAATCCTAATCCCTCCGAGCTACATGCTCTAGGGACCTAAATCTTGTCACCACAATAAACAGAACATGCTGGAGGGATAGATTCCTGTCCCAGAGACTTCTCATACTCTGGAACAAACTACCTATCTATATCAAACAAAGCTCCTTATTAGCACTCTTCAAGAAAAATCTTGATGATTGGATGGGAGATAGGAAATTCACCCCAGGGATCACTTCTGTGGCTCTGCTTGACAGGGACACAGAAAAATAATTTTCTTGGGTGGCAAAAGCCAGGCTACCATTTGACTAGGCTTATATAGGCCCTAGGGCCAATAGCCTAGTACCTACCTATGAACCTATGAACTGCAACCAATACTAAACTGGTTTGAAGATAACTACATTGGAAGACCAAATCGCAGAGGAGCAAGAAAAATACCAACATTTCCTCCAAAAATATGGTCAATATATGAAAGAACCTTAAATGGATAACATTGAACAAACAACTATGTAGAAGCTGCACACAGAAAAATGCAAACAGAATTTGGAGTAGATCATCCAACAATTTGAAGATTTATAGATGGCATTTGAAAAATCCAATGTGGAAGAGAGAAAGATTGTGAGGCATTCATCAGTGGAGCAGAACCACCGAAAAAAAGAAAAAAATATCAAACAAATGATATCAGATTGTTAACTTTAGCAAGAAATCGTATGAATAGAACACATTTGGAATACTTACATGGAGTAGCACACAATTTCTTAATGAGTTAAAAGAAAAATGAAAATATATACCTGAATAAAACATTAGTTTCAGTAAGTTTTAGAAAGCATATTAACCTGAAAACAAAAGGGGTTTCATATAATTTTAAAAAATGTATAGATATTAAGTAATACATGAGTTAACATTAAAATGTTTAAAGAAAACATTAGAAAGTATGTTATAAAATAACGCAATAATAAATATGTTAAAACATTAATTATATGAAAAAAGTTTATAAATTGCATTTATACTAACATAATATTGTTATATTAAAACTAACAAATGTAATAAAAAAAACATTAATAAAAATATATACAAAGAAAAAAAGTGTTATTATTGAATAATGATAAAGTACATATTAGAATATGTTTGGGGTCAAATAGTCTGGGGTCAGATAGTCTAGGGTCGAACTGTCCACTAAAAAGTTCATTAGACAATACATATAAATTTATACATGAAACTGTATTGAAATGCATTGGGGTCGAACTGTCTGGGGGCGAACTGTCTGGGGTCGAACTGTCCAGGATCGAATAGTAGTGCTTCCCCCTGTCCACCCCAGTTGTACATGGAGATATGCACATCAACCACACTCCTCCCCTCAGCAGTGGTGAGCATGTACATACTGCCTACTGATGGCAACAACAGGATATCTCCATGGGGCATAATAACATCAGTGTCTGCCTCCTACATGACTTCAGGCATGTGCTCAGAGCTCCATCACACACCACAGTCAAACACAGACCTGCCACCATACACATACCATCCACATGGAAGATGACCACTGTCAACCCTCTACACAGAAATGAATGGAGGATAGAGGATTATGCAGTCAAGTGTCCAACACTGGGAGAAATAAGATAGCTCAGGGACAGGCGTGTAATACAAGCTGCAATAGCCATGATAATTTAGAGGGTTCAAGTGTAGTCTGGATTATTTGCAAGTAATATTCACTGTTGATGTGCATTTTGACAACTGTATGCAGTCCTGTGACCTTTTCCTGTTTATGTCTTCCAGGTAACATGCAGAGTGCTCACCTACCAGCATTTTCTGTTGGGGAAACAGACATCATCACCAAATATGTGACTGGACATTGTGCCTGTCATGTGGATGGAGAGAGAATATGTGCGGGAGAGGACTATCCTGTGGAACAGTGTGGTCCACAGGGTAAATGATGCCGATCTGCACATCAGAACTTATGAGCATGTGCAGCATTGACCTTAAATGCCATGCCCATCAATGGTCTGCTGCTGTAGTGAGGGACTGGCTAGCCACAGGTGGGGGCCCAGCCATCCAGCCCCCACTGACATCCACTGAGGAGCTCCTCACTACACTTAGGCCACACGCCAAATGCACAAGCCATGACACTGAGGGAAGCATTGTGGAGGTGGGTTGCACACAGACACACACACACACACACACACACACACACACACACGCACACACGCACACACGCACACACAGACACACACACACACACACACACACACACACTGGATGAGGAGTGTGCAGGTAAGGGCCCAGTTGGGATTAGTACACTAATATATCAGATATACATGTATCTGAATTGTATCTACATGCATGTGTCAGGTCCAATTACAGTTGTGGATGGGGTTTTCTAATGCACAGAGGTGCACATCTATGGTGAGGATATGACATTGTGTATTATTGCGGTTAGTACTGTAGATGTGCAGACATGCTACATCTATCCTATACCAAGGCCACATGTGCATTTGCTGACAACTCCCTCTCACAACTACCTAGGACCCTCTGGTCTGCATATGGGACAGCAGCCTGAAGCTGGTGAGTATTACATTGTTCTGTTGTTGCCTGGAAATTCCCCAGGCATGTGAAATGCATACAATTTACCATGCACACAACTATCAGTAATAGCTACATTGCTTTATGTAATAGCTATATTGCTTGTTGTGCATGTTCTGGGGTTAACTGTATTGCATCACAGTGGTCACCACTAGGGCCTATCTGACGTGAATTCAACATTCCTGTAGCATACCTCACAACTTGTCAGTGCAAAGACATCTAGACAGAGGCCAGGAAATTGTGCTGGAAAAACTGCCTAAGTTAAGGTCATGTGTGACACATTACTGGTATACAGTGGATATAAATTGTGTACATACCCCTCTTAAGATGCAAGGTGTTCCTGTTACATACTAATTAGGACCACTATATGACAGTCCACACCTCTTCCAGCCTTTAATGTGACCCATAACAGTTACAGTTCAGTTGTAAAACCAAGCATGTGTACTCATGTATTGCACCTACAGGGCAGGCCACCTGTGAGGGAGGCAGACATCCTATCAGCATGATGTTTCAGTCAGGTATGATACCGCATTCTACCATATGTGTCAGTACACTCACTGTGCCCAATTTGGCTATAATATCACATACATGGGCATTGTTAAGGCACACAGACCACTTCTGACCATGTATAGGTTTCAAACATATGGATATTCCAGACACATCTGTACAGAGGATTGTACAATGGTTTAACCTGCTGCATGTGAGGCAGATGCTGTTACCACACTATATAAAGTAATGGCAGTGGGAGGTGGTCACCAGCCATGTATGGTATACACATCAAAATGGTATAAGCCACACATGATATGATCTTCACACACACACACACACACACACACACACACACACACACACACACACACACACACACACACACACACACACACACATACACACACACACACACGCACACACACACACACACACACACACACACACACACACACACACACACACACACACACACACACACACACACACACACACACACACACACAAATACTTGCCAGCATTAGGATTAGAACTCCTGCCTATCTAGGTATTATAGTGCTACGCAGTTAGCAGACCCACAACAGAGCTTATACATTTCTAGCTCAACCAAAGGTACTTCTGAGGTGGATGACATCAACAGGTCTGCTAAATTAGAGTGAAGGGAAGTGTAAAGGGTAGTACACAGGTCAAAAATGGTATGAGCCAGACTGTACATGATTCACACACACTTGCTAGTATTGGGATTAGAACTCCTGCCTGTCTAGGTATTCCTACTATAGTGCTACACAGTTGTGAGATACGCCACAGAGTTTATACATTTCCAATTCTACCAAAGGTACTTCTGAGGTGGATGACATCAACAGGTCTACTAAACTGGAGTGAAGGGAAGTGTAAAGGGTAGTACACAGGTCAAAAATGGTACGAGCCAGACAGTACATGATTCACACACACATACACACATTTGCCAGTATTGGGGTTAGAACTCCTGCCTATCTAGATATGTCTACTATAATGTTATGCAGTTACCGCATGCGCTACAGAGCTTACTGAATTTTCACATGGCCAAAGCTGCTGATAACTGCACAGCTGTGGTAAAGTATTACAGGTGGCAGACAGTCTGCCTTCTGTTCCACCCATACATCATGATAGTTCTTTCTGTCTTGCACTTCAACTAGCATTATGGCTTGGCATTTTGCCAGGTTATTGTGTCAAGAAGTGTGGCACACCTGTGAGCCATCAGCAGTACTCATTCATCACAGATGTCACCCCAGTTCTTACTAGTCATGTCCACCCCTCTTGGTATGTTGGAAGGGTGGTTATCTGTGCTTTCACCTATTAATCTGGTGCACTTGTTTATTCTGGGTCACTGTTGCAACTGCCACATGTACACGGACAACCCTCTCCTCTAAACTCCAAACACTCAGACCTGTGAGGGTTACCCATATATCACTCAATGTGGACATATGCACTCTCCAGCAAAGACAGGACTATCAGGTCAAGAGGATAAGATCAACACCTGCACCACAACATGTGGAACATGTAGCTCACCATGACACCCACTTTGACAGCCATGACATACAGTGAAAAGCCACACACCCACCTTCCCAGAGGCACTCAATATACATCTACTCAAACAGCAGAGACCAGCAAGGCAGACACCCACTCAGACACCGTGACATGGCACATGCCAAGGGACACATATTTAACCTACACAGTGTGCTCCCAACCTAAGCCCCTAAGGCTAACCACCTTGCACAATACAGTGATCATGGGTAACTCAATACTGAGGGCACACACATCCCACTCACTAAGCTGAATATGGAGCACAACTATCAATCACATGCCAGCATCTAACACATGACACAGCCAGTCATGCCACTCCACGACAACTACGGGTATCATCAAGCATCCGTGTGGGTGTGAATGACTTGGGACACACCTCCCTGGACTACATGACACAAGACATGGTTAAACTCTCTGATTATGTGGTCCAGGCAGGTGTGACAGTAGCCCTGGGCAGTGTACCGCTGTCACCCAGAATGATGCTGCGGTACTATCAACAGATAGTTGACTGCAACATTGGCTTACATGTTATGTGTCATTCTCCAGGACCTCTCTGCTTGGGATGGCATGATTGACAGAACCCAATGACTTGCCACGGATGTCCTACATCTGTCACTGCTGGGTTGCCAAATACTGGCTAAGTGTCTTGCCACCCCTATGTTGCCTTATTAGGCAGTGTTCCTAATGTTATTACTACCAGAACAGCTACACATGTATGCAATCTGAGGATCATGCTGCTCAACAGTGGGCATCTAACTGTCAGGATGCAGTCATTCATAGTAGTTGGAGTGGAGGACACATGTCTACTGTAATGGAGAGGTGGTTCACAGCAGCAGACAGCAGACCTGTAGCATCAGGCTATGACCCATTCCACAGCTGTCAGCCTCCAAACATGGACCACACCACACCTTCACAGGTGGTGGTGTCTCCATATTCATTATGGATAGGAACACCTCCAGACTAGTATCCCATCATAATGCATTGAAGATACTTCCAGTACAACTGCCTTGGGGTAATAGTGTAATCCAGACCATAGCCTGCTATGGGTCCACATCGATGTCCCTAGACTGTCAATGCACATTTCTCACCAGCCTGCCATCTCTGATGGTCCAGTGTAACACTGACATAGTACGAGTCTTCAACTACCCCTCCATCACCTGGGAAATGTAGCCAATCACCAGTACAGTGGCCCAAAACTTCTGGGATTCATTATTTCCATTTCTCTAGACCAGCTCATACTGACACCTGGTAGAGGATGCAACAACCTTGACCTGTGTTGACCACTTAAATATGAGACCGTTGCTTATCCCCAGATGCCAATCTCTGCATGGTGATATTCACACAGGCTGTAAACAACATGGAACTCAACATGTCAGCCACACCCCCCACAAAGATAACCACCTGGCAAAACTTCTCCAAAGCTGACTATGCAGCCATGAAAACAGGGGTGGATGTCTTCACTGCACCCATGGCAATGGGATGTAGTTGCATGACTGTGGAATCATGCACATAGGCACTGTACAAACAGGTACATGAATGCATGGTACTAGCCAGAGCCAACAGAACCCAGACATTGTCCTGCAAACACTGGGAGACAATGTGATGGTCCCCTGCCATTACTAAAGTGTACATCAGAAGGAGGACACTGTTGCAGTAAAAGGTGGTGTCTCATGACTGTTGAACTCCCTTATTAGCCTCAAACACAACTTTGGATTCCTCATGGAATCCTCAACAGGCATCTATGGCAGCAGAGATGCAGCAGACACTGACGACAGTCACAACAGCCTTGATAGTTAATCAACAACCTCCACAGCATTAAACACAAGTGCTGTGAGTTACTGCACAATGCTAATACCTAACCTGAGACAACAGATATTGGCCACAGTCTTGGCAACACATTCAGTGCCAGCTTTACCCCTCTCTCCCCCCCACAAGTGAAGTGCTGAGTGAATGTGTTCTCACTTGCTGTATCCCATTTCCATTCTAGGCGCCTGTGTGTCACCAGGATGTGGCCCTGCAGCAAGGCCACAAGGTGTGGCAGAGAGTGTAGTCACACATCCACCATGTCATAGGAGGGTACAGTATGTGCACAGTAATCCCCAGTCTGTAACACAGTGATTGCATATGCCTCACAGATTATAGGGCTAAAGGTTGTACATAGGTACATGTTGATGTACAACATCTGTTGTAGAATGGAGAATGGTACATGTTCTGGCTTGGACACACCTCTGATTGCTAGTAGCCACAGGGGATATTCATCAACCAAACACACTGTGATTACTATACACACACACACACACACACACACACACACACACACACACACACACACACACACACACACACTTGCCAGTACTGAGATCCATGGGTTCATTGCTTCATAGGTGTGTAGCAGGTGAATGGGCCTGAAGGCTCTAGAAGGTTAGCCCAAGAGAATACCCTGGCATCAGGCCACATGACAATAGTCCCTAGTGTGACTCAGTATAGTCACTGGAGTGGTCCCCAGGGGTGGGTATTGTATTCCCTATCCACTCATCCAGGTTTCTATTGTGGGTGGCCAGTGATGTGCACTGCTTCCCATGTATGTGATCTATATTCCATAACATGGATAGTGTCTGGGTTATGCATATGTCCCATATTCATGTTCTTTGACGTGTGGAAGTGTGCTTGTGGTCTCTGAGGCATGCTGTGTGGACAGATTGGTATCTTCTGATGTAGCATTCCTGACCTCATTTGGTGAGACCTGGCTATGTAATTGAGGTAGTGATTGCACCTACATTGACAGTATAATATGGGTATTCAGTGGAGTTAGTGGCATCTGTCCATACAGGGCATGTGTATAAGGCATGGTATTCCCTTTGTGGGGTACGTTTGCAGACTCTACAGTTGTTGCAGGTGTCCAGTGGGGAGCATGGCAAAAGGGCCACTGTACACATTGATTGCCCTACTGAGGGGATGGAACAGGCCATGTCCTTTTATTTGCTGGATAACACACACTCAGTCAGGAGATGTAACACATCAAAGTATTTTCTGATGTCAGTGGCACTGTTGTGGTCAACAGGCATGTAGTCCACTGCAATCACACTGTGGGTACTATCTGTGAAGCAATATGCAGGGGAACTACCGATATAGTGGTTGTTGCCTAGCCAAGTGTGTTGGTGTATGATATGTGGGTGGAGAGTGTGCTCTGAGTAATAGAAGGGTTACATATATTGTTCACTAATCCATACTGTCATGTAGTCATTGCACATGGCACTAGACATTTAGGACTGTGGATTGTCTACACCAACCTCTATGGTGTTTGACAACTGTTGGCCTTGCAATGTGGACATTGTGACATATACTAAGTCCTCAACCTAATAATTTAGCAAAATCCACCCCTAATGGATCCTGTTATTACACAATCACACCAACCCCCACACATGATATTGATGACAGACACACACCACACACACACACACACACACACACACACACACACACACACACACACACACACACACACACACACACACACACACACACATACTTCCCAGTACTGAGTTTCAACCCCTACCTAGTTATGTATTGCTACTACAGTGTACCACATTTATCGCACGTGCCACGGAGCTTATAGGATGGATGTTGTCCCAAGGTACGTCTGAGGTGAGGAACATCACCAGCCCTTGTAAGTACTGGCATTAGGTGATGTAGTGGGTGAGAGATTCCAAAAAATATTTTACCCTACACACACATTGACATTTGCCAGGGGTGAGGTTCAACCCTCTATCTAACTATCTTTTCAGACCATTATGTTACTAATTTACCACATGCACCACTGACCTTACATGGTTTAGGGTTGCCAAAAGGTACTTCTAAGGTGGATGATATCTGCAGGGCTGCTAAAGTCAGGCACTGAGATGTGTGCTGGGTGTAAATGGGGGCCAAAATCTTTAAGGTACGGACATACATATGTGCACACAGTTTCACTTCATATACTTGAAATGCTGAAATCTCGAATTTCAGCATTTCGAGTGCATGAAGCCGAAACTTCAGGATAGCGAAAGTACATAAGCATGAACGTGAATATGTCAAATCCATGCTTATGCAGTGATGCTATGTTACGGGAAGTGTTTGTTTGGGATGTTTGTGCTCGGACTTTCAGGTGAGTGAGTGTATGTGAGCATTTTTGAAACTTATGTGTATGTGTGATGTGTGTGTGTGTGTGTGTGTGTGTGTGTGTGTGTGTGTGTGTGTGTGTGTGTGTGTGTGTGTGTGTGAGGGACTGTAGAATGTGTGTGTTTGAGTTTTTTTTTCTCTGTTTGTGTGATCTCGGAGTTAGTATACATAAGTGGGGGGGTGGGGGGTGCAGGGGGGCTTGCTCCCTGGTTATGTTTAGTGTAGATATGTGTATGTGTGGTGTTTTTGTTGTGCTGTTTGTGTGTGGTGTAGTGTATGTGTGTTCGGGTTTGTGATTTTGGCTTCATGCACTCGAAATGCTGAAATTCGGGATTTCGAGTATATGAAGTGAAACTGTGCACACACAAACACTTACTAGGGCCGAGATTCAAACCCATACCTATGTACCTATTGCTACTACATTGTTCCGCATTTATCGCATCCACCATGGAGCTTACGTTCGACAGCTGTGCAAAGGTATCTTTGAAGGTGAGTGACATCAGCAGCAGTGCTAAAGGAGAGGTAAGAAAAGTGCTGCAAGTGTGAATGACCACAAAATCAGGTCTCTGCAAGGATATGCACACTCTCTCACACAAGCACTGTCATTTACACAGTTGCCAGGATCAGAAGTGGAACTCTTACCTAACTAGTTTGCTACACTATAGTATTACGCAGTTATCGCAAGTGCCAAAGAGGTTATATGTTGTAGAGCTGTCCAAAGGTATCTTTGAAGGTGAGTGACATCAGCAGCAGTGCTGAAGGAGAGGTACAGGAGATTTAGTGAGTGTGAATGGCCTCAACCACATTCATCTAGAAACACACACACAAACACACACACACACACACACACACACACACACACACACACACACACACACACACACACACACACACACACACACACACACACACACACACACACAAAACTTTATATTTGACAGGACTGAGATTACAACTGCTACATGGATACCTAATTGTAGTGTAGTGTTACACAGTTATCACAAGCACTGCTGACACTATAGGGCTGAGGGCTAACCAAAGGCATTTCTACAGTGAATGACATCAGCACATCATGTGATATAGGCCAATGGGATGTGTAGTGAGTAGGAGAGTCCTCATAATGGGATTCTGTCTGTCGACGTCTGTCTTTCTCTTTCCCACGTCTGTGTGTGTGTATGTATGACATATTATATTATGTTGGCCTTAGATATGTGTGTGTATTCCTATCCAATATGTGTGTGTGTGAAGTATGATTGGTGTACAATTTGGTGAGTGTGCAGAGACAGCTGCGAATAACCGATATCTGTAGTCCACTGTGTTGTGTGACATGGGCTTCATTTCTCTAAGTGTAGGAGCATGCCCAGTATGACCTTCTATATTGAGTGTGTGCATCCATTTTAGGGAGGGTTGGACTCCATTTCAGGGTTTTGTGTGATACAGCTACACCTAGAAAACTGTTTCTGCAGGATATCTGCAGATAGGTTGCCAATATGGAGACACAATGGGCTTAACATACAAGGGATACTGTAACTATTGCTGTCTGTGCTGCTTGTGTGACATGTTCGGTTGTAGCAAAGATATTTTGGCATATGTACTGTTTTACACTGTGATGTGTCATGTCATCAACTACTGACAGTTATCATTCTTTGCTCACAGTTATTTACCTGGAAATACAAGATGAATGAAGCTGAGACCAACATTCTGGCACACACCTGCCATTGTGGAGGGGTAGCTACAGACAATTGACTGCTGGTTCTGTGTAAATGTTGTAGCATCTTGTTAGTATGCTGGCTGGGGTTCCCCTCCTTGTGCTTTTCTCAACTTCATGGAATGGCCATATCTTGCTGGGGTCATGCCTCTCGGCTGTACAGATACACCCAGGTTATCCAGAGGCAGGACTCATATATCTGGTCAGTTTACCTTTACATTATGGTTTACAAGCGATTTTGTGGCTATTCATTCATGGGTTTGCAGTCGGGAGTAGTATGGGTGGACATTAGAGTTTCAGACTTCACACACTCCATGACATCCATGCTTTTACACCCCTCTCTCTGTTATTCTCTCCTCCACTTAACATTATGTAAGCAGTATCTCAGAGGTATCCTCATAGTTGGGCCTTTATCCCAGTAGTATTTATGGCCTGATCCACAGTCCTTGCAGTAGGACATAGGAAGGCATGCTACTGGCATTTGTCAACATGGCCTTGCATTTGTTTTCTGTTTACTGTTAGGTTGTTAGTTGGGACACCCCCTGACATTCCATACATTGGCACTATGGGTGAGGCATGGGCCTTTGCCAGAGGACTGTAGGCCACTTGAGAGTGCTGCAGGCCATCTGTTACTGCATTTCTACATGGGATTGTGTGTGTGTGTGTGGGGGGGGGGGGTGCACACCTGCAGACTTTAACATTTGAAATGACTGTACTGGTATTTCGGTTAGTCTGTTGGCTTCCATTTCATATTGTATTTTGACCGATCATGCAGACAGGATGCATATCAGTAGAGTACACATGTTAGATCTTAATAGCATATATTTCAGTTTCAGACTTCTTACCCTTCAGAACTGGAATGTAACTGCCAGACATGTTGTAGTATGTCTGTGTAGGTCTGATGGGGGGCTGTTCACCATTGCCATCATTTGGGGGCCTTAGCATAGCCTTTCTTCATGGTCATCTACACCTGTCCTGCTGGGTGAGGCTAGTGATGGATATGTGACCCTCATTGACATCCATATGTGTGTGACCTATTGACATCCACAGTTCTTTGGGCCATCACATGTACTGCAGTGGGGGTTGTCACCTTGTGTAGTGCTGCCTAGTACGTTGACACCAGTATTTGTCATGAATTTCCTGCTGTCTGTTGCTATCCCATTCAGCCACCCAATTACCTTGCATGCTTGCATCCATATCAAACATACAAGTATGAGAACATACTACTCCATTCAGTAATTGATAGGGAGAGTGACTTACCTTGTTGCTGGGCCAGTATTAAGGACAGTGCTGGAGGGCTGACTATGTTGGATGCACATAGTACACTCCATGTACATGGCAAAGCTCAGGTAGTGTCATGTTTGGCATCCCTTTTACTGTTAAGTGTGAGTCAGAGAGAGGTATCAGTCCTTGGGTCCCTACAGTGTCAGTGTGCATGCTATGAATTGCCTCTTTGCCAAGGCCTGGGCATACTGTGCACACCTCCTTCTGACTACAGGGGCAAGCTTAGGATGTTCCTCCTCCGAGTCCCTCTGTGCCTGCGCTGGCCTTGGCAGTGGTGGGGGGCTGTGTGGCCCTGTCCCGTGCTGTTAATGCTGCAGCTGTTTCTTCAGGATTGTACTGTGTAGCATGGCACATACTATGAACAGTTGTATACATGTAGCTGGAGAGTGCTGCAAGGCTCCACCGGATATGTCAAGGCAGCGGAACCGTGACTTGAGCATCCCAAAAACTCACTCTACAATGATCCTGGTTTGTGCATGTGCCTCATTATGGTGTTCTTGTTCAGGGGTGTATGCATTTCTGATGGGTGTTGTGATGCCCATGCCCTGGCCCAATAATAAAGGAGCCTCAATCCTCACCACTAACACCAGAGAGGGTGTCTCATAAGAGAAGAAAGGATAGCAAATACACACAGTAAAGTACAATTTCCCTTAAGAGCACACAAGAGATCACAGTCAGTCTGGGGCTGGTTGCTCCCTTGCTCTCCAGGTCATCAATAAGATTCCCCACTAGCACAGCTATAGGGTCCAGATCTCAGCCTAGCTGGCAAGCTAACCTCCAGTACTCTCTCTGTCCAACCAGTGCTTTGTGCCTCTGCCCAAGTACCTGACACACACACAAACACACACACACACACACACACACACACACACACACACACACACACACACACACACACACACACACACTCACACTTTGAGATAAGTATTTATACAACTTCACAGACATTGCTAGGAAAGGCCGACACAGATTCTCCAGCTGCGCCCCTTTACCCAGACTATACTGTAGTAATCACTGCCACCACCAGCTAATATTTATCAGCTACTAAAAGGCCCTTAAAAGGGTGTCCAATTATTACTGTGCAATATTATTATCCAATAGTAGTGTAACTTAAGCAATCTTAAGGCTTTGAAGAGCTTATTACAGGATCATTATAAGTATGCAATGTACTCTAGAGTTTGCTTATCTCTACACAAACCAGCCACAGGTAAAAGGTTTTTAAGATATTTAATAATAAATACTAAAAACACAAGACAATACTACTACACCTCAGTGCTATTCAAGAGTTCAGAGATCACACAGAAACTTAAAATAAATCAGTAGTACAGTTCTGACAACAGAAAAACACTTAGTCTAACTTTCTTCTAATTTCCTAGCTATTACTACAAGAAACATACTTCTGAAATAACTTACTTAAGACACAGACAGAGTGCTGATGAGATGGATGTCAAGACAAACATGCTTATAGTCTCTCTCTGATCAATAGTTTTTAAAATCACTAACACATTTCTGCTGGGCCCTCCCAGATTATATCATTTTGACCCTTAGGTTTTCCCAGTATACACATTACATCATTTTGACACTTAGTCTGGAGTTCCCAGGCCACACCAAAACTGCATTTACATTCTTTTACACTTAGAGCAATAAAGGACATTCCACATGTAAATTCTGGTCATTAACTTTAGCCTTAAAACAATAGGCAGAATGCTTACTCCAGACTCATCAACTCCAAATTCTATCTTCAAAGGACATACAAAACATAATTTTAATTTCAAAGAACATTTGAAATGCTTGGCTTAGTTTTCCTTACAGCAGATGACAATGTTGCTACAATCTTGAAGTTCACATTTTACAGTGTTTTCTTTCATTTAAGAAACAAGCCTGTATTTTATATTTATATTTACAAATGCCAGAATTATGTATCAAATTCTATTTGACTAGGCTGGCAGCCTTCACCCTTCCCTACCAGTCTTCACCCCCCCCCCCCATGGAGAACTCAAGCTAGTTTTTTCAAGTGACCCTTGATAAACGCTGCTTGAGACGGTTAGTTCTATCTGAGTGTACCTCACCCCAGTCCCTGTCTTGAGAGCCCATCTGCATTGGCATTGCTAGCCCCAATGTAGTGCTGCACTGACATATCATATGCTTGCAACCCCAGGCTCCATCTTAGCAACTTGGCATTTTTCTGGCTGGCTCTATTTAATCATATTAGAGGGTTGTGATCTGTCATAACAGTGAATTTTTTTCCATACAGATAAGGCTGAAGTTTTTGCAGTGCCCACAGTATGGCTAGACATTTCTTTTCTATAGATGCATAGCATTCCTCCCTGGGTTGGAGCCTATGACTGAGATAAATCACTGGGTGCTCTTCTCCCTCTGAAGAAATCTGGCTAAGTACAGCCCCCACCCCATGGTTCAAAGCATCCACTTGCACAACAAATTATTTGCTGTAATCTGGACTGGCTAACACAGGGGGTCCTCCCAAAGCTTCTTTAAGCTTCTGGAATGCCTGCTCACATGCTGGGGTCCACACTACCTTATCTGGCCTGTTCTTCCTTGTCAGGTCTGCAAAGGGAGCAGCTATGGTACTATAACTGGGGACGAACTTTCTGTAGTACCCTGCTGTCCCTAAAAATGCCCTCACCTGCTTTTTGGTAATAGGTGCAGGCCATGCCTGAATGGCTTCCACTTTGGCAGGTTCTGGCCTTATCTTACCACTCCCTACTTTATGTCCTAGGTAGGAGACCTCTGCCATACCAATCTGACACTTGCTTGGCTTAATGATCAACCCTGCCCTCTGTAGTCTGCCCAGCACCTCCCTGACATGCTGAAGGTGCTCTGGCCAGGAATGGCTGTAGATGGCAATATCATCTAGGTAAGCAAGGGCAAACCCACCTGCCCTGCTAGGATATTATCTACCAGGCTCTGGAAAGTTGCTGGGCCATTCTTCATCCTGGAGGGCATCTTTGTGAACTCGTACATGCCAAAAGGAGTCACAGAGGCTGACTTCTCTCTAGCACTGGGAGTCAAGGGCACCTGCCAGTAACCCTTGGTAAGCTCAATGGTTGTAAGATACTTATCCCCACCCATCTGCTCTAGGACCTCATCTGTCCTAGGCATGGGGTAAGCATCTGACTCTGTGTGACTATTTAATTTCCTGTAATCCACACAGAACCTAGTGCTGCCATCCTTCTTTGGCACCAGCACCACTGGGTAAGTCCAGGGACTGTTGGACTCTTGAATCACCCCTAGTTCCAACATCTCCTGTACCTCTTCCCTCAGAGTCTGTCTGACACTCTCAGGCACCCTGTAAGGGACCTGCCTAATAGGCCTTTGGGGTCCTGTATCCACCTGGTGTTGCACCAGATGAGTGCACCCTGGTTTCCCATTGAACATGTCCCCAAATTCCTGCAACACTGCTCAGATTTTCCGAACCTGGGTAGGAGATAGCTGCTGGAACATTGCTACCCCTTACACTGAGGTGTCAGCCCGAGCTTCACTGAGGAGATCAGTCAGCAGATCTCCCTCAGACTCCTCCTGCAATCCACTGTAAATGCTCAGCACAAGGGCCTCCCTATCATGATAAGGTTTCATAATGTTAACATGGTACAATTTGTGCCCCTGCCATCTGCCTAGCATTTCTACCATGTAGTTAACATCACTTACCTTTCTTTCCACCTTGTAGGGACCCTCCCAAGCTGCTTGCAGCTTGTTGTGTCTGACAGGAATGAGAACCATTATCTGCTGCCCCATAGCATACTCTCTAGCTGGAGCATTCCTGTCATACCACACCTTTTTCTGTTGTTGGGCTTCTGCCAGGTTCTCCTGGACCAAGCCCATGAGTTCCCTGAGCCTTGTCCTGAGGTTTAGGACGTATGCCACAACAGACTCTTTGTGAGGTTCACACTCACCTTCCCACTCATCTCAAATTAAATCTAAAGGTCCCCTCACCCTATGCCCATACAGCAACTCAAAGGGTGAAAAACCTGTGGATTCCTGGGAAACCTCTCTACAAGCAAACAACAGATGGGGCAAATATTTGTCCCACTCCCTCTTAAGCTGATCTACAAATGCCCATAGCATGGACTTGATTGTAGAGTTTAACCTCTCAACAAAACCATTAGTTTGGGGATGGTAAGGGGTGGTCTTCATGTGCTTCACCCCACAGGACTTTCACAGACAAGCCAGCAGGTCTGACATGAAATTGGCACCTCGGTCAGTCAGTATTTCTTTTGGGAAACCTACCCTGCTGAAAATCTCTAACAAAGCATTTGCCACCTTCTCTGCCTCAATGGAGGACAAAGCCACTGCCTCAAGGGTATTGTGTAGCATAATCCACTACCACTAGGATATACTTTTTCCTTGTGGAACTTGGGGTACTCGGAGGACCCAAAATATACATAGCTACCCTCTGAAATGGCTCCGCAATCACAGGCAAAGACATCAAAGGAGTTCTCACCTTGTCTCCTGCCTTGCCTACCTTTTGGCACTGCTCACAGGTCCTGCAGTACCCTGTTACATCTCTGGAAATTCCAGGCCAATAGAAGTTCTGCATAAGGTGCCTCTTTGTATGTTTTATGCCCATATGACCTGCAAAGGGAATATCATGGGCTATGGCTAGAAGCGCCAGATGGTAGGCTCTAGGCACTACCAACTGCTGTACTCTCTCACCTTTTAGACCTCCCTCAGGGGTCCATTATCTGTATTGTAACCCTTTGTCCCAGTATACAGATTCCCCCTTTCCTTGAGAATCAGGTACCTCCCTAGCTACCTGCCTCAGGCCTTGCAGTGTAAGGTCTGAGAGCTGAGCCTGTCTCAACTCTCTCCTTGTAACCCTTCCCAGCTCCCCTTCCACAAGAAGTCTGGCATCCTCTGACAGTGGTGCCTCACTGTCAGCCTGGGTACTACTACTCACCTCTACCTTTGCAGTCACTCTGTTCAAGGGACCATCAGTACCCTCAAGCAGTTGTGGCTCACCTTCAGTCTCACTGCTACAGCGTAGCTCACTCCCTGAAGTAACCACCTCACCAGTCCTGGCTGCAAGTATGCAGTCTGTCTGGGTCTCCCCCAGGCTACCAGACCCACATGCTTGTTTCCTAGCCTGACTGCATGTAACTGCATAAGTACATGGTACTGCCTCATCAAAATCTTTCCCTCTCAGGACATCTGCAGGATGGTAGTTTAGTACCCCTGTTGTCTCAAGGCAACCTACTATTGGCATTTTGTCTTTCCCACTTAGTGGCTCCCTCAGCTTTGGTTCCCCACATTGCCTCCGTGGACACCTGTATGCCACATGGTACCACTGGTTGCATTCAAAACATCTACCCCTAGCTCTTGGAATTGCACCTTAACTAGTGGCTTCCCCTGCTACTGGCAGATTCTGTTGGGGCAGTCTGTGCTGCCCACCATGGATTCCTTTAAACCCATGAGCAGTACTGGGGGTCCCCTTCCTGTGCAGGGCTGCCCTGCTAGCCAGGTACAGGTCTCCCTTCTTCCCCAACTCATCTGAAGTAGCACATTGTCTATCAGCTAACCAGATTCTCATGTCCTCAGGCAAAGTGCTAAGGACTTGTTCCCTCACCAAAAGGTCTGCCAGCCCTTCAAAAGTGGTGACCTAACATCCACTCACCCAGCTATGAAAATAAGTGCTCAGTTCAGCAACATAATCACACACACTTTCATCTGCCTTGCTTCTATGCTCACAAAACTTTTTCCTATACTTTTCAGGTGTTAGCTTAAAACATTTTAACAGGTGACTTTTCACAACAGTATAATCAAAACATGCAATGTCAGACATTTTAGCCAATGCATTTACAGCTTTACCATGAAGTAAGGGGGTCAGGAACCGTACCCAGAACCTTTGGTCAACACTATACTGTTTGCATACCCTCTCAAACATATGAATGAAACTATCAAAATTATCCACCTCTTTAAATTGCGGAAGAAATTTACTGACCTGTTGTGCTTCTGGGGTCCAGTTACTCCTTTCCCCATTTCCTTCATAACTCTGGCGAAGAGTCAGCATTTCCCTCTCATGCCTCCTCTGATGCTCTTTATCCTCGGCCTCTATCTCCAAACCCCTGGCCTCCAACTCAAGTCTCTTTAGCTCCAGCTGGATTTTTAAGTCCACTGCAGAAAGGTTGAGCTGTCCATTCTCCGAGGATACTGTATCTCCACTGCCAGTCTGACTGGCCATCTGGACGTTGTTTTCTGATGCAGCTGTAACCAAGGCTGCAATCAGGTCTGCCTTAGGTTTCCATGTACCAGTCCCCTAACTCAGCACATCTCCACCAGCTGGCTCCTTGTCAGCTTTCCATACTCCTCTGCTGACATGCTGCCAGATCACCCTGACTAACTAAGCTAACAAAAGAAATAAAACAATTGTGATCTGAACTCTGAGTATTCACTGCATGGCTTATTTAGAGTACAAAACACCTTCAGAGATCACTGTACATAAGCTAGAGGACTCATTCTACTCACACCACTACAAGCCAATTAGTATTTGCCAATTAATTAATATATGGTGTGGACATCCACCGCCACCACAAATGTGAAGTGGATTCCACCACTGCAAACCACATGTGACGCCCGTGCCCTGGCCCAGCAATCAAGGAGCCTCAATCCTCACCACTAACACCAGAGAGGGTGTCTCATAAGAGAGGAAAGGATAACAAATACATACAGTAAAGTACAATTTCCCTTAAGAGCACACAGAGATCGCAGTCAGTCTGGGGCTGGCTGCTCCCTTGCTCTCCAGGTCCCCAATAAGACTCCCCACTGGCACAGCTATAGGGTCCAGATCTCAGCCTAGCTGGCAAGCTAACCTCTAGTACCCTCTCTGTCCAACCAGTGCTTTGTACCCCTGCCCAAGTAGCTGACACACACACACACACACACACTCTCACACTTTGAGATAAGTATTTATACAACTTCACAGACACTGCTAGGAAAGGCTGACACAGATTCTCCAGCTGTGCCCCTTTACCCAGACTATACTGTAGTAATCACTGCCACCACCAGCTAATATTTATCAGCTACTAAAAGGCCCTTAAAAGGGTGTCCAATTATTACTGTGCAATATTATTATCCAATAGTAGTGAAACTTAAGCAATCTTAAGGCTTTGGAAGGGCTTATTACAGGGTCACTTATAAGTATGCAATGTACTCTAGAGCTTACTTATCTCTACACAAACCAGCCACAGGTAAAATGTTTTTAAAATATTTAATAATAAATACTAAAAACACAAGACAATACTATTACACCTCAGTGCTATTCAAGAGTTCAGAGATCACACAGAAACTTAAAATAAATCAGTAGTACAGTTCTGACATAACCGAAAAACACTTAGTCTAACTTTCTCCTAATTTCCTAGCTATTACTACAAGAAACATACTTCTGAAATAACTTACTTAAGACACAGGCAGAGTGCTGATGAGATGGATGTCAAGACAAAAATGCCTACAGTCTCTCTCTGAGCAATAGTTTTTAAAATCACAAACACATTTCTGCTGGAACCTCCCAGATTACATCATTTTGACACTTAGGTTTTCCCAGTATACATATTACATCATTTTGACACTTAGTCTGAAGTTTTCAGGCCACACCGAAACTGCATTTACATTCTTTTACACTTAGAGCAATAAAGGATATTCCACATGTAAATTCTGGTCATTAACTTTAGCCTTAAAAGAATAGGCAGGATGCTTACTCCAGACTCATCGACTCCAAATTCTAACTTCAAAGGACATACAAAACAGAATTTTAATTTCAAAGAACATTTGAAATGCTTGGCTTAGTTTTTCTTACAGCAGATGGCAATGTTGCTACAATCATGAAGTTCACATTTTACAGTGTTTTCTTTCATTTAAGAAACAAGCCTGTATTTTATATTTATATTTACAAATGCCAGAATTATGCATCAAATTCTATTTGACTAGGCTGGCAGCCTTCACCCTTCTCTACCAGTCTTTACAGGTGTCGTCAGCCATGGCTCCAGTGCATAGCCAGCATCCCCCCCTAGATGGCCATATGGGATGTCCCCCCCCCCTGGCAAATGCCTGATACAGCTGTGAGCAATGCCAGATGTGGGAGTTGTGATAGCTTCCTGGGCTGCCAACACACACATTCATGATAATGCCCTGGGCATCACACACGACCTGGCAGTTGATGGAGGGGAAGCCCTTGCAGTTTATGTAGACCCTGCTGCACTCGCCAGGTGGTGCTTTGATGTGGATGTGCATGCAATCTATAGCACCAACTACCTCCGGGTATTCTGCTGTATGGTGGAAGAGACACATACGTGTGGTCAGTGCCTCACAGGTGGTGGGGAAATATATGTGCTCATTGGCATGTTGTGTCATGGCATCCAGGAACTTGTGTAGTACCCTGGATGCTGATGCCTGTGAGACCCCCATGATATCCCCAGTTGGTCTTTGGAAGGTACCTGTGGCTAGTATTCTTAAGCCTTGACATACCTTCGTATCCACTGGGATGGGTTCCCCTCTATTAGTTCTGTGTGTAAGGCATGGCTGGCACAGCTCAATGATGTGCTGTAGAATGTCCCTGTCCACCATATAGTGCTCAACTATCTCCAGCTCATGTAGGCCCTGGTAGGTTACCCTGTGTCTGTACACTCTTCTCCTCCTCCTCACTGTGGGTCAGTTGTCAACATTCTCCTCCTCACCACCCTCAGTCTCTAGCACATATTGATAGAGTAAAGCAGCAGCAGCCTCTAACATTTTCAGTTAGTTTTTCCAGTTAAAAATCCCCCCACTGGTGGTGTAGAGTTTGTGGGAAAAAACAGTCTGTAGGGTGTTTGCATAGTTTATATTAGTATGCTGAGCTGCTATCTGTGTAATTGGCTGATTCTGACACATTCCACCTGCCAACTATGCTAGTTCTCCTTGATTGCCTTCCTACTGCTGTTTCCCTTTCCCAGTTCCTCCCTCTTTAAGCCTCGAGGGGTGCCGCGCATACCCAGTGCTCAAATGTAAACAGTGCTGCCATTTCCTCTTTTGATTTTTCTTTTTGTTTTTTTTTTTTTTTTGTTTAAAACCTGGTGCATGGTGCACACACCCATGTAGGCTATATACACAGTGCTCAGGCACATCTGACGCACCCTCTTCCTTAGCTGTGTTTAGCTAAGGGCAAACATGGGCCACAGAGCTCCAGTGATCTTACAGCAAGCATGACACACCCCCTTATGAAGTCATTCAGCTCTTACACTTGCACTGTTGTATTGCTGCACCTACACAGTTAGGTACAAGCTGACACTTTGAGGAAATCTGTGATTCTGTATAACTCCCCTCATTTGCATACCCCAGTGTGTAGGTCATTAGTTACTGCACTTAAACGGACCCTTTTCCCTTGACAATCAGTGCTCCCTGGTATTGTTTACATTCTGCATGCCATTGACTATAATGGCAAAATGCGGAATTATCTTAAAATTGACTTTTCTCATTTTTTTTTATTTTCGGCATGATCCTGTTTGCATGCCACTGCCCTAAGCTTAATTGTCCATGATCGGCCAAAAAAAAAGTTTAATTTTATGAAAAAATAAACTATTATTAATGACAATGGCCTTATATCTGGCCATTGGCATGTGTGTTTGATTGTAATACATGCTTTCCATGAGCTGTCCTGCCTCCGTTTGCTCAGATGCAGAAATGTATTCAGTTACTAACTGAATACATTTCTGCTCTGACACTGCTCCTGCATGGAATCTGGCCAGCTTTGTGGATCGCAAAATCACCTCATTTGCATGGTTTTTACCAGTAAATGAGGTGATTTGCATCCTGCATGGCCTTCCATGCAGGAACAGTGTAGGGCCACTCATGCATGTGAAAACAGCACTTTCCTGGATCGCTCGGCGGACATTTTCCATGCAGGAGCTCCTACACTGTTCCTGCACGGAAACTGGCCATTCATGAATCCCAAGGTAAGTCTTTTATTGAGCAATTCAAGCCTAAGCCAGTGCCTCATAATTCACACAAAGCATGCAGCACATAGAAATTTTGGCACCATGTTATTCTACAGAAATAATGGATCATCTGCTTTATAGTCATAAAGATGTAAGCAATATTTTCAAAGAAAAATAGGCATTTACACACATCCTTGGAAGTATGTGTTATCATAAAAACACAAGGAATGTCTTACACTGTGTATTTTCTGTATTAGTAGATTAGGCATATGGCATAATATCTTAGCTTTTACCTAATGTCCAGCTACAGAAGCACATCAGTCAGGCCCACGATTTACTTTCTTTAGAAGGCAAGTTGCAGCAGAAATTTTTGACCGCAGATGTAGTCTTCTTTTAAACTCTAATTCTCTAGAGGTTCTACTTAGCCTGCACATTTATGTGATAAATCTCTCAAAAGAACTGTTTGATCACTTGCTTACACGTGAGATGAATAACAGGCCTGTAGCGTCAACAATTTTCAGTCTGCCTTTTTCAGGGTCAGTCATGATGAAACAACTACATTCTTGTAACACTATTTTTTTCTAATTCTGATGCATTTTTACTTAGTTACAGAGATGTGCATGTATTGGACTTATCAAAATACAATCTGATGCATTTTTACTTAGTTACAGAGATGGGCATATATCACATATAAATGGACAGACAGAGACACAGACGTATGCACAAATATATGCACATGCACGCATGCAAGCATGTGCGTGCATAAGTGCATACACACACACACACACACACACACACATATACTTACATACAGTTGGCAGTCCTAGAAATTTACAAAACAGGATGCTCACCTGACTCGATAAATCACTTCAATATATATAGGGGGAAGCCTCATGATACCAGACAGTGGGCTTAAATTCCTAAAAGGAGAGAGCACATATTCCTTTGTTATTCCCTCCTTGTATCTACCACTGCCCACACAAACATATGCATTTATATATGTAAATAAGTATTCAGCACCATTAATGTGACATAGCAAATAATAGTATACAAACAGTATAAAATGCCGAAGGAAAGTTATTGAAGAAAAGACCTGATGATATTTTGAATATCATAAGGCTTTATTTATCTTAGGAAATATAAAATTCATATACTGCAGAACCACATATTACAGAATTAACACTGAACATTCAATTGCCAAAAAATGAAACTCACTACGTCATCTGCACAGTAATTAATACATACCTAACCCCACCTACAGCAGATCGACTCCCACCATAAAATTGTTTAAATGCACACACTCAAAAAGAAACACACACCAGACTAACTTAAACGTAGCTAGATGTTAACCTTTACAGGAGTCAAAACAAACTACCAGTTTTCTAAAACTTTCATTAGCTCAAACATGCACATATGCACACCTGTAAATAAAAATCACATAACCTCATATTTTTTGTGTAAGGTTTTGCCTCCTCCCAGTGTTGTGACGTCATCATCACACTGCCTAATTGATATATACCAACACCATGGTCACACAACTGTGACCAAAGTGAAACATCTATTGCACTGCTATGGTTGACATAAACCAAGTTGACTACTGCAGGAATGAAAACATATTTGCATTTGATAAAAAATACAACCATACATAATACTGGCAATCTGTGCATCTGATAAAATAAATAGAAACTATATGTGTATCTCCAAGCTCTCTTTTTCTTTCTCTTTAGTGATTTAGTGTTCACATACAGCATCTCAGTTTAGGTCTAAACTTTCCCGCCCTCGGTCAACTGGTGCCCTAGGCAAAACAGCTCCATGGTGCCCCCCAACACATTACTTGGTGCCCCCATCCTGGTCTACCTGCACCAAATAAATACTGGAAAAGTGTCCCTGCTAAACCGGTGCCCTAGGCGGACGCCTAGTTGGCCTATGCCTAAGGCCAGCCATGCTTTCCATACAACTTTTGGAAGGAAAACATATATTTTTACTAGATGTAATCAACATTCCTGTCTGTTTCTATGCTCAAGCATCACTGGTAAGATTTCTTATAGTACAAATACAAAGTGATGAAGGTTGGGTAGTTTTCTTGGGATTTGCTTTATCCGAAGAAAGTGCTGAAGGTATGCTAATGGGTAGTTTTCTTTGGATTTAATTTATCAGGTCAGGAACCTTGGGTTTCAATGATATAGTTAAAAAGATTATTTTTAAAAAAAATTGTTTAAATCTTTTTATTTTTCTTTATGGGTCTGTCTTATAATCTATTAAAAGGCACTCATTAATTAATGCATTGATTATTAATTAAAGAAATAAAACAGTTAACAACTTGCATAATTTACCACAGAGTATTGCAAAAAATGAAAAACTCATATGAAAAGCTAAATGACAGCATTACAAAAAAATGAAAAACTTATTTGAAAAGCTAAATGACAGCATTATAAGTTTTATCTTTAAATACCAACGGGTTAAATAATGATTAGAAAAGGGAGGCTGTCAAAATATCTAAAAGTCATAACTCTGGTGTATTTCTTTTAAATAAACACATCTGTTAGAAAAGTAAATTCTGAAATTTGGCTTTAAAAATCCCTCAGCTGTCACAGAATCCCCCTTCAAAGAAAAAATAGCTATTACTTAGTAGAGAAGTAAGAAAATTATGACAAATTTTATTTACTGATATGGTACCAAAGAAATGTTTGCAGTGGTTCAACATGATATCAAAAATAACCTTCTCATATTACTAATATGTACTCTATACCAGAACTTGCAGCAAATGTTAAAATATTGAGACATATTATTAGATAACCTCACATGTAATGTGGTATTGGGAGGAGATTTAACTGTATATTAAATGAAGAAAATACTGATGCAAAAAAAGGTAAGCCAGAATTTAAATAACTCCCGAAGAACTAGGGGACCGGATCGACTTGCTGAATCTAAAGAAGGTAAACAACTTTAATTCTGTACAATCCTTTTATATCTTTTGGACCCAAATGCATATAGATAGAATTTATATTTCTAGTTGCCTGAGTTATTCTAAAACTGATTCTGCTAAAGAAAGTAAATGTCTCTTATGTGACCATAATTTTTTTTAAATTGACAATCATCAAAATAATATTAATACTTAATGGAATATATGTATATATATATATATATATATATATATATATATGTGTGTGTGTGTATGCATATATATATATATATATATATATATATATATATATATATATATATATACACATATATATATATATATAGAGAGAGAGAGAAAGAGAGAGAGAGTGAAATTTAAAAATTTAAAGACTGGTTAAATAAAGAAATTGAAAATTATCTCTCAATAAATTCTAATAGTGAGGTTAATGATAACATTTAATGTGATTTCTTTAAAGCATGCTTATATGGTAAATTACTTATTGACGCCATGATAAAATGAAAGAATGGGATACATATTTTATTAAAATGCAAGAGAGCTTGTCAGATCCATGACATAAAGGGATAAATAATTTACTTTGCCAATAATTTTTATAATATTATGACTGAATCCTTTTCCTTAACAAGGAGATGGAGGTAAATAACAACTTAACTAGTATGTGGCTCATGTTCTAATTAGGGACTTAGCCTCCCTCCGAATCAGCTGGCCCTATTAGCCAATCTGTAACTCTTATTCCAGTTAGGGACTTGGCCTTTCTTTCAGTCAGCTGGCCTGAATATTAGTCAGTCCAAGACTCTTATTATACATAGGGACTCCTCTTCAACCAGCAGGCCAAACTATAATCCAAAAAAGAACCATAGGCTTACTTTTAAGCTGTTTTTCCACCACACCCCCCTTTAAAGGTTATTTAAACAAGTAGAACTGCAATGTTTTTTCAGAAAAAACATTGTTTCAGATGAAATCTCATAGTCAAAGGCATTTGTTGTTTTAAATAAACTGGACAACTTAAAGCTCAAAGAACGATTGCTTCATGTTTTCATTGCTTGATTTTGAGAATGTGTACATTCTACTCTGGTTAGCTGTCTACCTAGACAATACATGCAGGAATACAACAGCAGATTACTTCAGCAAAGAGGCTTTTCCTTTTGTTTTTACTTGGTAATGGGGAGAACTAGCGACTCTCCTACAAAGGGACGTACCTCACAATAGGTAGCCTACATTTTGTATAGTTAGAATAATGTTTTAATACTTAAAGCTATGGAAATATGAAGCAACAATTTTATTAATATTTGTTATGATTCAAATTAATAGGAATCTGAGGAAAAGTTATTGAACAAATCAATATGGCTGGTATCATTCAGGTAGGCTAAAGTTATGATTCTTGTATTTATAATCATGTGATGGTAGAGGCATGATGGAATTGAGTTCTGAGGATGTTCTTATTGTTTAATGAAAATGCTAGCCCTGAAATAAATTTTAGTAGTATTTAGTCTGTGCTGTGCATGCTCATGAGTGTTTTTTATTCATTTTATGCAAACTGGTTTGGAGTACTATGTTATTATGTGTTATCAACAGTGGTGTCAAGATTCACCTCAAGAGTTTTCATTTGCTGATCTTTCTAAGTGAATTTCTTGCCATCTTTATCTCTAACAAGTAATAAGTTTGTTATAAGATACCAAATCATAATCTCTATATCATTCCTCCCTGCTTGAAAGATATGTTAACAATCCCCAATATTAAAATCAAATAAAGGTTCAGCTTTATTTTCTTCTTAGAAGCCAGTCTCATTATTAAATAATATTATAGAAATTGTATGTCAGTTTTGTGCTCTTTGACAGAAGAAAACCACACAGGTTTTCTAATTAGAAGACAAAGACAACATAATATCAAAAGATGGTAACATTTACTGGTTATGGTAGTATCAGTGATTTAGCTGTATTAATTTAGACAACTAAGAAGGCTTTTGACTCTTTTAATTGGTATGGTCTATTTAAAGTTTTGGAGGTACTTAGTTTTCCTTGCTTCTCTTACTCCTATATAAATATATTAAGTATTTATATAGGATGTATTTATCTTATATTGAAATAAAAATATGTATGTTTCACAATGAGTAAAATAATCACTGCAGCCAAGCAGGGTTGCCATATTTCACCTGTTTTATTTGTTCAAGCAATTTATTTATTTATTTATGGATTGGCATTTATTTACGAGGAAAATCTGACTGAGCAGTGTCCTTTCTCGGTGGAAGCCTGGTGAGAACATCTCCATTATGCAGACATCATGGACATCATTTGCATTGTTTCCTCATTTATAGGCAGTTTCATTTATGAACAACAGTTCTATTATTCAGACATCTTTTACATCAGTTACATCATTTACAAACATTTTTGATTAAAAGTAACAGTTACATGGGTTGAATACAAATATATATTTTTAAATACATAGAGGTACATGTAGTAGAATATCATCAGTATGCATAGATTGACATTTTTTACATAAAATATTTGTTAATAGTTCAAAATGTAAAACATAGGGAGATCAGATAAAGAGTTAGAGTAGCTCAAAGAAAGAAAGAAAGATGAAGAGGTACAAGAAAGATAAAGAAGATGAGTTGATATAGGAGGGTATGGTTGTGATAACAACACATTATGTTTTGTGCAGCAGAGAGTTATGGCACAAATTCAAACAGTTATATCAGTGCCAGTTTAACCAGGAGTGGTGCAGGTGCAGAGCCATTTATCTATCAAGTGGTACTTTAGTTGACATTTATAGTCTTTCAGTTTGAAGAGTGTTCTTAAGTGGAGTAGTACATTATTCCATCTGTTAGCAATCCAGTGCTCATACAGGGAGTATCCTAAATTACTGTTTGGCTTTGTTGTGGAGAGTAATGATTTTCCATTGGAGCACAGAGGTCTCTTAGTAGTATAAGGCTGAATGATGGAGTGAAGTGATGGACATTTTTCAGGGTTGTACAGTAGCTTAGATCGCTGAAAGTAGAGATCAAATTTCAGGTGATTATCTATAATCACAGTTTGTAGTTTGGTGTGGATTACCAGTTTTATATTGATCTTGTTCAATGACAATATTTTAAAGGTAGTTTTTTGGGAGGAGAGAGATGGTTAAGGTGAACAGTAGTAGTTTAATTATTTTTGGATTCAGGTGGAGTTGTGAGTTGTCAAGCCAAGCTTCTACACAGGAGAATGATTTCTGGCTGAGTGTTTGGAGCATTGGTAGTGTCCTGGGAGCACAAATTAGAGTGGAGTTGAGTCATCAGCGTATTCTACTATGATGACCTTTTTTGCTGTCTGTTGAGTTTAGGTTTCACTGCTTGCTGTGTAGTTTTGTCGGTGTATAATGAAAACAGATTTATAAGCATCCTGTTTTTATAACAAAATCACATGAGAGAACAATCCCATGATAAATGAATATGTAACAAACCATCATCAACAAGTATTGGTCACTGTATAGTGTAATCATATACCAATATCAAAAAAGTAGGAAAAAAATATGTATCACAAAATTAACATCTAAATAGTTCATGAATTAGCAAAAAAAAAAAAAAAATACACTCAATAGCAGCTAGTAACACCACAATCCAAAATAGAACAAATAGATGCAGTATCTACAGGAAACCAAACACTTTATTCCACAGGAACTCAATAAAACCTCCAGTTAGTGCTTTCATTTCCATCAAAATACTTAGAGACTTCTTCAGACTGAGATTTAGTATACTATTCACCTTTTAAATACACTCAAATTCTCACATGTCCATTGCTAAAAAATGACATCATCCATCACATGTTTCATCAAATAAAAATTCACATTTTAAAAGTGATAGAAACAGACAAAAGTTAGAAAAAACTAAACACATGAAAAACCTTTCATTAAAAAAAAATTAGAAGGCTCTTGCCATATATGACAGTGACATAAAAACACTTAATGTTTCAACCACTTTCTCTTTAGATGCATTATACATTCTTTTCTATTATTAAGTCCTAGTGGGAAACATGCATTCAATCTAACTCGCCAGCAATACTTGAGCCATCCTAATTCTTCCTCTATATTTCTTATGCTCTGAGTATTTGCCAAAGCCTCCAAGACTATAAATGTATAATTAATTTTACACCTTTTATGTTTATAATGCTTACTCATAGCATTTTTCTCATCTCCATTTTGTATAGCATACATATGCTTATAGATTCTTTTGTTGAGCTCACGAGTAGTTCTGCCAACATAAAAAGATTTACACTCTAAACACATAATAAGGTAAATTACATTCTTAGATTTACAACTAAAAACCCCTGAGATTCAGACTCTACTGCTCCCCTACCTCTAACTCACTTCCTTCCGTGTATAAAAAATTACACATATTACAGTTATAGCATTTTATCATTCCATTTTTATGTTCAATACTCTTGGTCTTATTCAATTTTCCTTGAAAAAAGTTTTTGAAACATTTTGCTTTCTTTTGCACAAAACTAGGGGCCTCACCTATTTTACTCATAAGCTCTCCATTTGATTTAAAAAGCCCCCAATTATTTCTGATAACATTTTTAATAGCTTGTAAATCAACACTATTATGTATTGCCATTGATGTTCTATATTTATACCAGTCTCTCACACCATCATTAACAATTTCTTTTTTTCTTAAATCTGTTATGTAATAAATTTTTTACTTCTAGTTCAGGATATCCCCTTACTTCCATTTTTTCACAAAAAAGGTTTGCTTCTTCTAAAAAGTCTTCATCATTCTTACTTAATCTGCTTATCCTATTTAACTGGCCCTTTACTATATTCATTTTGGTCTTCCTAGGATGCATGCTAGAATAATGTAAATACATATTATTCTGATCGTTTTCTTATAAATTTTTGAAGTTAACTTATTATTCTCTTTAAATATTGGAACAGGCAAGAAATAAATTTTCTATCATCATACTGATGAGTAAACTTCAAATACGTGCACACATTATTTATGTACTCAATAAACCCCTCAAGTTCAAGTACAGAACCTCTCCACACCAGAAACAAGTCATCAATAAAACTTACCACTTTCACAATATTATTACTATATCTACTTTCTATAATATTTGTTCATTCTCAACCATGGATAAACACATTTGCATAACTGGGGGCAAGTGCTGCCCCCATTGCAACACCATTTGTTTGTACATATATATCTCCATAAAAGGACAGAAAATTATAACTCAGAACAATTTCAATCATTTCAGTCAGCAAACCAATTGTGCTATTAGAAAACAGTTTTGTTCTTAAAAGCTCTAACCTCACAACATCCACCCCTTCATCATTCGGGATCATAGTATACAGTGGCTTTACATCTAAGGTCACTAACAAATCAGTTTCAGCTATAACCATTTCCTCTATTTTATTTAAAAAATCATAACTGTCTTTGGTATATGTATAATTATTCACAATTACTTTTTGTAAGTGTTTATCTACAAACACAGAAAGGCTTTCAGTTTTGCTGTTCACACTAGCCACTATGGGTCTTAATGGGGGTTCATCTAAAGTTTTGTGGATCTTTGGTATTCCAAAGATCCTACTTATTTTGAGGTTAGTATTTATTAGATTTCTTTCTAGTTTTATCATCTACTCTACCTGCTACATACCCTAGCATTGCATATTCTTTCTTAACTTCCTTCATTGTTATTTTCTTATAATAC
This sequence comes from Protopterus annectens, assembly GCF_019279795.1. NCBI lineage: Eukaryota > Metazoa > Chordata > Ceratodontiformes > Protopteridae > Protopterus > Protopterus annectens. The sequence continues at coordinate 457,733,089 of NC_056737.1, read as the reverse complement.
TTACTATCTAATAACAATTCACCCATCTTTCTTTCATAAACTTCCCTATAAAGTACTACTAAAGCCCCCTTATCAGCTTTTAATAACAAAATGTCCTCTTTTTTAAGCAACTTATCAAAACATTATTTTTCATTTTTGGGCATATTGAAGTATCTGAACTGAGGTTTATTATCTAAAATTTCAATTATTTGAACTTCACAGATGTTCAAGAACATTTCCATTTCTTTCAATAAAGGTGAATTAAAACTATTAGGTTTGTAGAATTCACACTTCCTTTCATCTTTTGGTTCAAATAAAACTTTGAAATTCAATAATATGACATAATCTCTTAGTTCATTTATTGTGTCTGACTTACTTTTCCCTATTATATGATCGAAGACACATTCTTTTGAATGTGTCTTGATCAAACTTGAAAGCACGAAACGGCAAAATACAGAAATGGCATATAAGCGAATTCTTTCCCTGGGAAAGAAATCGCTTGGCCGCCTTCATTATTTTGCCATTTTTGTCACTGCAGTGCGATCTCGGAGTTGGGATATTTAAGTAGGGGGTCAAGTTGGGGGTGTGGGGGTGAAGCCCCCCACTTTATATAATGTTTTAAAGTTTTTTTTTTCTTTTTTGAACACCAATTTTTTTTCCCTGGGGAAAAAAAATGCTGTTCTAAGTGTTTGGGATTGTAAGCTTTCTCTTACATGGGGTCAATAAATCAGCATTCACTTTTTTAAGTGTTTGCTGATTTAATATAGACCCTAATTTACTTGCTCTTTGGGACAGAGCAAAATTCCATCCCTTACTTAACACAACACCATCTTGAGCAGACAAAACATGTTTGCTCAAATTGACAATTTTAAAATTAACAGTACCTATGTCCTCCAGGCTTGGTTTGTTTTCTTCCAGTTCCTTTTCGGTTGACCCTTTTTTGGAAACATGTTTTTTGAATGCTTTTTGTTGTTAAAGGGATGATTTGTCCTTCCATCAGCTGTAACCTGGGCCCAGGTTCTATTTTCACTGTTTGCACTTTGATAAATTTCCACAACCTGATGGTTTTCACCATGCGACTTTGTAAAAGCCTGAGCTCCAGCTACTGCAGTTAGACATGATAAATGAACTAAGAGATTATGTCAGATTATTGAATTTCAAAGTTTTATTTGAACCAAAAGATGAAAGGAAGTGTGAATTCAACAAACCGAATAGTTTTAATCCACCTTTATTGAAAGAAATGGAAATGTTTTTGAACATCTGTGAAATTCAAATAATTGAAATTTTAGATAATAAACCTCAGTTCAGATACTTCAATATGTCCAAAAATGAAAAGGAATGTTTTGATAAGTTGCTTAAAAAAGAGGACATTTTGTTCTTAAAAGCTGATGGGGGGCTTTAGTAGTACTTGATAGGGAAGTTTATGAAGGAAAGATTGGTGAATTGTTATTAGATAGTAATTATTATAAGAAAATAACAATGAAGGAAGTTAAGAAAGGATATGCAATGATAGATTTTTTCATAGAAGACTGGTACTTAGCAGGTAGAGTAGATGATAAAACTAGAAAAAAATCTAGTAAATACTAACCCCAAAATAAGTAGGATCTTTGGAATACCAAAAATCCACAAAAATTTAGATAAACCCTTATTAAGGCCCATAGTGGCTAGTGCGAACAGCAAAACTGAAGGTCTTTCTGTGTTTGTAGATAAACACTTACAAAAAGTAATTGTGAACAATTCTATCAAAGACAGTTATGATTTTTTAAATAAAATAGAGGAAATAGTTATAGCTGAAACTGATTTGTTAGTGACCTTAGATGTAAAGTCACTGTATACTATGATCCCGAATGATGAAGGGATGGATATTGTGAGGTTAGAGCTTTTAAGAACAAAAATGTTTTCTAATTGCACAATTGTTTTGCTGATGGAAATGATTGAAATTGTTCTGAGTTCTAATTTTCTGTCCTTTTATGGAAACATATATATATATATATATATATATATATATATATATATATATATATATATATATATATATATATATATATATATATATACACAAGCAAATGGTGTTGCGAATGGGGCAGCACTTGCCCCCAGTTATGCAAATGTGCTTATGCATGGTTGGGAATTAACCAATATTATGGAAAGTAGATATAGTAAGAATACTGTGAAAATGGTACGTTTTATTGATGACTTGTTTCTGGTGTGGAGAGATTCTGTAATCGTAGTTGAGGGGTTTATTGAGTACATAAATAATGTGTGCACATATTTGAAGTTTACTCATCAGTATGATGATAGAAAAGTTAATTTCTTGGATGTTATGATATTTAAAGAGAATAATAAGTTAACTTCAAAAATTTATAAGAAAGAAGTTCAGAATAATATGTATTTACGTTATTCCAGCATGCATCCTAAAAAGACTAAAATGAATATAGTAAAGGGACAGTTAAATAGGATAAGCAGATTAACTAAGAAGGATGAAGACTTTTTAGAAGAAGCAAACTTTTTGTGAAAAAATGGAAATAAGGGGATATCCTGAACTGAAAGTAAAAAACTTATTACAAAAACAGATTTAAGAAAACAAAAATACATTGTTAATGATGGTATGAGAGACTGGTATAAATATAGAACATCAATGGCAATACATAATAGTGTTGATTTACAAGCTATTAAAAATGTTACCAGGAATAATTGTTTTTTTTTTAATCAAATGGAGAGCTTATGAGTAAAATAGATGAGACCCCTAGTTTTGTGCAAAAGAAAGGAAAATATTTCAAAAACTTTTTTCAAGGAAAATTGAATAAGACCAAGAGTATTGAACATAAAAATGGAATGATAAATGCTATAACTGTAATATGTGTAATTTTTTATACACGGAAGGAAGTGAGTTAGAGGTGGGGGGGCAGTAGAGTTCATGTCTCAGGGGTTTTTAGTTGTAAATCTAAGAATGTAATTTACCTTATTATATGTTTAGAGTGTAAATCCTTTTATGTTGGTAAAACTACTCTTGAGCGCAACGAAAGAATCTATGAGCACAAGTATGCCATACAAAACGGAGATGAGAAAAATGCTATGAGTAAGCATTATAAACATAAAAGGTGTAAATTAATTATAAATTTATAGTCTTGGAGGCTTTGGCAAATACTCAAAGTATAATAAATATAGAGGAAGAATTAGGATGGCTCAAGTATTGCTGGCAAGCTAGATTGAATACCTGTTTCCTACCAGGACTTAATAATAGAGACAAATTTTGAATGTATCTAAAGAGAAAGTGGTTGAAACATTAAGTGTTTTTATGTCACTGTCTTATATATTCCAAGAGATTTTTAAAAATGCTTTTTAAAAAATGTTTTTTTTCATGTGTTTAACTTTTTTTTTTACTTTTGTCTAACTGTTTATATCACTTTTAAAATGTGAATTTTTATCTGATGAAGCATGTGATGGATGATGTCATTTTTTTGTATTGGTCATGTGAGAATTTAGTGTATTTAAAAGGTGAATAGTATATTGAACCTCAGTCTGAAGAAGTCTCTAAGCATTTTAATTGAGACAAAAGGGCTAACTGGAGGTTTTATTGAGTTCCTGTGGAATAAAGTGTTTGGTTTCCTGAAGATACTGCATCTATTTGTTCTGTTTTAGCAAAAATAAAATGTTTGTAGCAGCTCATACAAATACAGTGGGTATAAAGCCACACTGTGAAAAATCATGCATTCTTCCTTAATGTTTAGTAACTCAGACAAATGTAAATCAGAGGTTTGAAAGGAAGAATCACACTGTTGATACCTATAAATGTCAATATTGCCTCAGAAAGTATGGCAATGCATATATTTTTGCAACTGATGTCTTTCAGATGTTAATTAGCACATATCTTGAAAGTTATTACTGCCTGACTGACATAGAAACTACCACTTTTCCATACTACTACATTTATCACTCTATAGTGTGCTTGTGACCCATATTACACCCACAAAATTTGTCCTCAGAATACATACTTTCTTATTTAAAGGAGATACAATGTGCTGCCAAATAGCTTCTTCATTGAATGTTGAATCTGCATTCTGATGTAAGATAAGAAGACAAAATGGAATTGCTTAACAGTACTGGCCAATATTTATTAATTAATTACCTGCTATATCTGAATGGTATTACTTAATAGGTAGCCAACACCTATTTCTGTATCCATCTATATTACTCAGTAAAAGATGTCACCAGAAATTTTACACACACACACACACACACACACACAAACACTTATATATATATATATATATATATATATATATATATATATATATATATATATATGTGTGTGTGTGTGTGTGTGTAGACAGATAGGTGTGTGTATATATATATATATATATGTGTGTGTGTGTGTGTGTATATATATATATATAGAGAGAGAGAGAGAGAGAGAGAGAGAGAGATTATCTATATATATAGAGAGAGAGAGACAGATAGGTAGACAGATGAGAGAGAGAGATAATATTTTAGCATTTATATTAGACCTGTTATCAAAAAATCAAAGTTCATGATCATTTTCAAGAAAATTACTTCCTCTGATATTTGCATAAAATTTAATCAAGGTATTTATAATCAGTATTAAAATATAATAATTTCTTAATTATGCCCCTTTTGCTTTCTATATTGATTTTTTTACAAGATATATCTAATCATAGTGGCTGAATTGTTTAAATGTTATGCTTAGTAGTGACTTGATTGCAATTTGCCCTTACAGTTTTGGCAGGTGCAGGTAGTACTTCAGTCTTTTTTTATATAGTAAGGTGTAGGAACTCTCTTTAGCATTTTCTAACACAAGAACAATGTTACGGACTTATGGAGAACACATCGCACTGCATATTATTATTCCCACAAATCTCATAGATATTAACTAAGTACTCCTATTGCTTTTTAGCACATCACCTAATTAATCTTCAGTCTCTGATCCAATGATAAATTCATTTATTTCAGAAATAGCTCACTCTAGAACAAAAATATGGCACAGGACATTTCAACACTACTGTAACATTCTGAGTAGAACCGAGAAATAGTAAAACTATATAACTAATATAAATGATGTGAACAGCTACTTAGTCATTTATCTTGAACTAATCAATACGAGATGTGTTACCTATTTCCCATCAATTCATGGTAATTTAATTAAGAAAGATATGAAGACAATGTGAGAATGTGATCATTGTACTCCAAAACAAAGTTTTATGCAACATGCCTTTCAGTAAAATTAAAAACTATCAGGTCTACAAAATTATATTGCTGGATTCTATAAAATATTTTAGTAATTCTAAACAATAATTCTGTAAAACTGACCCCTTATTTTACTAAATTTTACATTGTTTAACTGTTCAAGGAGGGAATATCTCAGAATCTGTGAAAGCATTTGATCTTGTCTTGGTCTTGAATGAAGCATAATGTTGAATCTGATAACTACTATCCATTCTCTATTTTGAACACCAACTAAAGGACTATAGAAAAAAATTCTCAATAATAATTTTAAGAAACATTTACAAGATATTATTTCCCCCACCAAATATTGGTTTTGACTGTCAAGATTAACACTAGATGCTAATAAATATTGGTAGAATGGCAATGGAATAAGTAAAAGCTCAGACCCACTGTTGTCTTGAAAATAAGACTAAGGCAATGAAGGACACATCAAAAATATAGACTGTGGAAACATTCAAAAATGTACTATGATATGCACACCTTCATGCACATGTCACAATCACCTTTTGGGATTCAGGAACATCGCTAACACCGTGCTGTAGCATGGAGATGCACAATATCACATAAGGATGACTGTGTGGCTGACTGCTAGTGAGTTAGTCTTCTAATTAGCCATGCACTGTCTCCCAAGTAACTGCTGGAAGGCTTGTACTTGTAAGTGATTCAAGAAATTGCTTGGCTGTGAAGTTCAGCATGATTGTCCCCATCATGGTGCAGTAGTGAATATAGAAGCAGTATGGGGAGTGGGGGTGGCAGAGCCACTAGGAAACAGTCCCCAAATTAGGGACACATTTTAAATTCTAATGCTATTTTCTTGAAACTTCTCAAAATATATTTAAATTTTAACATGGCTGGAGCAAAAGTTTAATAACAAATTAGCAGTATACCTCCAAAATCTGGACTATTGAGATATATGACCCACATTATTGATCCTGTATATTTTGTCCTCCCTGTAGATACCATAGTTTTGGATTTAGCCAGAGCATATGACAGTATATACCTCATGATACCATAATTAATCAGATGAACCTATGCAGCAGTAGCCCAGGTGTTATTAACTGGATAATAAATTGGCTGAGTAACTTAGTTAAGATTATGAATACTCTGATTAACCCTAGTATAATAATTTAGGATGGGATGTCCCCAGGACTCAGTTTGTGATCACTCCTTTTTAACCTTTTTTATGTTATATATGCCATTGCTAAACTCACAGATGACACTAAGCCATTCCTAATTTTAACTGATACCCAAAGACACCATATTCTTCAGAATACACTGGGTAAGTTGGATTTATAGTAAAGAGTAAGAACATTAACAACAACAACAGCAACAATAATTTGATTTACTTTGACACTGTAAATAAAGAATATCCATATGCCACTGAAGGGAATCTAAACTGAATATTATAATCTCTAGAAAAGTATCACTCCAAGATCGTGTCTAGCATGTTTTAAAAAGGTGTATTGGTGTCTTAAGACTTATTTTGAAAGCAGTTGCCTCCAGATTACCCAATGCATTGCTACTATTATACCTTATACTTATCAGATCAACTACTGAGTATGGTACTTGTTTCTGTAAGTGCTCAATGTGGAACATCAGAAAACTAAAGAATTCAGTGTATGCTATCAAAGAATATCAGTAATGTACAGGTTTCACCACATTCACAATGGTTAGAAGTATTAAATTCATATTCCACTTACTTTATATTAAAATGGATGATTTTGTTTAAATATATGAACTAGTACTCAATAAAAGTTTGGAATGCAATCTTATATGACAACATTGACATATGGTAATAACACTCATGCCAAAAGTTTATTTCTGCTCATTGATATTACCAACTCATGATTGAATAATGGATGCTTGAACATGAAGGCCATAAAAGCTTGGAATATAATGACATTGGAGTGATTATCACGGTCTGCTTTCAAAATCAAGATTGATGCCTAGCAGTACTTTAGTATCTTTGTAGTTTAAAAAAATGGGTTGGTTGTTAACTAATTGAAAAGTGTTTTATATTCTGGTAAAATTAATGTTAATGCCACAGTTGCATTAGGTTCATATAATCTACAGAACTTGTTGCAGTATAAAAATTGTGCATTATCATCAGTAATAACTTTTTTAGATCTCATATTCAACAAATTAAAATCAAATCAACCAAATGGGGTTGGTTTGATTTTTAGGAATTTTGACACAAATAATAAGGAATTAAAAAAACTGCTTATACTTTATGTACATCCAATTATAGAACATACCATGTTGTTTTGCATACTTAGCAAGCATGACTTACTGTTATTTGAAGAAATACAGTGCAAGTTTCTAAAAGAATCTCAGAGTTCAGTGGAAAATCATACACCTTTAGGTTAGAGAATTTAGGAGTTTTTTCTGTTAGTTATGAATGTTTATCTGGTGAATTGTATTTAGCACAAGAGGCTCTAATGAATGAAGAGCTTAATTTACTCATGTGCATTGAATTATTAGAGTGAAGTAAAAATACTAGAAGACTTTGCTACATGTATAAGACTGGCAAATGTAGGATTGTCCTGTGAACTAGACACTTATCAACATCAATGGTACATTTGTGAAATAGATTACCTTTATTTATTCATCAATCTAATTCATTACAGCTTAAAAAAAGACATTTGGATATATGGGTAGGATGTAAAACATTTACTGCAGAAGTGGTGTCTGTGTATTAAGTGGCCATTGGTTTTAACATGGTTTTATAAAAACTTTTGAACTATTGAACTATATGTTGATAATCATAAATTTGAGCCTTTATGTGTGGATCATAAACTCTGAAATGGCCTTCTTCAGGGCCTTGAACTTGTAATTACTCTATTTTAAAAAAGAATCATTACATATCTTCAGATCATTGATATTACATAAACAAATAATCCAAAATGCACATATATCTCTCAGTAATAAAGTCAGATACTATGCTTGCCTTTAATTTACTTTCATATCTTGTAAAATCACTCCTACTGAGAGATTTTAATTTAGATGATAAGAAAATATACATATACAAGAATTAGAATTAATATCTTAACTTCCTAATTTCATACTCACGTGGAAGTTTGACAAGGTTGAGCCTTACAGACATTGATAAATTTATAGAAATAACACTGATATTATCTTAATGACATGCTACAAACAATATTTTGATAAAATAGTAACATTTTCAAAAGTTATTTTGATATTCCCTGGCAAAACTCATGGCTACTGACCTGAAAGAAAAAAAAATAAGACTAGTACTTGCAACAGCAGATACACGGATGTGTGTGGGTGTGTGTGTGTGTGTGTGTGTGTGTGTGTGTGTGTGTGTACATTTACAGTGCCTATCTTTTATGTATTTTGATAGCACTCAGATATCTATGCTATACACTCCCAAAAAGCAGTTACATCTTTGTGTGTGTGTGTGTGTGTGTGTGTGTGTGTGTGTGTGTGTGTGTGTGTGTGAATATATTTGTATATGTCATTTGTATATGTCTAGGGCTGCATGAGTGTGTATATATGTGTGCGTGTGTGTGTGTGTGTGTGTGTGCGCGTGATATATGAGCAAGTTTGTGTGCATATATGTGTGTAAATATTTGCATAACTTACACTTTGAATGTAAAATTATCCATGCAACAATTGTATATCCTACAGCAAGTTTGAAACATTAGGTGGAGAAACTATTTTACATTAAAAATATCATGCATATATACAGATATATATATATATATATATATATATATATATATATATATATGTATACACACACACACACACACACACACAGACAAACACACACACACACACACACACACACACACACACACACACACACACACACACACACACACACACACACACACACACACACACACACACACACAAAGTAATAAACATATATATATACCTAAGGGTCAATGTCAGATGATCGAGTTTTCAGAAACTCAAAATTCATATAGTCGAGACCATATAGTCAAGTTTCCAAAATCTCAAACATAAAAAAAAAAAACGCAAATAACCCCACAAGCATCAACCTTTTTTACGTTTTTAGAATGCCCTCTCAACCATACTGAATTTCTCAGAATTGTCTGGTTTTGAGGGCAAAATAATGTGGTGCCATGAATTCCTGAGTGGCCCCTTCAAATTCTGAATTTGTTTTTTTTTCAGTGTCATGAAACAGTGCCTGACTCTCTGTCGGAAACTCAAAGAGCACTGGAAAAAGAAAGGTTGTTTATGGCATCACAAACAGTTCTTACTCCATGGAAACAAACAAGAGGAAACATGCAAGTGACATATTCAAAGGCTAGGGGAAGATAAATAACAAGATTTTTCCACAATTAAATTATTTACAACCATAAGTACAAAGACTGTAAACATAGAATTACATATTTCAAAAGGATGTATAAAAGAATTTATCACAAAACGTATACAACATGGTTCCTTAAGTTTTGTTTGTGCAACTCCTCAACCCTTTGAAATGGAACCTTCCACCAATGTACAGTGGTTTTCAGTAACACACAGCGGAAAAAAATACAGAAATGGTATATTCCTTAAAGCAGGAGGAACAGTATTTTTAGTATAACCTGCCTTCTCTTATATTAATTTAGAAGAACTTTTAGTCCAGATTATTTTCATATTGCTTACAAATGTGTTGAGATCACTGATGGGTGCTGGAAAGTGTAATACAAAGCATATGCTTCAGTAACTAAAACCACCCTCCACAGATGTTTGTGTTAATCAAATGTACTTCAGTGTGACCATGACAGACTACTTTACTCCCATACCTGAATAGTCTATTTCCAGCAAAGGATAGAGGATTAGTTCTTACACACCACTTATTCTTGCTTTTACTATGTAGTATTAAGGTAAGACTCTTGGTAACAAAATGCAGTGCATTGCGCATCACAGAGCTCTGGCATGTTTACACAAATGAGGTTTGTCTTAGATGTTTAGTTTTGTTAATCACAAGCACATTTTCAGCTGCTGATAATAATAATACTCCCTTTTTGGGCATATCAAAACATTGTTAAAAGGGGTGTATAATACAACAGGTGTTTACACCAACATTCATACACGTGGGCAATAAGTACATTTCCTCTCCTGAACTTTTTCTAGAGCTGTCTGAGTCTGACAGCTTGATGTATTAATGCACTCTCTCCTTTCACCTCAGTAAGTGTGAGAAAAGTTCAAAGTAATAAAGGACAAAAACTCCAAAACAGTGGCATGTTTTAAACATTTTTATCAGAGATTTACAGAATTGATGCAATAAGTAGAATTATTTAATAAATATTTGTGAATATTACAGGATAAGATATTATAATGATTGGCATCATATTGCGGTTACAATAATGACTAGTTTGTCAAAAGGCAAACATTTTCCAAAGGATGAAGCAAATGTGGATTCTAATTTGTTGGCAGTTGTGGGGCATGTAAATGAATCTTAATACTTAAACACTTAAGGGGAAACATTTCGGCCATCCCATATTCCAAGTACAGTGCTGAAATACATAAGAGTGATGCATCTCTATTCCATAATTAGCAAGAATGTGTGCAGTTATAAGCAGCTATACATCTATGTAGGATGCAAAAAACTCCCTTACTAACCTCAGTAAGAAACTGAGATGCCTCATAAAATCCTCCAAAGCTAGTTATGAAAATAAAATTGCCAAAGATTCCAAAGACAACCACAAAGCATTCTATAACTATGTCAAGAATCTAAATGGCAATAATGCAACAACAGGAAAGATCAGCATGTATAAGCAACAACACAAACCAACATGCTCAGATCTGCTCTGAGCTAAAACAGAATGGCATTAAATATACTGATCCAAAGGATATTGCCAATATCCTGGCAGATCGATTCAGTGCCAACTTCACCCCCCTCTCACCCCCTAAATGGCCCGTCTCAATACCGGAAGATTGCCAACTTCCAGTAATAACGGCCACACAGGTACAAAACGCACTCTCTAAAGCCAAGAATACAGCATCCATGGGACCAGATGACATCCCGGGCTGTGTACTTCATGAACTACAATATGAACTGGCACCTCACCTAAGTGTCATGTTTAATCATAGCCTCACCTCAGGTTTCGTGCCCACTGAGTGGCGCAGAGCTACAGTTATCCCAATCCACAAAGGGGGGATCCACCTTGGATCCCGGAAACTACCGTCCCATCAGTCTGACAAGCCTTATCTGCAAGGCCATGGTGCGTATTATCATGGAACTTATAAACAAAGACAGTGGCAACCTTCAAACACTGGACCCCACCCAGTTTGGGTTTGTGAAGGGCCGATCTTGTCTCCTGAACCTGATTGACTTCTTTGAATCAGTCTCCAGAGCCATGGACAAGGGTAAGGTGGTCCACACAGCCTATCTAGACCTTGTCAAGGCCTTTGACACCATCTCCCACTCTGGAATCATAGATAAACTTACTAAGTTGGGCATTAATCCCTATGTCACCCAATGGGTTGCTAAATGGCTTACTGATAGAACTCACACTGTAAAAGTAGCCAACTCCAAATCCAGCTCCAGATAAGTGACAAGTGGAGTACCTCAGGGTTCAGTCCTGGGGCCGCTCTTGTTTGGCATCTACTTCTCTGAAGTACAGGTCAACACTAAGGGACTCTGGCTAACAAAGTTTGCAGATGACTGCAAACTGGGAGCTATTATTGAATCCCCAAATGATGTGGATACTCTACAAAAGGGCCTTACAGAAACAGATGCTTGGTGCCAGAGCCATGGGCTCAAGCTCAATGCCAAGAAATGTATTGTTCTCCCTTTGGGAAAAAACATGTATCCATGAATTACCATATAGGTGGCAGTACACTAAACACAGAAAGTGTGATAAGAGACTTAGGGACACAGGTGGACAGTGGTCTCACCTTCGATAACCACATCGCCACAACAGTCAGGAAATCCTTCTATGTGGCACACCTCATCACGAAGGGCTTTTCATCCAGAAAGAAGGAGGTCATTGTCCCACTGTACTCATCCCTCATTAGACCCATTATAGAATACAACGCCCCATTTGGTATGTACCTCTCAAGACATCTGCAACAACTGGAAAGGCCTCAGAAATACCTCACTAAAAGAATCACAGGCCTAAAGCAGATGCCCTACACTGACCGCCTTAAAAAACTCCAGCTATACTCTGTCGCATATCGCCTACTCAGAGGCGATCTCTGCTTAACATACAAGGCCATGTCAAACCCAGAGCTGTTGGACATGCTACACTTAAAGAAATCCCAATCCCTCAGAGCTACACACTCCAGGGATCTAAACCTTGTCATCACAATAAACAAAACATGCTGGAGGGATAGGTTCCTGACCCAGAGACTCCCCAGACTCTGGAATAGATTGCCCATACACGTCAAGCAGAGTGCCTCTTTGGACCTCTTCAAGAGGAACCTTGACAATTGGATGGGAGAAAGGAAATTCACCCCAGGGATCACGTCAGTCGCCCTGCTAGACAGGGGTCCAGGAAAGTAAATAATGTGGGAAGAAATAGCCAGGGAATTGTTATGGCTAGGCTTGTATAGGCCCTAGGGCTGATAGCCTAGTACAAACCTATGAACCTATGAACCTATAAGCACAATATACATTAGTAACATGTCCGTCTATCTTACACTTTCTTAACACTAAAAATGCAAATGTTGGTAAGCACTACCATAAATACTTTGTTACTTAAAACATTACACTTAGCCACTCAACCATCACATTACACTCATTTGTTTCCTAATTGGCTGCCACGTCAGAAGACAGATAATACTTTAACTGCCAGGTTAAAGACATAGTTGCTATGGTTTCAGTTATGTCTTTATGTTATTCCATCCTGAGTTTTGTAAACTTGTTAAAAACACTTAAAGATGTGATCATTTATATGTAAATTACCCACAGGAAGAATGCCAGGTGAGGAAATAACAAACAGGTACTGTGCAGATGGGTTTGCTTTTAAATTTCTTTGGATTTAAATTAAATAAACCGCTTGACTGTGTTTTGTGAACAGGATTGGTGTGGGGTGTCATTTCTTTAGGTAGGAATAAAAGAGCAGTATTTTTGGACGTTGGAGTTGGAGTGGAGGTTGTTTCTCCATTCCTGGGAGTCCTGCTAAAATCATCAACAAATATTATTTAGAAAAAATGTGTGACAACCATGAACCTTACAACATATTGTAGTACAAAAATGACAGTAACTGATGTATTTATAAGCAGCTGTCTGTGCATCTGCAGAGAAGTACTGTGGAACAGCACCTGATTGGGGACAAGTTTCCAAATACCCACAACAATGATACTGGATCAGCCCAAAGTTCTCTGAATGATGGGACTACACCTTTAAATTAAGAAGTACAGGTTAAGCATTTTAGTTGGGTAGAACAATGGCTGCTAGATATGATAGAGCTATAACTATGTTTTCTCCAGATGTCATCTTTTTCAGGTGGAATATGCACAGGAAGCTGTGAAGAAAGGTTCCACAGCTGTGAGTCTGACCATTTTTTTCCTGTTTGAGTGGCATTTTTTTAAGTAGTGACTTTTGTTTTAATGTTGATTGTTGAATGATTTGAGGGTTGTGAGAGAATAGGAATCATGAGTCAAGCTAGTTGACAGTGTATGGAGTGCGGATGGTAAATTATTCATGCTTATATTTTTTTACTAAGTCTGTATTTTCTTTTAAAAATAAAGAAGTAAAGCAGGAGCTGGGATACATGAAGTAAATGTAAGAGAAGATAGGAGTCGTGATGTTGTGACATTTATAAAAATGTGTGTATCTTTGACATGGGGTGAGTGGTGTATAAAGTGTATAAAGGATATTTGTATTTTGTAGTACTCAAACCAAATGTCATTGCCCCCTATTACTAAGAACTGTACCCACTCAGAAATGTTGCCCTATACATATGGTGAAAGCGGGCATTACTTTCAACTGTTTAAATCTGTACTCATAAAATAACCATTTTTGATATTTAGTTCTAACCCATAATCATTTTTGTATAACTGTGTGCAACAGGAAGAGACTTAGACTATATAAGATTTGTTACAATCTGAAAAGGAATCTAGGGAAAATTTAGATATATCTATTTTACAGATATTCATCATGATGGTAATTTTGAAATAGCCCAAGTAAAACACTGTTGTTCTGGTTATACTTTGTGTTTAATATTTTGTCTGTTCTTCAATTTGCAAATGTTGGTATCCCATATTTCCATTGAGTGGGAGGGGTTACATAATTATATATGAAAAATTCATGTTAATCATCATCCTGATTTTTGGTCGGTTGTACCTCCTTTTCATGGGCCTTGTCCAGATTTTTGATGTTTCCAGGTTGAGAAGTATGACTTCGAGACTGCATTTCACACATCCTCACTGTACTGCAATCTCCATTTAAAAGCTTAGAGTTTTCAAAAACTCGATCATACGGTCTTGGCTATATGAATTTTGAGTTTCTGAAAACTTGATCAGCTGATAGGGACCCATATCGTCTTCATCCCATCAGAATATTGAATGCTTGTAATGCCAGTACAAGTGATCGAATACCCATATGATGCAGGCATTATTTAATGGGAGGCTGTGGAACAGTACGGATGGGAAATTTGAATTTGCCCTTTCTCTACTGTTGTGTGATCTCAGAGTTGGTATATACACATACACACACACACACACACACACATATATATATATATATATATATATATATATATATATATATATATATATATATATATGTAGCAGGGGAAGAGTGGTGCTGGGGTGGGGGGGGTGGGTTTACTCCCTGTAAAAAGTATGTTTTTTATTTTATTTTTTTTTTTCAGTCTTTTGATTTTCGATCTTCTCAGAGTGATCAGTTTAAGTTTGATGTTGTGAGTGTTGGACTAAATTTAGTACAGATAGATAGATAGATAGAGAGATAGATAGATAGACAGATAGACAGATAAAACAAATACAAATCAACTTGAGACAGCCTATTTGCTATGCAAATTAATGACCTTCATGTTGTGTTCACAGGGAAATAATGGACTTTCCAGGATTGAGAACGTCTGATGCTGCAGGTGGAAGATCCAATACCCTGAGTCAATCACTATTTCATTACAATGCCCAGCTTTTGGAGCATTATTGCTTTTTTAATATCAAATTTGCTGAAATGATATGCAAATAAATGTAATATTATAACTAAGAACTCTGTTTTAGAGATAATGAAACAGCTTTCTCTGATATATAATTTCATCTTATATGGATATCAGATGTCCTGCATAAGATAAATGGAGGAGATGGTGGTGCATTCCCAAGAGAGAGCATTTTGTCTTCAAGCCACCTTGACAATAGTTCTTATCATAAGTGTTTGCATCCACAATGGGGAGAGTATTGCAGTGCCTGCAGTGACACTGCTCATCCATCCCCCTCCCAGAAAAGGGGTTTTGCTTAATTAATATGCTTTATTACCAGGATGTCAGTGAGGCTACAAATCACAGCTGAGTCCGCCTTTATGAATGCCATTCCTGGTCAGCTCTCACCCTCACACTGGGGAATGCATGGACATGCCTGATAGGTTAGGCTAGGTGACTGCAGTTGGGAAAAGCACATAGAAAAAATCATTATTGTTCTAGGGCTTGTCCCCAAGAATAAAAATGGTTGCTGAAAACTGAGGCGAGTCTAAGATTAATATTGCTATGTATATTCAAATATTATTTAACTGATTAATTTCCCAGCTATAATCATTCTGTACAAAATAAGAGTGCTTTGACACCTATGGCCATAAATTATTGTTAATTAGAACAGTGAATGTCTACCACTTTCCCAGAGTTGAAGTTCTGAGCTATTATTCAGGATTTTATTACAGCTTAATGGTATTGATTATTGATATTATATACGTACTTTATTTTTTTAATTTGACAGTTGGTCTTATTCTTTACCTTATTTCAATTCATTTTGTATTTTTCTTTCTTTATATCAATACACTAAATTGTAATCGATGTTATGCAAGAGAAATTATTAAAAATATGAAACATGAAAAGTGGCACTGGCATATTTTAGGTTGACAAGAGATTTCAACATGTTTTTCTTAGCAAAATGTAATTTTTTTAAAGTTTCAATATTCAGCACAATTCAGTATTTTTAATAAAATCTCATGTCCCAGCTAAGAGAACTTGATAGCATATTTGAAACATCATAAAAACTGCTTTAATTCAGCTATAAGAATTTTTTTTATACTTTGGTAAAACACCCTACAAAAAAGGAAAACATAGAACACATGTTAGATAATTGTAAATATACATGAGCAGTTAAAATGTATTTTTAATTGATAATATAGGAAAGCTTTTGGCTTCACGATGCCAAAGCTAAGCTATGATACCCAAAGTCACACTCTGTATGCTAAAGGATCAACATAGTAATTTTCTTTTCATTTTGACTTATAAAGAAAATGACCAACTTCTAGACTTTTGGGAAGTGAAGTAGCATTCACTAACCAAGGAAAAGTAAAAGTAAATGTAATGCTCTATATCCAAGGAAATGACTGAGTTTCAAATTTTAATGTGACAAAGGTCTGAAGACCTGATACTTTATCAAACAAGTATCTGGTCTGTGTTATACTTGAACACTGCTTTCTAGTACTGTGTGCTCACCAGGCATCCATAAATATGAGCCAGGTTGCAGTATACATGATTGCACTTACATACAGTATTTGGACAATAATGTGCATCTTAAGAGAATACATACTCCTTGTGTTTTCCTTCATAGAACATAAAGAAGGGAAAGTGACAATGACAGATTTAAAGCAGCTTTGAACTCGTGGCTAGCATGCAGTTAGAGAACAAAACAGTTTTTATGGTGAATAAGATTCCTAAAGAAAATACATTTTAGCATTACTCAGGTTACTGGGTATGGGCTACTTTAAAATTTGATCCTGCAACAGAAGTAAAAGATAAAATCTGCAGACTAATCAATGAAAATTTAAAGGGAAGTTTTCAACCAACACCACTGAAAACAAAGCAAAAAAATTCATTTTTACCACTGCAACTGGAAGGTCAATGAAACTCTTTCAATATGCTACTGAACTGAATCATTGCACATGGAACTTTGCATCCATCTTGAATTTGGAAGAAGCTCTAAAATATTTATTCAACAGCAATATTTACATTGAAGTTTGTCACAGAAGGTTGCAATCTGAATTCAATTTAACTTTTGCATGAAAATTTGGAACTGCATTAAGTACAGAAATGGCAGACAGGGACACTCAACAGCTGAATAAGCATGAGACACCTGTTCATGTAGGATAAAAAGTTTAAATTCAAGTGAATTACCAAAAAGGTAGATGGTTTTATCATTGCATTAGTGATAATAAAAACACACACAAGATCATAACTTTAGAAAACCAAAATGCCATAAAAACGAATTTTCATGAATATGGTTTTGTGTTTAACGTAAAACAGAACTTTCAATGTTTTCAGTTTTAAATGATAAAGGAAAACAATTGTTCATAACTATTTTTATGGTAAATGGTATAAGAATTCACATGGAAGTTGACATAAGGATACCAATATTGATTATATCTGAGAAAATATTTTGTTTCCAGAAGAAGCTTTGCATGCAACAATTATTAAATTATAACTACACACTGAAAAAAATGATAAAAAGTTTGCGATATTTTCAAAAATATAACATGAATAATGGTCAAATAAAGCTCAAATCCTCTCAAAAAAGCAGAGTAATTACTCTTCAAAGATATGGCATAAAACTAAAATAGGTAAATACTTAAATGTAATGAAGTAGCATCCAGATAGTGATTTGCAGGAGAAATAGTTTTAAGAAACATAAACAAAGTAAAAGGGAAGATGATAAATAAAAGCTGATGAATATGGAAAATAAAAAGATTTTGGAAAAACAAATTATAATGTTTAATATATTTGAACAACTTTTCAATAATGTGGCTTTATTTTTGGATGTGATAAAATCTTATAAGCTTTAAGGTGTTTTACTGATTCTAAGTCCATCCAGTTTTTACTAATATATATCTTAACAAGCATAAAAATAGTTATTAGGCTTCTTAAATCCTTGGAATTTAAACCCACAAGTGGAGTATGAAAGATAACAAACTTCCAAGACATTGTATTTTCTTGATATCCCAAATGCTTCATTTTCTGTCTTAAAATATCTCATAACTGATTTATAAATTTACAGCTCCAAAAATATATGGTATGTCAGCATTATCTAGGTTACATAAATGGCACGTGGCAGAACATTTTGGAAAGTATGAAGCTTTTAAGTGGAATTAAATAAGCATTATGAATGATCTGAGACTGTTTGTAATATAACTTTTTTAAAGTAATATATTTTAGATTAAATATTATTGTTTGTCTTCAAATGTCTTTATTGGCAGTAAGTTGTTTATACGCTATCTAAACTGATGAATAATAATGTGCATTTTGGAGTCTAAAATGTTATGTTAATTTATATGTATTTAGAAATTTCTTTGTCTGAATTCAGACACCACAAGTTTTTTTTTTTTTTTTTTTTTTTTTTTTTTTTTACAGAAAATTATTTTATGAACAACAGATTGGTTGAACTTAAATTGTGATTTCAGTAAGTTCCAAATTTAGCAGCCAAACTGTGGCAAACATTTCTTTGGCATGTCTGATTTGCTTGGTTGTTTGGTGGATTTGTGGAGTTTATACTGTGCCTTTTTTGGTTATAATTTCCAAATTTGGGTTAGAATTAATAAATAAATGACCTTTAGGAAGCACTATTGTGAAATACATTTACTGAAGTGTATTTGAATATTGGCAGTTCAGTTTGGTTACTTAATTTTGTTAATGTTTGCTTCATACACAATGAGAAGTTTAATAAAATATTACTGGAAAATGTATACCAAAGGCAGCTTTTCACTACACAGTAAGATTATAGTTACAGTATACCTGGAAGATCAAAATGAACAGTGGGCAGTACTTGTAGTGAAGATAAATGACCTTGCTTTATGCGGAAGGGAACAGTTACAGAGCCTTGTGTTAAACTGGAACCAGAGGGAGTCTGTGAGTTTGTGAGCTAAAAATGCATGCAAGAATATTTTCAGAGGAACTAGGCACACTGTACTGTATGAAAGTTATTATTCTGGTGAATTTAAGCATTTTTCCAATGTTCTATAAAGGTCAGCTTTTCTTATTAGCAATGAAAGACAGACCTGAGAAAGATTGGGAAGACAAGAAATAGAAACCATTTTCATCTGGATGAAATGCAATGAATGGGCTTTATTTATAGTTCCATTAGTAGAGGGACAGTTCAGTTCACACATGTGGTGATTATGGGTCTATATTAGAACATCAAAGTTTCGCAACTTCGAATGTTCTAATATCGACCCCTATTCAGCAAAAGCTGAGAACATCGAACATGCACAACAGCAAATTTTTTTTTAGGGAAAAAATTTACTGTTCCAAAACACATACACACAACACAAGCACACCAAACAAACGGCAATCCACGCACATACACCTAAAATCTTACAACTAACCCTACACTAAACTGTACAAACACCATTAACTATCCACTTACCTTAACCCAAACCCTAACCCTAAGGTCCATTACTATCGCACATTCACTTCACCCACACCCTAACCCTAACTCACCTAAACCACCCTAACCCTCACCTCCACACAATCACACACTTACCTGACCTGCTCCCTAACCCTAACCTTAACTCACCTAACCCGCCCTAACTCTCACGTTTACACCATCACACACTTATCTGACCCGCGCCCTAACCCTAACTCACCTAACCCGCCCTAACCCTCATGTCCACACAATTGCGTACATACCTAACCAGCGCCCTAACCCTAACTCACCTAACCTGCTCCCAATTGCACACTTACCTGAACCCAACCCATAACTTTCCACCACAATGCTGAAAATAGCGAAGCCACAGAAACAGACAACCAAATTCTTTCCCTAGGAAAAAATTTGGTTTTCTGTCGTTTCGCTATTTTCAGTGTTCGCTGAATAGGGGTCGATATTAGAACATTCGAAGTTATGAAACTTCAATGTTCTAATATAGACCTGGTGATTACATATTAACTGAAAACAAAACTGCAATCATGGAAGTCTGTATATTGCAAAACTGGAATTGGAGGAATTAATGCCAGTGCTTAGTAATGAAACTGCATTTCTGAAAAATAATTAACAGCCTATAACAAAAGAGAAGGAGGACCTTCCCTAGAGAAGTATGAAGTTCACTAAGGAAGATGAAGTAAAAAAAGCAGCAGGTTCAGATGAAATCACTACAGATTTCATCAAGATGTTAGGTATGTTTGGGGAGAAATGGATCCTGAAGGTACCCATCTCATTATTAAGAGAGAGAGGCATATCTCAGACAACTGAAGAATAAACATTCTTTTGTCATTGTAAAAGAAAAAAGGGGATATTCACAACTGTGGACATCACACTGCATGAAAGTGATGGACAGGGTGACTGATAAATGAAAATGCAAAGTAATAGAAAATAAGATGGGAGCAAACAGATTGTATTCAGATCAACAGTTATTATAACTGACCCACTGTTTGCAGTGAGATAGTAGAAAAGAAGCTAGAATGAGGAAAGAGTTCAACTGGGCATTTCCAGACATGGATAAAGCATATGACAAGGTCCCAAGAAAGCTGATTTGGGTAGTTCTGTAATACCTCAAAGTTCAAGAATCATTAGTAGAATTAGTGCAAACTATTTACAGGGCTTTAATGACAAAAGTACAAGCAGTGTTCAGATTCACATTGCAGT
Organism: Protopterus annectens; assembly: GCF_019279795.1. Classification (NCBI taxonomy): domain Eukaryota; kingdom Metazoa; phylum Chordata; order Ceratodontiformes; family Protopteridae; genus Protopterus; species Protopterus annectens. The sequence goes on along the minus strand of NC_056737.1, from coordinate 457,712,125 downwards.
TTCCAGTGGGAATGGGTGTACACTAGGGCTCAACACTAAACCTATTCCTTTTCATACTGGTTATAGGGTATGTCAGCAAAGAGGTTGGAGGGGGCAGCTCAACAAAACTGCTGTATGCAGATGATGTGGCACTTCAAGCAGACTCTGAACAGGCACTTTAGCAAATATAGGAATATGTTTAGTATACTTAACAGCCTTGAGGCCATTTGTTTTGTCTTAGCTGCCTTTATGTATGCTGTTGCCTGTAGGAGGTAAGGCATTAGTAAGACTCATAGGTGTTTATTCCTAGCATCCAGGCAGTGCACTCAATTGCCAGTTACTGAAATTTACCCATAAATACAAGTTTACTGGCCATATCTGCTGAGTTTCTATTTCACACTGGGAGAGCTAGAAATAAGCTGCTACTCAATGTACAACCATTTTGGAAGTAGAGTCATAGGTGTTGTAACTGACAAGGTTGGGGTAACAAGGGAGGTCAAGTGTGGTTATTGTCAGTGCTCACAATAGGATGAAACATGTCTTGGATAACAACAATACTATTTTTCTATGTATACCTGCAAAGCTCTCTTTTCATCTGGGAATGGGAAGTGAGACCTCTTCTTCTGTAATTCCAACCAAGGTACTGTGTTTCAATGTTTGTTCCATTAAGAACAAGGGTCCTATAATATCTAACCTGTTCTAGGATACACATTTGGCATTTATTACCAAAATCTGACTCAATTGTAACTGCAGGCCTATTCTTGTGGCCATCTGCCATGTGAGTCTTTTGGTTATGCAGCATCATAATCATAGTAAACCTGTCAGTGCGGTGGTCATCTTCACTCCCGCCACTCTTCAGTTGAAGGAGGTCTCAGATGGAACTACCAGCTCCTTTGACTATATCATGGTAGTGGGAGCAAACTGCAGTTACCTCATTGTTTACCATCCACCTAGTACAGCAAGGAATTTCCTTCAGGAGACTGTTGACTTCCTTATCTTCTTGCTGCTACCATTGCCAAGATGGTTAATTTGCAGTGGATTCAGCCTCTGGTTAGATGAGGAAGAGTCACTAATTATTTTCAAAGAATACCTGTGCATTATGCAGGCTTTCAGGTTTGCTCAGATGGTTACCTCTGGTAATCATTCATGTGGACATACTCGGGGTGTTTAAACTAGGAATTAATATCATTGACATATGGTGGTGGTGGTACCTCTCAGGTGGTTGCACCATAACCTTATTTGGCTCTTGGTAGATGTGACTAGAGTGATAATCCTTAACAGATCTGATGATTTTTGAAACTGAATCACATTATATCCGACTCATTGCTTTCCACCATGCATCAGTTCTTGCGGGAGTTTACTACTGGCAGTGTTGATGAGATTCTTGTGGTATACAATAAGCCTCTTTTGATTTTGTGTGCTGCCAATTATATAGTAAAACATGTTTGTTTTAATCTTATTGCATTTGCTGTTCAGTGCGTCACTGCCTTTGGGCATTGGAAGCTATCTGCTCTTGGTTCCTTTTTCTTGACTGCACAAAAAGCACTCATGACTGGCTATAATATTGCCATTTGCTGATGTCTCTTCTTTTACAGTGCTCTGTTCAACTCTGGCTACAAATGTTTTGTTCAGAAGCCAGATGTCTATCTCTGGGAATACTTGATTTACAATTTGCATGCTAACTGATCTGTCTAATCAGTGTGAACATATTTAAATATAAATGACCTTGTATTACATAACTTCCAGTAACAAAATATCAGATTAGTGGGCATATAGATTTCAAACATACACCATAACAGGCCTGCTCTGTGGTACAGATGGGGGCAAAGCTCTGACTATGACCCAGATGGCCTGAGTTTGCCTAACAGCTTAGGACAGTGATGGTGAACCTTTTGGGTTCAGCATGTCAAAAATTCAGAAAATGCCTAACTTGACTCTGCTTGCGTGTCACCGCCCCCAAACAAAATAAATAAATAAATAAAACAGCATGGCTATCAGTGCATCAGGGATAAATCTCAAACAGAATCAGGGACAAATCTGGAAAGAGACACATGGACAGTTTTAAACTGCTAGTTCTATTAATCTGTGACACTGACAGAAAAAAATGAACATGAATTAATATACATTTTCTGAAGTAAAATTAGTCTATAAATCTAATTATTGTTATTAAGTGCAAAACATTGCCAGTTTTAGGAGGGATTAAGAGGGACAGTTGAGAGGAATGTAAAACAGCACACTCCTAGAAATGAAGACTACTTGCCCTTTGCAGAAGTGTAACTACAAAGAGAAAACAATGTCAGTACTGTCCTTTGCAGATTATATCGAGCCAGTATACCAAAATAGTCTTGGATGTTAATAACTTCCTTACCTCTGCAGCAGTGTTGTTGAACTGGCTCCTGGCACAAAATAATTCAATGCACGACACACAAGCAACAAATGCAAAAGCAGTTTATTTGGTAACTTGGGCGTTGGTGAATGCTGGTGTGTCACCCAAAATGTTGTGGCATGTCACCTTTGACACACGTGTCATAGGTTCACCAACACTGGCTTAGGAACTGGAAATGTTGAAGAGGTGATGGCAGAAGTGTGTAGCTAATGCCAGCTTATCTCCCCTAGTGGGAGGAAGGAGATATAGCCCTCTGACTTCACCAGGGTAGCTGGAATATTTTAGGAGCAGCTGTTTGGTCATCATGACTACTGCAGCATGTAAGCCAGTGAGGCGTTCACATATATGTGTGGATGCACACAAGGAATTTCCTTGTAGCAGTATATAGGGTAGCTGTTGGCTATCATACAAGGGGTTAGGTAGTAAGAAGGGGGATCTACATGACTACTGGATGGCCTACTTCCTAACACCCGACTCTCGCTTTTTGGGGAATGATTGGGCTAATACGACTGTCAGCCAGAAAAAGAGTTGTGAACCACAGGACTCTTGTCCTAGTAACACTTAATGGCAATCCTGTTTGGGGGAATATATGTATATGTATATATATATATATATATATATATATATATATATATATATATATATATATAATGTATATATACACACACACACACACACATACACACACACACACACACACACACACACACACACACACACACACACACACACACACACACACATGCCCATAGTCATATGTTGCAGCACAAATAATATATAGAGAAAAGCCTACCCACTGGTGAGGGCAGCAAAGCTTAAATCCCTCATCCATGTCATCCATGTCAGTTCTGACGATCCCCAGAGACAAAGTAGGAATGCATCCCCCAAACACTTGATAGCTAATGTCCCTACTTCCACCCTCATGCCCCTGATCCTAATGTTCAGTGTGTATCACATTCTATTGTTCTGGTGGAAAGCATGTTTCTTCATGACCCTGATCTTCACTGCACTGTACAGACATTTCTTTGATGGTATAGTTTCACTAAGATGATTGCAGTGTCCATTTTCCTATAAAATGGAATATCCAAATCAACTTTGTTTATTTTCTTGATAGAATGTTTCATTGATGGAAGGCTGCAGACAGCATTTTGGGTCTTCGCATCAGCTGACTACATTGTCTGAAAGCCAGCATACCAGAGAACAGATACCATTCAACAGTAAAACCCTCTGTTTATTGTTGTTTTCCCTTATTTAATTTTTGTGGTTGTAAGTTAAAAATGTGTCATCATCATCTTCTTTCGGCTGTTCCCATTAGGGGTCGCCACAGCAGATCACCTGTTTCCATTTCTTCCTGTCCTCTGCATCTTGCTCTGTCACACCAACCACCTGCATGTCCTCTCTCACTACATCAATAAACCTTATCTTAGGCCTTCCTCTTTTCCTGTTACCTGGTAGCGTCATCCTTAGCATCTTTTTCCCAATATACTCTGCATCCCTTCTCAGCACATGTCCAAACCAACATAATCTTGCCTCTCTGGCTTTGTCTCCAAACCTTTCAACCTGGGCTGACCCTCTAATATACTTATTCCTAATCCTGTCCACCCTCATCACACCCAGTACAAATCTTAACATCTTTAACTCTGCCACATCCAGCTCAAACTCCTGCCTTTTTGTCAATGCCACTGTCCCCAACCCATATAACATAGCTGGTCTCACTACCTTCTTGTAGACCTTCTCTTTCACTCTTACTGGCACTCGTCTGTCACAAATCACTCCTGACACTCTTCTCCACCCACTCCATCCTGCCTGTACTCTCTTTTTCAACCTCTCTTCCACACTCAACGTTACTCTAATGTGTAATAGCTCTAAATATCCAGATATCTGCAATATATTCTGACCCTTTATAACTGAAACTTGGTCTTTGGGTTTGACTCCCACAATCTCCATCTGCCTAAAGTGTGACTCTGAGCAAATCACTTAACCATACAGTGCTTTTGGGTCAACTCTGGTAAGAGACATTTTGCTTGAAGTTCTTCTCAATTAACGTAAAAGAAAAAAAAGGATGAGATGCAGAGAAAGAGAAAGACCTGGTCCTCATATCATCTAGATTGCTGCAAATAAAAACTGCATTTGTAAACAGTGCCCCATTTGTAAACAGTGCCCTAGATGCTGGTCTGCTGAATGCTGCTGACAGCAGGTTTTGATGATACACCTGTGTAATTGTATTGGCTTCATGAGCACCACAAAGTGTTGGGCTTGTCCCCTGTACAGCTGGGGCTTCATCACAGTGGTAAAAAAGTAATTCTAGCATGGACTGTACTACATTACCCAGGGGTTATGACCATAGTTAACCTATGGCTGGTACCATCCCTGAATATCGCTCACAAAATGTTAACAATTTGTTATTAAAGTGGCTTTGCTTCTGCTTTTGTGTGGTTCTTCTATCAGATTAATGAGCACAAGCCATAAAAACATGCAGTGCAGGCAAGGCTGAATGAAAAAAAATCAGATCTGCAGACTTTGAAAGGTAAATGGCTAAATGCATTTTAATTATACCCTTTACCAAAAACGGATATACATTTTCACAAGTATGCCATTAACTGGCTCCATCAGGCATCTCTGGGGCAGAATAAAACTGGTTAAATGGTATGGTTGGTTTTCTGAGGATGGTTAGGTTATTGGGCTGTGAGTCCCACAAGTCTTTGAAAGCCTTTGAAAGCCAAACATGGTACTCTTGTGGTACATGCAGATTACGCAGTATGTGGATGGCATCATCTCTTTATTCTGTCACTTGAGTCACTTTTATTTTAAACTAAAATGAAAGACTGATTTCTCCTTTCTAGTAAGGCAACCCCCATCTAAAAAGCTTATCCACGGTCCTTTAAAACAAAAGCTTTTCGGCATGTAATATTTTTGCTTTGTATCTTTCTGACTACATTCTATGCAACATTTTAGCAAAATATGATGTTCATTTAATCAGTCTTGCTTTCTTTCTGCATATTAAGGTAGTTATTGTTGCTGGATCTCCTCCAAACCAGTTTGATCTGTGGAGTACTCTGTTCATGTTTCTTTTTTTATTTATCCTTTTGTTGACCAGGTTAGTCCCACTAGGTTAGTGGGCTCTTTTCAGGGGAGACCCAAGGTGATATTTCTACTACTAGAATAAATTTGGCCAGGGCATAAGATAATTTCCCCTCCACTTTTTGATAGGTGATTTGGGATCTTTTACATTCGTCTGAGCTGCCACCAACTCAGTAGACAGGGCCTTGGTTTAACATCTTATCCAAAGGATGACACACTCAGGAATGCAGTACCCCCCTTATGTAGCACTACAGTGTCAGCTATTGATCTACCCGGTGCAGGAATAGAACCCACAGCCTTCAGCACCAAAGGTGAGTGTGCTGCTTCTTGCATCACTGACATGGAAAATTAATATAATTTAGGAGTTAAAATGATTGGAAGTTCATAAACTGTACTGAATATGTGGATCATGATGGGCTAGCCATTGATGTTGTGCCTGAATTCAGATAACTTGGATTTCTTTAGATTAGTATTTACTTTTACATCTTACTACGTTGTTAATTAATTGTGCAGTAAATGGGGATTGTTAGAGAAGTTTACTAATTGTAGCACCCTGAACTTACATGACAAGTCCATGCTACTTCCAATACTTTTATATAGGGCATAGCCAGCCGTAGGGCTAGGCAAATTAGGAAGCCACCTGGGGAGTTATATTGTGGGGGACATCTTGTTCAGTATTCAGATACAAGATTCAGCAATTAATAAGAGCTTAACCATGTCACACTCCCTTCACAGAATTCCCTGCAGTGCTGGGGCTCACAAAGATTGGGAATGACAGTGTACTGTCAATCACTGTTATCCTTACATATAATGTCAGCATCACCAGGACTAGTGTGTGAATCAAGCTAAAGGAAAATTTCTAAGTTTACATATATACTGCAATCCAAGAAATTGTGTAAATTGCTGTGTTTGTGTGTCTATTCTACTTTTGACTGAATCACCATAGAAATTGCATTTCTTAACAAATTTGCTACTGTACAAAGGAGGGCAGCAAAAAAGGTAAGTGTACCTGCTAAACGTATGGAAGGCAGTACAAAAGTTAAGCTCCTGGTGTTCAGCTACACCTCCAGCACGCCCAGGGATAATGAGAATGTGCTGTACCACAGACATGGCAATACATCATCACACACACATCTTAATCTATAGGTCACTTTACCAAAATCAAATGACTTGATACAACAAATGTTTGCTGTGCTTTCCCTCCCAGAAAGGATTAATGTAATGCTAGACAACCAGTGGGCACCACCCATCCCAGTACATAATAATTTACTCCTGCCAAAAGTACCGGTCTTCACGGCATTTCTTATACCTCCCTTCTCTTCCGTCAGTCTCCTGTACTAGACGTCAGCATCTGTTACTTATGGAACTTGCCAGCATGTTCATATCTTCTTATCCTGTTCCCACAGCCTTCATCCACTGTTGCTCATTCCCCATCCTGTACTTCCATCAGATAGTGGATTTGTTCTGCAGCTTGACTAGGGATCTGAACAGACTGTCTTATATCTCACCCAAAGTGTACAAGCCACACTACTAGTAGGGTAGTGTTGTCCTTCTTTTATCTTCGGGAGGGGGACCTGCAAGGAGACATTGGCACCAGTTTGCATTTTTGTTTCCTAGTCTCTTTTCAGGACCTACTTCTCACTACTATTCCTTCCTTCCTTCCTTCGTCCTTTCTTTTATCCCTGCAACTGTCCTTTCATTCTTCTTTCAAGATCAGTGTGGCAGGATCATAATTAGGATATCTTCTGTATCTTACATTGTGCTGAAGGAGTATATGCTGTCCTCTGGTGACAGCTTTAACAGAGCAGAGAACTTTCATGGAGCTGTGTAGCCAGGTCACTCACTCTTCTACTTATGGGACAAAGTTCTTTCTACTAAAATATACAGATGTAGTGTAGTCAAGCAAATACTGACTTCTCTCTTGCAGTTATCTTTAATTTTATTTTTTTCATTTTTAATTGTCTTAAAAATTTCTGTTGTTGCTTTGAAGGACGCCAGATCCCCAGGGGTGGCTTGTGGTACTGGTTGCTAGGCTACAGCCCCCCCATTAAAAAGAAAGAAAGGGAATAAAATGAAAAGCTATTAAAATTAGAAAGTCAACTCGACTTTCAATTTTTTTCCTGGTTTATTCTTGGAGCTGTGTGTGAACGGAATTACAAGAAAACCCGTGACTGAAAAAAAAATCAGCTTAGTCCATTCACTGGGCTGTTTTCAAACAGCTCAGCTGCAAACTTACTCCACCAATGTGTGGATCTCTTTCATATTGTTGTTGATTATGTTGGAAATGTCCTTAACAAGGATCTCACTGGCTGTTGCATGAAGCAGAGAAGAAGCTTGCTATTGGCTCAGGCTGTCACAGGTGGCAACACAGCAAAGTAAAATTACATCACTTTACTTAGCCATGGCTATGGGAGTGCATAGGAATGAGCAGCAGAAGTTTTTATTTTTATTTATTTATTTTTTTTAAGTATGGTATTTTTTACAGGCAATATGCCTGCTACTGCCAGCAAGAAAAGTAAGAAATATTTTAAGTGTGTGGGCATGTGTGTGAGTGTATGTATATATGAGTGCTTATGCATACATGAACAAACTACTGAAGGGATCATTGAGTGAAGTAATTAATTTTGGTTACATGTCATTTGAGTGCGTGTGCATACCTGGACAAACTACCGAAGGGATCACTGGGGAAAAAAATCATTTTGATGTCATTAAAGTGCTTGTACATACATGGGCAAACTACTGAAGGGATCATTGGGGAAATCATTCATTTTAATGTCATTTGAGTGCTTCTGCATACATGGGCAATACTGAAGGGATCATTGGGGGAAATGATTTATTTTGGTGTAATTTGAGTGCTTGTGCATACATGGATAAACTACTTAAGGAATTGTTGAGGGAAATAATTAATCTTGGTGTTTGAGTGCTTGTGTATATGAACAAAGAGCTTAAGGGACTGTTGGGGAAAATGGTTTATTTTGATGTCATTTGGGTGCATATGTATACATGGTTAAACTACTGAAGGGATCATTGGGAAACTGGTATCATTTAAGTGCTTCTGCATACATGGTTACATTTCTGAAGGGATCAATAGGGAAACTGGTGCTATTTAAGTGCTTTTGTATACATTGTTAAGCTACTGAAGGGATCAGTGGGGAAATGGTGTCATTTAAGTTCTTGTGCATACATGGTTAAACTACAGAAGGGATTGATGGGGAAATGGTGTAATTTACTGCTTGTGCATACATGGTTAAATTACTGAAGAGATTTCTGGGGGCAAGTTGAGACATACGTGGTATGGGAGTTTGCAGTCATTTGAATTTTTTTCTGACAGCAGTGAACTAAGAAGTTGGCAAATGTCCATGTGGCAGTTACCTATGTATTTATCCATTGATTCATTTGATCACACTTAAGCATTTGAGGTATGCAGTAACAGTTATACAAGTGACCGTAACTAATGGCCACATCTGTGTATATGGGGGTTTAAAATAAATTACTTTGCCTAATTGTTGCTATTTTTATTTTATTACATTCTGATATGTGAGTTATATTCAGTCAATGAAGTTGGCTTTAATTGCTGGATATAGGTGTTGTCTGTGGATAAGAGTGACTGACATTGTTGCCATTTGATCAATATAAGTATTTATTATTCTGACTTGGCAGGACTAGTGTGCATAAATGTTTTCACTTTCTAAAACAGTCAAGCATCAGCATGGCACTCAATAAGTAGCTGTCTATGGTGAAATGAGCAGGATGTGATAGCAACTGATCACTGGCAGCAGAGGAGTAGCTAGGCCATTTAGAGCTCAGGGTATGTAACTATTTTGGCACGTGCCCCATCCAGACCTGAACAGCAACAAAAAAGAAACAAGTATTGTTCTAGCAACTTTCTTATATTTATAATAGCAACCAATATTTTAAACTTTGTCCCTGATGTGATCTCCCCAAATTAGAAGTAGCTAAGTCACTAAATGACAGACATTTGAGTTTCAGACTTCATATTCTGGCTTCAGAGAATGCATATTGGTGCAAAACATATTATTCTAGCAACCTTCTGTGTTTATAACAAAAATATTTTAAATGTTGTCCCTGATCTGATAACCTCCACCAACAACTTCATTTCTAAATATGACAGATATTTGAGTTTCAGACTTCATCCTTCAGAAAGTGCGTAGTAGTACAAACATCTTATTCTAGCAACGTTCTATGTCTATTACAACAACAAATATTTTAAACTGTGATCCCACCAACTTGGAAATCACTAAATGATATCTGAGTTTCAAACTTTTATATCCTTGCACATTAGTGCAAAACAGTATTCAACCATCTTTCTGTTTATAAATAACATTTTAAATGTTGTCCCTGATCAGATCACCCTACCAACGACTTCAAATTACCAAGTAATGACACAGACATTTGGGTTTCAGACCTCATCCTTCATAAAGTGCACAGATGTGCAAAGCATATTGTTATAGCAACTTCCTAAATTTATAATAACAGCAAGCCATATTTTATAATTTGCCCCTCATATGATTCCCTCTGACTTGAACTCACTAAATAATGACAGACATTTGAATTTCAGACGTAATACCCTTCAGAATATGTATATTACAAACACATTATTCTAACAGCTTTCTAAGTTTATATAACAGCAATATTGTTACCTTTGTCCCTAAGCTTATCCTTCTAAATTTCAAGTCACCAATAAAGACAGGCATTTCAGTTTCAGACTTCCTATCCTTCAGAAAAATGCATGCTAACATAAAACCTGCTATTCTAACAGCATTCTAAGTTTGTGAGGTCAATATTTAAAATCTGTCCCTATTTTTTGGCCGTTGTCCCACCACCGTTATTATGAAGTCACTAAATAATGATAGACATTTGAGTTTCAGACTTTTTATTCTTCAGAAAAATGGATGCTAGCACAATGCCTGTTATTCTAGCAACTTTCTAAGTTTATAAGATTAATATTTAAAATCTGTCCTTATTTTTTGGCCTTTGCACCATCACCATTATTGACCAAAGTCACTAAATAAGTGTAGATAAAAGTTCCTGGTGAACCGTCACAGCTAAAAACGTTGTTTATGTAGAAAAAAGACAAAACAAAAAAGACTTCCAATGAAAGAGCGCTCTAAATGATTAGCACTTTCAGCTATTCAGCCTTGATCTGAAGAAGGCTGAATAGCTGAAAGAGCTAATCATTTAGAGCTCTCTTTCGTTGGAAGTCTTTTATGTTTTGTCTTTATTTCTACATAAAGTTTTTAGCTGTGGGGGTTCACCAGGAACTTTTATCTACGCCTATTTAATTTTGTTCTCTCTGGCGCACCTTTGGCAGTTTCTAGTTTCTCTCTACAAAGTCACTAAATAATGACAGAGATTTGCATTTCAGATTTCCTATCTTTTAGAAAATGCATGCTAACACAAAAGCTGTTATTCTAGCAACTTTCTAAGTTTATATAAGAAAGCCATATTTAAAATCTTTCTGTCTACCATCAGTTCAAGTCAGTGACAGACATTTGAGTTTCAGACTTCTTACTTCAAGAAATGCATGCTAGCAAACGAAAGATGGTAACCTGACCTGTTAGTCTAGCAACTTTCTTCTAAGTTTATAAGAACAATATTTAAAATCTGTCCCTAGTTTTTGGCCATTGTTATTGTCCATGGCACTCACACTCCCATTCCCTAATAGACAGACAACTGGTATGTATTATTCATTTTTATATGTTTACTGTAGCACAAACTTACTCCTTCCTTCAGTTTTTATCCTCTGTATAAATTTGTTCTTCCAGGCAGCCCTCCGGATACAAATAAAACAATTAAAGCAGGTTCGAATTTTGACCATTCAAATCCCAGGTGCAGATGAGTAGTGACTAAACCATCTTTCCACATTCATTGACTATGCCATTGAATTTAAAAGAAAAATAAAAAGAACAAAGCTTTCTTTAAAGTTTTTTATATTCCAAATTAAATTTTGAACTACTAGCTAAGTGTGCCTACAGCAAGCAATTAACAAATAATAAAAGCCAAAACAAATAAATAAATCACTCACTGTGGGTGCCAAAGATAAAGCCCTGTAACTGCCTTCTCTGTACCATCCCCTCCACTTGTGCAGCCTATCACAAGTCTTTGGGTCGGTGCCCACTCCTAATGATGTGAAGAGGGGGTGGGATGTACTCTGGAATGTCCCAGAAGTTAATATAGGACATCTTTTTTGCCATTTCTCTTCCTTCATTTAAAGGGAAAAAAAATATTTGTAAACAACATTTTTTATTTATATAGTACAAATTTCTCCCTCAACAAGACAGTGCTCTCAGCAATTAATTGCCCCGTTTCCCACACCCTTTCTATACTACCGAAACAAAACAACATATAATTTAAATTTTGACAAAGAAGTGATGGTGACTAATATTTTTTTTGCAAAATACAAATGAAAATAAGAACAACTTTATTTTCAGTAATTTAACCATAAATTGGAGTAGAAAGATGCAAGCGTGGATTAAAATCAAGGTGACTACACCTGATATGTATAAAGCTGTATTAAGATAGTACTGTCATTTACAGGGAGACCTAAATAAAAGATTGTGATGGTAATGGTCATTATTGATGTGACACCTTGACCCCATATACAAAATGTGTAAAAAGGGGCTGATGACGATGCAGAATGGAGTTTGGATGGGATAGAGGGAATTGACTATGGACTTCTGTATGAAAATAGCAAAGTGCAGTGTGTGTTTATAATTTATCTGAAATATACAGGAGGACCTAGATGTTCTCTTGTTTATGTGGACCCTAACTGGAAGGACCTTTCAGTGCAACATGTTCTAAGTGGATACGTGCTCTATGTGGAGAACAGGAACAAAGTGCAATGGACTGTACAAGACAGTATATAAGATGTGGATCCATACAACATTACTGGCCAGATTTCAAAAGAGAAAAGCAAAGGGAAATTAAAGAAATGGTTGAAAACCAAGTGATACGGAATATTAGGGAAAGTACAGAGGGGATATTCAGATACAAAATGTACACAGCGTTATATAGAATAGCATGATGTGTACCCATGCACAGGGAGGGGAAATTCAGAGACACACAAAGCATGACTGAGTTACTAGAAAAATAACACAGCATATGTCACATGGAAATGTCCACATAATGACATGCAAATTAGTGTCAACATCCTCATCATAACTATCATGAATGCAAATGATGAAATCAAACACTGTGGAGCAACTCAGAAACACATAAGTTTAGCATGATAAGCCACATTGATCAAATGTTCTGAATGCCCAAGACTTTTTGGTGTACAACAGCTTCAATCACATTATAATGGTAGGATCAGTATCGGTATTGCTAGAATAACATGTGCAAGTGGCCCCTTTTGGAGCCAGAGTCATCAGTGCCAAATGTCACTGCCCCCTGCTTTGCAGATAAGTGCACCAGCAGCTATCATAGCATTACTTCCACAACTGAGATATTGTCAACTGCTGCTTCGTGGACAGAAATATCATGCAGGAGTTAGAAGAATGTGTCACACTGAAATGGAATCAATGGTGATGGAATGCATATCCCAGTGTACATGAAGGTCTGTGTAGAATTACCCAGCCTTATTATAAAGACCATTCAGTATTTCATAGGGCACATGTTAGGATTTTTGTAGGCAGTGGCCCTGCAAATTCAACATCATTTTCTTGAAGTGATACTGTAGCATGTGGAGGAGTATATGTGATTTCCATAGACAACAGAGAAAAGATCCATCACTGTGTGAACAGCTATGGTCCATGTGTCTAACGTTCTGGGAGGTCATTGACTGTACTCATATTGCTATTAAGGCACTATCTACTTCAAGTGATGTCCAGTATATTAGCAGGAGGGCTTCCATTCCATCAACTGCCAAGTGATGTGAAATGCATACCTCTCAACTGATAAGATTTTCGCAGAATGTCCAGATTTTTGGCTCATATTTTTGTTCTGTTCCTCATAAAATTTGTGGTTTTCTGACAAATCACTGGGCTGATCTGAGGATTAAAGTCACTAAATAATGACATGCATTTGAGTTTCAGACTTCAAATCCTTCAGACAATGTATGTCAAAACAAACCGTGTTACTCTAGCAACTTTCTATCTTTGTAAGAGCAATATTTAATATATGTCCCTATTTTTGGGCCTTTACCCTCCCCTCCCAGCTTTGTCAGCATTTTTCCAGATTTATTGCACTAAGATGTTGAGAGGTATGGTGCAGTGCAATTATATACAGCTGGAAAGGCCATAAAAGTACCTCACAAAGAGGATCCTAGGCCTTAAACACATATTCTACATGGACAGACTCAAAAAACTCCAGATATTCTCTGTCTCATATCATCTACTAAGAGGCGATCTCTGCTTGACTTACAAAGCCATGTCTGACCCAGCTCTGTTAGAAATGCTTCATCTAAAGAAATCCAAATCCCTCCGCACCACACACTCCAGAGACCTCAAACTCATTACCACAATCAACAGAACATGCTGGAGGGACAGGTTCATAACCCAGAGACTGCCATGCTCTGGAATAGACTTCCCTTACATGTCAAGCAGAGCACCTCACTGTCCCTCTTCAAGAGAAATCTTGATAAGTGGCTGGGAAAAAGAAAGCTCACCCCGGGGATCACTGCAGTGGCTCTACTTGATAGAGGCACTGGGAACTAACATCAGGCAGCATGATGCCAAGGTACTTCTATGGGCTAGGCTTGTAAAGGGTCCAGGGCCATTAGCCTAGTACACACCTATGAACCTATGAACTTATGTTTCTGTGCACCATCCAGGCAGCTCCCATGATTTTACATCTGGCAAATGTGTGACTTATTCCAGAAATTTGAGCAGAGTGACTTTCTACAAGCTTTTCTAGTTGATAGGTGCATACAGTGACACTCACAGAATCCTTGATGGTCTCACGAATATAGGCAACAGGCCACTCATAATAGTGTCCACTTTCATGTGCTGCAAGTGATGCTAGACATGTCTTGGAACAGTGTCTGATGACAGTCTTATCATCAATTGCCAGAACATTAACAGACGTGGTGCATAACACTGTACCATCACAGACATGGACTTCTGAAGATCCACTTCTGCTAATTGGATATATCTTGTGGTTCATTGCAGTATGCTTCAGAGCCCAGCAGCAGATATTTTGATCTGTGTCATACTACACAGCATGGTGCTAAGACAGCAATTACATCATAGGTACCACATAGGTCTAACAGATATACTTGTAACAACAGCATAGAAGGCACTGGGTGAGAATCTGTCAAAGGAACTGTATACAATGGTACCCCATGTGTAGCAGAAGCAGGCACTATTCATTAGGGCACTGGTAAAGAGGTGGCATCTGGCCTGTGACTATGAGCCATGAAAATGAACAATACAGAATAAAACAGAGGTTTGCAGTAATGCACCCAGGTTGTGCATCTTGTTAATTTTGAATATTCTTTGGTTTCCTTCGAAATTAGATCACATCAAGTAGGGCTGCCATGCTGTGCAACAGATATTACTATACCCACACAGACTAGAGGGTCAGTCAGGGCACAGTAATCATCATTTGCCCATGTGAGAGGTGGGGTACAGTGACAGAGGACACACTCATCTAGATAGAAGGATTATGGATAATGGATGATGTAGTATCCACACAACAACTTAGGAGGTTGGGAGGAGTCAGTGATAACATCCTCCAGTGATAGGGTGGAGCTTCCAGGAGGTGAGCACTGGACTGGTATACATTGTAGCCTTGCAGTAAGAGGACTGGAGGCATTCTGTACAGTGGATGGTGTGCCACTTTGGGAGCAGGTCTAGGAACCTCACTGTAACCCCCTGCAATGACAACATCCATGACCTCTTGAATGGCCATGGGTAGGTGTTGCACTCGATGGGGCTATAGGAGAGTGGGATGGCATGGGACTGTGAGATCCTGAGTGTTTGGCTTGAGGAGTGTCTGGCAGTGGAGCCAGAAAAGCATCAGTCATAACCATGGAACTTCCCACACCTAGAGATGGAGGCAGTCATGGAGAGTGGGGACTGTGCTGCTGTCTCTGAAAAGGTTTGTGCCATCTGAATAAGCCTGTCTTAAGACCATGCACTGTGCATCTGTCCACTAGCATGTCCACAATGGACATTTACAAGTATTTACACGGATTCGCCATGATTGCCAGCTTGGCTACCATTGCCCTCAGTAGACATATCTGCTACAGATTCCTATGTGCCATGTCACTCTACATGTATTATAGGAGGTCCTACACTCTCTGCAATAGAAGTACATCCTTATGTAGGCCACTCAGCACACTCAACATCTCTAACATAGTGTGATTACTGGATGTCTGTGTCTGTATCACTGACCTGCATATCTGCTAATTGATACCAAAGGATGCCAGGTCAGGGAATGTCCTTGAGTCAGTGTAGTGATGTTCACCCACATGCTTTGCTTCTATGCCTGATGTCAACTGTGGTGGTGGTAACCTCTGTGTAGCTTGTGTGGGGCTAACATGGATGGGACATCTAGCACTAAACATATGAGATACAGTTCATCTTGCCCCTCCACTGTCATATCAGATGTATGTGATATGAATATGCCATTCAGTGTTAGCTTTGCTGACAGTGCCGTTATGTCATTGGACTGTGCCATGTTCATGGTGCCATGAACATCAGCCATCACTGGCCCATCCACATTAGACATGTTCCAATCTCTTGTGCTGGAAACTCTACTACTGGAACCTGTGAATGCCTACAAACATACCTGTGGCTATGCTGGATCATAGGTGTCACTCTATGCACTATGTGGCACACAGACTGCTATATGACAATTGTGTACATGGCCTATGGACAAATATGTATATTTTAGTGCAGGTTGTTGCTGCTGTAGCCCTGATATTTCTGGATGGCAAATACAAAAATGTGTTTTTCTTAGTAAACCATTCACAATTGGAAGTCACTGTCCTACAGTAATTGAACATGCTAGCACTAAATTGGTACATCCCATATAGAAATCTGGGGATTCTCCACTAGAGCAATACCCACATCAAAGCCACCACCTGGTATAAGGGTTCTCTCAACTTCCCTGGAGAGGGATACAAGCAATTCTTCCAAATCTGTGAGACACTTTTGTGTTGGTGGTTTACCCCCTGTGATCAGCTTGTTTCTAGCAATTTCTTGTGACTTGGTCTTAGAATGTGGTATCATACCAGCAATCCTGAGATGTACCTCTACATGATAGTGCAGTTTGTTGTCTACTGTATTCTAATTCCTAAGTTAGCTGGTGCAATGTGTCCTCGCACAATATATGAAAAGTGTATTTTATCAAGCTAAAGTGGGCCTCATAGTGCCATACTCATGCTAATGAGGTGATTTAGTGCAGCTGTCTCTGAATCACAGCTGCAACACAATGTATTATCAGCTAGAATGGGGTGAAGGGGGAATCCACCTCAGACACAAACAGGTGGACTTTCCTCAACATGCAGCTGTTCCTCCTATTTTGCTAGAATTGGAGGACGTTCTTTCCAGCTAACAACTTGCCTGACATTTAGGCAGCTGCTTCTAGGAATTCAGATAAATTACATAAGGTTCCTCAAATCCACAAATATTTTTTCTCAAACCCTAGATCAGACCCTGTAGTGATTTCCCTGTCAAAACTATCTTCTGTCAAACATCTTTTGTCAGCTAACCATATTAGAGGAAGTAAAGAAATTGATAAATAAAGTAAATATAGACTCTACACCTGGAATAGCTGAGGATGGATATGGCTTTTAACTAAATTCATAGGTTGGTACTAGGCTATTGGCCCTAGAGCCTGTACAAGCCTATCCATAACAATTCCCTGGCTATTTCTTCCCACACTATTTACTTCCCTGGACCCCTGTCTAGCAGGGCGACTGACGTGATCCCCGTGGTGAATTTCCTTTCTCCCATCCAATCGTCAAGGTTCCTTTCAAAGAGGGCCAAAAAGGTGCTCTGCTTGACTTGTATGGGCAGTCTATTCCAGAGTCTAGGGAGTCTCTGGGTCAGGAACCTATCCCTCCAGCTTGTTTTGTTTTTGTGATGAAAAGGTTTAGATCCCTGGAGTGTGTGGCTCTGAGGGATTGGGATTTCTTTAAGTGTAGCATGTCCAACAGCTCTGGGTTTGACATGGCCTTGTATGTTAAGCAGAGATCACCTCTGAGTAAACGATATGCGACAGAGTATAGCTGGAGTTTTTTAAGGCGGTCAGTTTAGGGCATCTGCTTTAAGCCTGTGATTCTTTTAGTGAGGCATTTCTGCGGCCTTTCCAGTTGTTGCAGATATCTTGAGAGGTACATACCAAATGGGGCATTGTATTCTATAATGGGTCTAATGAGGGATGAGTACAGTGGGACAATGACCTCCTTTTTTCTGGATGAAAAGCCCTTAGTGATGAGGTGTGCCACATTGAAGGATTTCCTGACTGTTGTGGCAATGTGGTTATCAAAGGTGAGACCACTGTCCACCTGTGTCCCTAAGTCTCTTATCACACTTTTGGTGTTTAGTGTACTGCCACCTATGTGGTAATTCACAGGTACATGTTTTTTCCCAGAGTTATGTCAAATGGAAGATTTGATATATGCCTTTCAGGAATGATATTCTATAGGATAAATAACTAATCAAAACTCATGTGTGGGAATGTTGAAGTTCATTTGGAAAAACAGAGACAAGAAAAAGTTGGACAGCTGGAAGCCTATTAGGTTTTTGATCTATGATAATATACCACAGCTAAAACTGAATATAATAAAACAGAAGACTAGAAGAAGAGGTCAGAGCAGTAGGAAAATAAAATGTCATAAAAAGACACTAATGATGAAACAAGAAACACGAGAAAGCATAAATAAATGTTAGTAAGGTATAATTTGCAGTTTACATCTCAATTAAGCCTTTAACCATATTAAACATACACAGCTGTGTGACATACTAGAGTTTTTCAGTCTAGGAGAAAACTTTAAAAATGATGCAAAGAAGTATATCAACATTATTTTTGTTGTTCTAGAATTAATGACATATCAGAGAAGGAATAAAGACTAAAAAAGGAATCTAAAAATAATATACAATAAGTGCATGGTTGTTCACATTCTGTATGAACAAGATGATTAAAGAAATATTTTAAAGTTTCAGGGTATTTTTGCCCTTAGTCATATGGGCCAAGACACAATTTTTGATATAGTGCTTGAGACTGAGAAAACATTGTTAATTTTCACAGAGTACTTTGAGATTTGAAAACATTTAACATCTTGGAAAAACTTTACATGTTAGAATGTTTAACATAAGAAGAGAAGAAACGTTCTTTTTATGAACTGTAACTGCTTAAGCAGAAGACACTAAAATATTTTGAGAATGGTTGTAAATGTGTAGGATAACTATACACTATGGAACAGAGTGTAAGGCATAATAGGTGATTTTAAAGTAGTTGATGAAAATTCATACTGTCTTGAAAATGTGCATAAAAATATAAATTTCTCATTTGTAACATGAGGTAACAGGTGAATGCAAACTGTAGAAAAAAAAAATTTACTTTATGTGGAGAAGTTTTTTTTAGATAAGACTAACACCCCAAAACTGTAATAAGAATATATATATATATATATATATATATATATATATATATATATATATGTGTGTGTGTGTGTGTGTGTGTGTGTGTGCATATATATATATATATATATATATATATATATGTGTGTGTGTGTGTGTGTGCGTGTGTGTGTGTGTATATATATATATATATATATATATATATATATATATATATATATGTGTGTGTGTGTGTGTGTGTGTGTATGTGTGAGTATTTATAAATACACACACATATATATATATATATATATATATATATATATATATATATAGATCTAGGACTGTTGAACAAAACTTCAACATCCTGAATTCACAATAACCAAACACACTTTAACGAAAGCGCTTTCACTGAAAAAGCACTTTTGTTAAAGTGTGTTACAAAAACACCCCCCAAAAAACAATAAATCTACTTTTATACAGGGGGGCAAGCCACCCTGCACCCCCCATGTGGGTGGCTGTGCCCCCCATACCCCCCTACTTTAATATTCTCACTCCGAGGTCGCACTACAGTGGGGAAAAGGGAATTTTCCCTTATCCACACCGTAGTGCGACCAGCACAATGAGCATACTTATCCAAAAGTGTTGCTTCGGTGAACAGCACTTTCATTTAAGTTGATTTCTATTTCGATAGAAAGTGCCATTGGGGATCAGTACGAATCCCATATATATATATATATATATATATATATATATATATATATATATATATATATATATAAGAAAGACAGTTTTGGCTTTATAAAAACAGATAAAAAAGATTATAGAGGAAACAAAGGAAGTATGGAGAGTGAGAGACAAGAAAAAAATTGTTGAACAAGAGTTGAGGCAAGAAAAATGAATATGTAGCATATGCAAGGCACTGAAGTGAAAATTTTAGAAGGAACTAAGGAACGTCAAGTTCATCATTTTGTAAAAAAATAATTATGGGTGATTTACAACCGGATTCGGTATAAATTCCTTTAAGGTCTAATGAGGACAAATGATGGCAGCCAGAGCATTAGCAACTGATGTCCTTTAGACTTATTTACCTCTGACTGCAAAATATTATGAAAAATTATATTAAACAGGCCAGTAAAAGAAGACAAGCAAAATGGAAAAAGAAACGGATTAAAGGAAAAAGAAAAGACAGAGAAATTGTATGGTAGATTTAAATTAAAAGTCAACAGCAATGGATTTTATCGAGCACCAGTAATGAAAACAAATCCTTTATCAATGTTTGTCATGAGGAAGTATTGTGAGTATTAATTGCAATTAGAATGTAAATAAATAGACCATTGTTAAGCTTACTGTAAATGATTCAATACAGAGAATTTATGGTGTACAAAAAATTATAAAACAGGGATGTGTTGTACAAAATGAATACTGAAATGAGTTTTAAATGTGTGATGGGGACTGTAATAAATGTAAATGTATGAATAATTAAGTTTAATGCAGGTATTAAGTTGTAGATGCAATGACTGTGACACTAATAATAAAAAAGAAATGAACAGAAAGATTAGGCATTAAGAATTTGTAATATTCAGTTTGTGAATTAATGAATATAAGGGTGGGTGTTGGAGAAAAGGGTACAGAAGCATGTCTGAAGATAGAATACAGATTTTAGGAAAAGGTTTTCTGGAGAAAATATAAGGATGCATAGCTGAAGGGTGGTTAGAATGAGGTAAATAAGGAAAGTTTGGAAACAGTATGAAAATGTTATTTGAGATGTGTTAAATGAAAAATACTGTAATAAAAAGATCAATACACAGGAGGTTCAGGTTCAGGTTCTTTACTAGTGTACACCAGGAGGCAAAAAACGTACAAGTACAGAATTTTGTCTGAATGAAACAGGAAGAACACAATTTTTATAGTATTTCTTACTAGTATTAACCCACCAGGCTGATGTAGTCAGTCACAAGGGGTTTTACATCACTTTAGCTTACAATATTCTATTCATCTAAAATGCTGATACTACATTTTGCTTAAAAAGTTTTTCTGGTAAACAACATGGCCTTGCTAGCCACCTGGTTAGTTACAATACCCTTTTACAAAAGTTTCCACTCAAGGTTCTAAATTAATTCGAACATAATAGTAGATACAGTTCTCAATACATTTCTCTTGTTACATGTTATCACTTCTTCCTTGCAGCCGGTGCGTTATCTAGCAACATATACAAGGTTGATTGCTCAAGCAGAAAAGAGCAGAAGATTCTCATTATTTCACACATTTAATTTCCTGACACAGCAGATAATCACTTGTGAGAAGCATAAACATTAATTCTTGCTGAGCTAGCAGCTGCTGAGGTCAGAGGCCAACTTGCAAAAGGCACACTGCAGTTTCCAAAAGCTTCTTGCAGTTTCATATGAATTCATTTTTCTTGTCATAACATTAATAGAATAAAATGCATTATATTTTTCTTATTTCTTAATAAGCACTAAACATATACATTAATACATATTTTTCTAACATTTTCCCCCTGTTAATACTTTTTATTCTATTCTCAGAAGTGAAAACAGTCTTATTTCTTCTCCTAACCTCTTCCACTTAGGATTTGTAGTTAAGAGAGTCATTCAGTTTAGACTTCAAGGAGAATTTCATTTGGAACCAATTCCTCAAGTTCAATATCTTGATACAAGGTTTCAGAGACAGACATATCTATAAAATCTTTAATTAATCTTTTCATGCAGGGGATTCCGCAACAAACACATGCTCCTAATAGGAGTAAACCCACACAAATGGCAATCAGACTATTCATTAGGATGGAACCCCACTCCCAAACAGATTCTGGAAAAAATCCGTCAGAGGGTTTGGGCCTGGTTTGGTCATGGCCGACACCTGCTGAATCACCTCCAGATGGTTATTAATTTCATGCTTATTATCTGGAATATATGCACAGCATTCTTCTTTGATAAGCGCCCATGTACCACCTCTCGCCGCTAGGGTGAAGTCAAGAGCCATCTGATTTTGCAACACAACAGTTCTCTTGGCATTCAGTTCATCAGTCACTAATTCAAGAGCAGAAAAAGTTGCATTACTCATTACTTCGAGAAGTTTCGACAGTTTTCTCAGCTCCCAAATCGATTTGACTGCACCATACGCTGGGAGTATACCTGCCCAAGATATAACAATGTCACTCAAGTCCATATGAGTCAATTTGTCTTTGTCCTTCACAGAATTATGGTCTTTCCAACCTGCTTCAACTCGCCCTACTGGATTCACAGGTTTCTCGATTGGATCTTTGTTTTTTTTGGAAACATCTCTCATGTTCCGTATTTTAACCAGAGGTAATTCCGCAGTGTGTCATATGGCCGGAACCAGGTAGCCCAAAAAACAACTGCCGGACCAATTCTCAGGTAGCCATTTGTATGCCTTTTTCCCACACACAAAATAACAGTTTTCAACTTTAGTGCTAATAAGCACCAACCCTGCATGAAACATTTTCTTATCTATGATTGACAATTGTTTAATCAAACAGGATTTCTTTGTATCTCATTCAGTGTTGTTTTCATTGAGTTCAAGTATGAATCATAGTTAGTATTGCAAACAGTATCCCCACTTTTAGTCTTAATATAACATTTATAAGATATTGTCATGTTACAGTTACTCCAGCCCACCTGGAGAGTATCATTCTTGAAGAAACACACAATCCCTTTTTGTGTAACAGGTAAATACAATGCTATTTTATCCTGTGATCTCACAGTTCCTGTGTCAAAAAGCAAATTCTCCCAAGTCTCATTGATCCCTAAAGGAACAGTGGACATTAGTAGTCCTCCATATGCTGTTGGTATAGCTGTACAAACCCAGCAGTTTGAAATGTTCATAGTCTCAGCATATACATGTTTAATTGCTAGGTATGTGTTAAAGTTTGGATGCCAGTCTATGGATGTCTCATCACGTTTATCCAGTTTTACTTGTGTGGTTGAGAAATAAAAAAAAACACAACAAAAAGAAAATTGTCAAAAGTACAGTCAACAAGTGTACGCTCAATAATATGATTATGCAACATTTTTGAGGTTGGTCTGAATTTCTATCTTTGGCCATTTTGTTCTTGTTGCGTAACAGTTACAATGTTTTTATCAAGTTGAAAGTTCTTTACCGATTTACAGTGCATCAAATGGATCCAAGATGATTTTTCGGCGATTTTGACTGCAGTAGGCGTGGCCAGCAGTACCTGGTATGGTCCTTCCTACTTCGGGCTTGCCCAATTCTTCCTCTTTGTTACTTTCACCCAGATCCAGGACCCCGGGGCTAGAATCACTTCCAATGGTCTGGTCTGTTCTTTATCTGAAAAAGAGTTAAACTGCAAGAGAGATTTATTTGTTAACAGTTTCCTCATATAACTAGCTAGTGAACTATCAGCCTCCTGGTCTGCAGGCATGAGAGCTTTCCACTGAGGTACATAATATGCCCTCCCAAACACCATTTCAAAAGGAGTTAAACCCTTTGCATTTGGAACTGTTCACATACTCAGCAGTGCCAGAGGCAGACAGTGCACCCAGTTCTTTTGGGTTTCATTGACTAACTTTCTAAGTTTGTTCTTGAGGACACCATTGTGCCTCTCCACCAGTCCTGCAGACTGAGGGTGATAAGCACAATGGTTCTTAAGGGAAATCCCAAAGAAGCGTCCCAACTGTTGTATGGTTTGATTCACAAAATGTGTACCATTGTCACTATAAATTATTTCTGGTATGCCAAATCTAGGAATAATCTCCTTTATGAGAGCTTTTGCCACTGTTGTTGCATCCGGATTCTTGGTCGGAAAAGCTTCCACCCATCTAGAAAACATATCTACAATGACAAGGCAGTACTTTTTGTTATCGCATTTGTTCAGTTCTATAAAATCCATACAAATAGTATGGAACGGATATGGCGGTGTAGGAAAACTTCCTTGTTTAGGTTTAAATGCCCCTTCTGCATGATGTTTGTTACAAATATAACATGCCGCACAAAATTTTTTTGTGTAATTTGTGAATCCATATGTTTGGAATATTCAGTTTACTAACTGTACCATCCCCCCTGTTGAGACATGGCACTGCCTATGGCTCAACAAAGCTGCATATCTAAACAAATTAGACGGCAACATTTTTTTTTTCTCTTTGGAGATGTACAGCCCGTTTTCAAGGATTGCTCCTCGTTTTTCCCATTTTTGTTTCTCTGCTTTTGTAGTAAGCGTCTGCATTGTTTTTAACATTTCTAGGTCTAAAATTTCAAAGGGTTGTAATTACTCATCTAAAAGTAAAGTTTCTGAGTCTGAAGCTGCTTGCTTCGCAGCTGCGTCAGCTCTCGCATTACCTTTTGAAATTCTGTCCTGCTGTTTCGTATGAGCTACGCATTTGCAAATAGCTACTTTAGTAGGTAACTGAATAGATTCTAACAATTCTAAAATAAATTGCACATGATTAATTGGTTTACCACTAGATGTTATCATCCCTCTATTTTTCCACTGCTGTGCAAAAACATGTACAGTAGAAAAAGCATACTGACTGTCAGTATATATGTTTACACATTTGTCTTTTGCTAAGGTACAAGCTCGTGTTAAGGCAATCAATTCTGCTGCTTGTGCAGACAAGTTATGTGGTAAGGATTGGGCTTCTAAGGTTTCAGTGTCTGTACCTATTGCATACCCCACTAGATTTTTCCCTGTAGGGCCCCTTCTGCATGAGCCGTCCACGTAATATGTCACCTCGGCCTTATCCAAGGGAATATCCATGAGATCTTGTCTGGGTAAGGTTTTCTGCTCAATTTCCTGTAGGCAACTGTGTGGTGTGCCATCCGCAGGAGTTGGGAGCAAAGTTGATGGATTTAATGTCATGCATCGTTCATTTGTCATATGAGGTTGGCTCAACAGTATAGTCATACAGGAAAGGTGTCTAGCAGGAGAAAGATAAGCTACCTTTTCTTGCAGTAAAATTATCACAACTGCATGAGGCACTCTCAATGTGAGAGAGTGGAATAACACCACTGAGGCCGAAGACTGTACTGCCATTGCAGCTGCAACCACTGCTTGCACACAGTGGGGCAAGGATCACGCCACTGGGTCTAACTGTGATGAATAGTAAGCTATGGGGCGTTGCTTATCCCCATGTTGTTGTGTCAACACTGATGTCATATATCCTTGCTTACAGTCTACAGTTTGAAAGAAATGTTTATGATAGTTTGGTAGTCCTAAGACTAATAAAGAAGCTATTAATTGCTTCAACCTGCAGAAAGCTATTTCTGCTTCAGGTGTCCATTGTAATAAATCCTGTCCTGCCATTGGCTTTTTGTATATGAGGTCAGTCAGTGGAGCAGATTCCAAAGCATAGTTTGGTATCCAACTCCGGCAGAAGTTAGTTGTTCCGAGGAAGGACATCATTTCCTTCTTGGTCGCTGGTTTGGGTGCTTGTAAAATTGCTGTTTTTTCTATCCTCATCTAGTATTCTACCTTCTTTGGATATTACATATCCTAGGTATCTAACTTGTTTTCTCCAAAGCTGTAGTTTGCTTTTGTTTACTTTGTGTCCCTGTGTTGCTAAGAATGGTAACAGTGCTATGGTATCCTCCCTGCATTGCTGCTGGGTGGGGGCTGCTAGCAAGATGTCATCTACATAAAGTAGAATTTGACTACCCCCCGGTGGGGTGAATCCCGCCAAATTGCTAGCCATTTCTTGTGCGAATATTGTTGGACTCTCACAATATCCCTATGGTAGTCGAGTATAGGTATACCTTTTCCCCTGAAATGTAAATGCAAACCAATATTGGCTATCAAGATGTATAGGTATTGAAAAGAAAGCATTGCTGATATCCACCACAGAGAAATATTTCTGGTGAGGTTTCAAATCATTTAACAAAGTGTGTGGATCTGGCACCATAGGTGCTCTAGGTATTACTGCATTATTTACAGCTTGTAAGTCCTGAACCATACTCCATTCCCCGTTTGCCTTTGTAACAGGAAATAGGGGTGTATTACATGGCGAATCAGGAGATTCTACCAGTACTCCTTCTCTAAGTAATGCTGCTGTTATAGGTTTGATTCCTATCTCTGCATCCTTTCTCAAAGGATATTGTCTCTTCTGTGGTCTGAATGCTGACTTTGATGTAATAGTAACTGGTCCTGCTGTTCGAATAAGTCCTACATCTGACTTGCCTGTTGACCAAAGAATCTTTGGTATGTTACATAAGGCTTTCTCCTCTTCTTCTAATAAGAATGCTAATCTGCTGTCCTCGCTAGACTGCAAGTGTACAGCTGGGTGTGCCTGTGTTAACCAATTCAGTTTTTGTTTCTGTATTCCCTGCTCTGATAATTCTAAATCAGTTTGTTTCTCCCATCTCATTACGTTTTCTCCTAGGTCTGCCCATTTTACATTTTTGTTCTTAGTTAAACTGACGTGGTAATTGATTAGATTTGTATAGTGCAAGGAATTCTTGAGGTAATGAACAGCTAACAACACTGTTTCCCTCAGTATCCCAGTACAGATTACGTAACACTAATCTGTTTGCACGATTTCTGAACAATTCTTGCTCATATTCCTTATCAGGTCCTGGTGTGCTACAGTGATAGAGTACAATGTAACAAATGCTGTCTGTCAGTGTCAAGGGAGGGGGATTTACTGATGGCTATGTTCATCAGTTCCTCAGTCACTGCCCCTGGACCAGTCGTAACTAAGTCCTGGCTGTACCAGTAAAAAGTTTCACCCTCCGGTCGCATCACAAAAGTATCCATTTGTCGCTGTGCCTCCATACCCTGCATAGTCGGAACTACTGCTATGCCAAATATCTGCATCAGTCCCTACCTAATAGGTTCACTGGACATTTTGCAGAAACAACAATTTTACTCCTTTGAGTCATTCCTGAAACAGGGTCAGTTATTGTTATATCATGGGAAAGTGGTTCCCGGTATAGCTGTCCATTTGCAGCTTTCACTAATATATAATCAGGTGATTCTGAATGTTCCGGTAACTTGGAGGGGTGTATCAGAGTCCGTGACACTACTGAATCACACAGGAATTTAACTTCCTTCCCCTCCACCAGAAGTGTAACTTCCGGTTTTGTGTCTGCTAGGTAGAGCTCTAGGCTCAATAATGCTAAATCTAAAATCTCATTTTCTTCATCCTCCATGTCTACTTGCACTTCCTCTACTCCTTCTATCACATTTACATTTGTTCTTTCTTTATTGTCTTTTCCCGATGATTTCTGACTCTCGTATGGTGTATCTTCACCATCATATAGTCAGTCCTCATCTCCCTTATCCCCTGTGGTTACCTCCTTATTTTGTTTGCAATCCCTAGCTAGATGTCCTTTCTTCCCGCACTTAAAGCATTCACCTCTCTTTTTCCTTTCTTCAAAGTCCTCTGACCGTTTGTCAGACTGTTTATTTCCCTGTGCATTTTTCTTACCCTTTTTACCAGACTGTAATACATAAACTTCAGCTTCGTCTTCAGCAGTGAAGACTTGCGCTTTCTTTTTCTTTTTGCTATTAAAATGTCTTTCAGCATGTCTAGCATATTCAAGTAAGGCTTGTAACCTACTTGTTCGATGATCTATCATATGCTTCGTAATGAAGCTACTAATAGGTGCAATGCAACCTTTTAAAAATGCATTTTTCAATTGTTGTTCATACGGGGAATCATTCGTTTGATTTTCGGGAACTGTCATACCACTATGGTTATTAAAACATTCCAATAATCTGGGATAGTACCCATCTACTGTATCATTTTCTTGCTGTATGCATTGATTAATACAAGTCCAGTCTGCTCTAGGTTTCCACTTCTCAGAGATTCGGTCTGTAAGGCCTTTCACTCTATTGTCAAGTTCTGCGTCACTATGTGGGAGTGGCTTAAATTCTGCATTACGAGGATTCCAGGTGGCACTAGTCATGTGCCAATCTGGACCTACAATTTGTCTAACTACTTTTTCTACTTCTTCCCCATTTAAGTGGTAACTTAACCTCATGCCTTGTAAATCTTTTAGGAATTTTGTAAAATTAACTTTTGGATGGGGAATTCCCTCAGTAGCCTTCCGGATATCCTCCGGTGTCCACAGCCTATATACCAAGAGGGTTGGGTCCTGCCCAACCTGTCCTGCCTGAGGATTTGGTACCTCTATAAGTGGACATATTTCTTCCTCACTCTCAGCTTGTAAATTTCTCTCCATTTGATACGATTCTATGTCCCCCTGTGTTTTACGTGTTTGGGACCTAGTTTCAATGGTATCTCTAACAAACAATTTCAGTTTCACTGAGACATCAGGATACCGCGGAGGTGGACCAGCTTGTCCACCCGCTTCATATCCTGAAAAAGGGAGTGGGGAGGGAGGAGGAGCCATTGCTACAACTATATTATTATCTTCTTTGTCTAAAAACACTGCCTTTGAATTATTACTCTTTTGTTCCCTACGGTTTGCTTCCTCAATCCACCTGTGTACCTGAGAAATGCCTAATTGTCATTGTTTTCTTGCCTGACCTTTTGTATCACTTTTAAGCTGTTTAAGAAGTTTAACAAGCGACGATTTGTCTAATTTCCCATCAAATTCATATTTGTTAACCCATTTTGCATAATATCTAACATTATCTGCACGTTGTAGTTGCATATATTTTGCGTCTTCGGTTAGGGGCGGGTCTCGCGACGTTTTAGTGCACTGATTTCCCATGTTAATAAATGTTACGTAACCCTTTTACCATGTGGTACCACAACTTCAGTTCCTGTCACAGTTTATCTAGAATAACTGCCTACCTTATTCTGTTACCCTGATCTATGACCAAATAAACAGTAATTTTTTCTTGTCCCTGATCTGTATGTCAAATGTGACAAAAAAAAAAAAAATATTTACTGTAACCTAGTCCCTGATCTAAAACAGAAAAAAGGCAAAAAGTCCCCCTACCTGAGCCTCCGGTATTGAGCAGTCACAGTTTGAAGTGGAGATCCGCTCTTCAGCCACAGATCAGAACGTGGCCAGCTTCTTTAAACGACAATTCAGTTGGAGGTCTTTTCACTCAAGAAGAACCATTTCGGTATCTTCTCCTGCATTCAGACTTCGACAACCGCTACGCTCTGATCTGCAGCTTCTGAGGGATTCCGGTACGCAAAGGACCAATCTGTTAAATGAAAAATACTGTAATAAAAAGATCAATACACAGGAGGTTCAGGTTCAGGTTCTTTACTAGTGTACACCAGGAGGCAAAAAACGTACAAGTACAGAATTTTGTCTGAATGAAACAGGAAGTACACAACTTTTATAATATTTCTTACTAGTATTAACCCACCAGGCTGACGTAGTCAGTCACAAGGGGTTTTACATCATTTTAGCTTACAATATTCTATTCATCTAAAATGCTGAT
Source organism: Protopterus annectens (assembly GCF_019279795.1). Lineage (NCBI taxonomy): Eukaryota > Metazoa > Chordata > Ceratodontiformes > Protopteridae > Protopterus > Protopterus annectens. Next base: position 457,682,793 of record NC_056737.1, on the reverse strand, counting down.
ACTACATTTTGCTTAAAACGTTTTTCTGGTAAGCAACGTGGCCTTGCTAGCCACCTGGTTAGTTACAATACCCTTTTACAAAAGTTTCCACTCAAGGTTCTAAATTAATTCGAACATAATAGTAGATACAGTTCTCAATACATTTCTCTTGTTACATGTTATCACTTCTTCCTTGCAGCCGGTACGTTATCTAGCAACATATACAAGGTCGATTGCTCAAGCAAAAAAGAGCAGAAGATTCTCATTATTTCACACATTTAATTTCCTGACCCAGCAGAAAATCACTTGTGAGAAGCATAAACATTAATTCTTGCTGAGCTAGCAGCTGCTGGGGTCAGAGGCCAACTTGCAAAAGGCATACTACAGTTTACAAAAGCTTTTTGCAGTTTCATATGAATTCATTTTTCTTGTCATAACATTGATAGAATAAAATGCATTATATCTTTCTTATTTCTTAATAAGCACTAAACATATACATTAATACATATTTTTCTAACAAGATGAAATAATATTTATTTTAAAAAGTACCATTAAGGAGAAGATGTTTTACTAATTTTATTCAGAGTAATTTAGTTATCTCATTTACCAACTAGATCTACTATTCAGATCTCATTTAATAAGTAAATCTACTACTCACTAAATAGTAACCTCATAAATGCAGTCTCCCTGATCCCATATATTCAAATGTACAAGTCTTGGAATGTTTTTCCATTTTGCATCTCCATTGTGAGATCACAGTTTTGTGAATCATTTTCTTTGTATTTGTTGTGTAATTATGGAGTTAGCATGTATAAGTAAGGAGGTGTGGAGGCAAAACTTCTCATATGTGAGGTTGCCCTCTGCAAAGAACATTTGGTAAATAATATCACAAACATTTTCAGTGAATTATTTTTCAGTAAAATTGACATGATCAATTTGCTGTCAGGAGGTCATGATTTTGGTTCTTACAGTAGATGCTATTAAACCCTAAGAGAAAGTGTATTCTATTTAAAATGTATGATGATGATGATTTTAAAATGGTACAACCGGTGTTTTATGTTGTATTGCTCTGGCTATCTGTATTGGTGGATCTGGTAAAAATAAAGAGAGTAACGTGATCACGAAGCTGATGGAAATTAAATATAGAAGTATATGGGATAAGTAGCAACTGTAAACAAGTTGTGTTAAAGAATTAAAACAGAACATGCAATATAAAGAAGGATCAGTGGAGAGACAAAAATATTATGAAATATCATAAAAAGATATTGTACTGAAGACAGGTGAAGAAAAACAGAGTAAGACAACAAAAACAAGTATAAAAAGAAAAAAAAAAAAGAAAAAGAAAATAAGCATATACTATAAATTAACCTAAGGTTTCATTAACTTCCCACAGTAAAAAGACCCCATGATCAAAATGCAGTATTTTTTGTTTCACATTCAAATTAAAAAAATACCTCATTATGGGCTAATTTGTATGTTTCTGAATCACATTACCTACTATGACATGCAGTCAGCATTTCTTGCTGTAGGTAACTGCAGCAGCCACACCATGTAAGAATCTGCCCCCCTCAGTCATGCACACGCACACATACACGCACACACACACACACACACACACACACACACACACACACACACACACACACACACATACACATACACATTTTACACATTGAAACGCACACACATTTTATACATTCAAACACACACAGAAAAGTTTTACACATTCCAGCACACACAGACACAAACATATAGACACACACGCACGCACACACACACACACACACACACACACACACACACACACACACACGCACACACACACGCACACACACACACACACACACACACACACACACACACACACACACACACACACACACACCACAGTCTCCTCATCTGTCTCTCCATTGAGTGAACATCCATGATGTCTTCTTTTCCTGCCCTAGGCTGTCATGGAATGTTTTAGTCCCATGTCATATTCCTGGTTCCCTAGTATCTAGTATTTTCTCCCACTCCCTGTTCCATCTACTAGTTTAAGTGTCATTATGGCACATTACTTTAGAGTAATCCCTGGTGCCTAGTGTCTATCCCTACTCCCTTTTCTCATACTGTCTGAAGTGCCATTACATCACAAGAGTAGTATACCTAGTGCCTAGTTTCCCCCTACCCCCAATCCTTGCACTGCTTTAAGCATCATTAAGACATGGGAGTAGTATCTATGGTGTCTACTATCCCCCCATACCTGTACTTTTTTAAGTGATGTTAGGGTACTGGTCTAATGCAGTAATCCTAGTGGGTAGCGGTACTCCCATCCCCTTAGTTCAGTTATCCCTGTGTATAGTAATATGTCCTTACAGTCACTGGTGCAGTATTCTTAACTATATGGGATTCCCTGCCATGGAAGCCCAGTATCTGGGCAGTCTTCCAAAAATTTCTGAATTTAAAAGGTATGCTGAATGTTACCATACACTCCTTGCATAATGTAGAGCATAAAGGTGATGTTCAGGCTTACCAAAAACAGAACTTCTTTGCCGCCAGTCTGAACATATCTTTTAGACCATCGGTCTGTTTACCTGCATCCATTTTTTTAAAGTTGAAAGCATTTTCATACTCCAGGGGCTTCCTACCCCTGTTTGATGTTTTGGAAAGATAAGTGCCTCATTGGTGTATTTTGCTTTTTCTTGATTTTTGTGTTCCTTGAGGTTAATGTCATCCAGGAAGGGTAAATGCCAGTGTGAGAGACAGATGCCCCCATTGAGACCGCAATGATAAGTGTCTTTTTTGCATAGGTGCTTCTCATGACCATACATCTTGTTCTATTTGTCAGGCATTTGTTCCAAAAACCCTTCGCAATAGACTTTCTTTCCTTTCCTTGTTTCTTGAGAACCAGCATCTTAGGCTACTAACTAAAGATACTATGGAAGAAATCTCCCACCCAGAGGGTCAGCTTTTAGGGAAGAAGAAGGTGAAAAAAGGTACAACTGAAATCTTTCTCTGTCCAGCCTCTGCCAGGTGTTTCTCCAGAGGTCGTTATGAACCCAAAGGCCCACCCAGCTATGTTGTTGTATTTTTTTGCCTTGACTGTATTAGAGGCTGTGACACCCGTGCCTTGGCCCAGTAATCATGGAACCTCAATCCTCACCAGTAACACCAGTGAGGGGTGTCTCATATAGGAGGAAAGGATAACCAATACACACAGTAAAGTGCAATTTCCCTTAAGAGCACACAGAGATCACAGTCAGTCTGGGGCTGGTCACTCCCTTGCTCTTGAGGTCCCCAGTAAGACTCCCCACTGGCACAGCTATAGGGTCCAGATCTCAGCCAGCTTGGCAAGCTAAAATCTCTGGCCCCCTCTCTGTCCAACCAGTGCTTCATGTCCCTGCCCAAGTAGCTGACACACACACACTTTGAAATAAGAGTTTATACAACCACACAGACACTTCTGGGGAAGGCTGGCACAGGCTCTCCAGCTGTGCCCCTTTTACCCAGACTATACAGTAGTACCACTGGCCACCACCCAGCTAATATTTATCAGCTACTCAAAGGCCCTTAAAAGTAAAACAAGTATAAAAAGAAAAAAAAAAAAAGAAAAAGAAAATAAGCATATACTATAAATTAACCTAAGGTTTCATTAACTTCCCACAGTAAAAAGACCCCATGATCAAAATGCAGTATTTTTTGTTTCACATTCAAATTAAAAAAATACCTCATTATGGGCTAATTTGTATGTTTCTGAATCACATTACCTACTATGACATGCAGTCAGCATTTCTTGCTGTAGGTAACTGCAGCAGCCACACCATGTAAGAATCTGCCCCCTCAGTCATGCACACGCACACATACACGCACGCACGCACACACACACACACACACACACACACACACACACACACACACACACACACACACACACACACACACATACACATACACATTTTACACATGTGCAGTATTATTATCCAATTGGTAGTATAACTAAATAGTCAAGGCTTATTAGAGTAACTTGGTACAGGATCCTTATATACATGCAATATACTCTTAGAGCTTAAATTATCTTTACACAAAGCAGCCACAGTTAAAAGGTTTTAAAATATTTAATAATAAATTATTAAAACCACAAGACAATACTTTCTACTACACAGTGCTAGTCAAGAGTTCAGAGATCACATAGAAATACTTAAAATAATTCAGTAGTACAGTTCTGACATCACAGAAACACACTTAGTCTAATCTTTCTAGTTCCTAACTATTTCTAAAAGAAAACACAAGTCTAAGATAACTTACATATGAGCAAGACAGTTCTGTAAGTTGGATAGTCAAGACAAAAATGCTTAATAAACTCTGGTTCAGGTTCTCTCTGTTTAAATTGAAATTTCAGTTCTGATAAATATTATGTGAAGTAAATAATCAGCACCGCTGGAAAATAAATGGCACTGAGCACCAATAAAATAGAAAATGTCAATGAACAATAAAATAGGCTCAGTGACAACCTCTGGCAGTCAGTAGCAGTTACCATATAGATGTCTATTCAGAACAAGTAATGTCCACTCTATAATTCAAAAAGGAAAAATTTAAAGTAAAAACCTTTTATTCAAAAACAAAAAACAGGTAAGCACTTTCACCAAAGTGGCTTCTTCAGACCTCAAAGATACAATTTGAGTGAATGTACTTCACTATTTGTAGGTGGATAACCTATAAAATCATGACATCACAATTGGTAAATATGCAAATAAGATTAATTAGTTAATAAATGAACCCACATACTCCTCAACCTTAAACCATCTGTACCACAAGTATCCCATCAGGAAAGCATAAAATATATAAATATGCCAACAAAAGCACATTGTTTAAATGCAAAATACAATTAAATATATACATTACATATATCAGAGAAACTTAATCAATAAATGACATATATAAAATGTATTATTAAAAGTATATAATTAAAAATAAATACATATATATAGTATGTATTACTTAAACATTTACTTAAAAATATATAAAGTTTACTTAAAAACAAGCCTCCTATTTTTAAGAGCTGGTTTAATAGGGATTTTCTCATTTAAACCAGGGTATAAATTGGCTTGAAATCTGATGATCCAGTTTGTTTCATTCCTCTCTGTAAAATTCCTAACATCACCACCTCTTAAACTAGGTATATTAATATAAATAACCATAAATTTAAAAGAATGTGTGTCATCAGTGGCTATGGTGTGTTTTGAAAGTGAATTTGTGCCTGATTTAATACGTATTTGGTACAAATGTTCTCTCACCCTGTCTCTAAGTCTCCTGTCAGTTTTGCCAACGTAAAAGGCAGGACAGGAGGAACACACAGCAAGATAAACAACATGTTTGGTGTTACAATTGGCTGTTATATCAAACTTATATATTTGTGAAGTATTAGGAAGTACAAAAACAACCTTTTACATTGGCAAAACTGACAGGAGACTTAGAGACAGGGTAAGGGAACATTTGTACCAAATACATATTAAATCAGGCACAAATGCACTTTCAAAACACATCATAGCCACTGATGACACACATTCTTTTAAATTTATGGTTATTTATATTAATATACCTAGTTTAAGAGGTGGTGACGTTAGAAATTTTACAGAGAGGAATGAAACAAACTGGATCATCAGATTTCAAGCCCATTTATACCCTGGTTTAAATGAGAGAATTCCTATTAAACCAGCTCTTAAAAATAGGAGGCTTGTTTTTAAGTAAACTTTATATATTTTAAAGTAAATGTTTAAGTAATACATACTATATATATATGTATTTATTTTTAATGATATACTTTTAATAATACATTTTATATATGTCATTTATTGATTAAGTTTCCCTGATATATGTGATGTATATATTTAATTGTATTTTGTATTTAAACAATGTACTTTTGTTGGCATATTTATATCTTTTATGCTTTCCTGATGGGATACTTGTGGTACAGATGGTTTAAGGTTGAGGAATATGTGGGTTCATTTATTAACTAATTCATCTTATTTGCCTATTTACCAATTGTGATGTCATGATTGAATAGGTTATCCACCTACAAATAGTGAAGTACATTCACTCAAATTGTATCTTTGAGGTCTGAAGAAGCCTCTTTGGTGAAAGCGCTTACCTGTTTTTTGTTTTCGAATAAAAGGTTTTTACTTGAAGTTTTTGCGATTCCTTTTTGAATTATAGAGTGGACATTACTTCGTCTGAATAGACATCTATATGGTAACTGCTACTGACTGCCAGAGGTTGTCACTGAGCCTGTTTTATTGTTCATTGACATTCTGATAAATATTACATCATTCTTCCCTTCCTGGGGTTCCCAGGTCAACAGAAACTGCATCTACATTATTTTACACCTAGGCAGAAACCAGAGCAATACAAATACATTTGCATATTTAAATCTAGCAATCTAACTCTTAATTATAACGATAGAAAGAATGTGCTAGACCAGACGGAATGACTCTGAATCTTTAACTTCAAAAGACAGACCTGAAGTAATTTTACTTCAAAGGACAGACATGAAATGCTTGTCTTAGCTTTCTTTACAGCAGAGGGTAATGTTGCTACATTGTTTTAAGTTCAACATTTCACAGCATATTCTTTCATTTAAGAAAACAAACCTGTATTTCAACATTTATATTTACAAATGATAGAATTAAGTATAAAATCCTATCTGGCTAGGCTGGCAACCTTCACATCCCCCCCCCCGGAGAACTCCAGCTAGTTTTTAAAGTGACCCTTGAGAAACGCCACTTGAGAGAGTCAGGTCTATCTGAGTATACCTACATCATTCCCTGTCTTGAGAGCCCATCTGCACTGGCATTGCTACTCCCACTGCGAAGCTGCACTGACATATATGCTTGCAACCCTAGGCTCCATCTATGCAACTTGGCATTTTGCTGGCTGGCTCTGTTTAACCATGCTATGGGGGTTGTGCTCTGTCATAACAGTGAATTTCCTTCCATACAGATAAGGCTGAAGTTTCTGCAGTGCCCGCACTATGGCTAGACATTCCTTTTCTACTGCTGCATAGCATTCCTCCCTGGGTTGGAGCCTATGACTGAGATAAACCACTGGGTGCTCTCCCCCCCAAAGAAATCTGGCTAAGTACAGCCCCCACCCCATGGTTTGAAGCATCCACCTGGCAAAAAATTCTTTGCTGTAATCTGAACTGGCTAACACAGGGGGTCCTCCCAAAGCTTCTTTAAGCTCCTGGAATGCCTGCTCACATGCTGGGGTCCGCACTACCTTATCTGGCCTGTTCTTCCTTGTCAGGTCTGTGAGGGGAGCAGCTATGGTACTATAAATGGGGATGAACTTTCTGTAGTACCCTGCTGTCCCTAAAAATGCCCTCACCTGCTTTTTAGTAACAGGTGCAGGCCATGCCTGAATGTTTTCCATTTTGGCAGGTTCTGGCCTTGTCTTATCACTCCCCACTCCATGTCCTAGGTAGGAGACCTCTGCCATACCCACCCACCTGACATTTGCTCGGCTTAATGGTCAACCCTGCCCTCTGTAGTCTTCCCAGCACCTCCCTGACATACTGAAGGTGCTCTGGCCAGGAATGGCTGTAGATGGCAATATCATCTAGTTAAGCAAGGGCAAACCCTCCTGCTCCTGCTAGGATATTATCTACCAGCCTCTGGAAAGTCGCTGGGGAATTCTTCATCCCAAAGGGCATCTTTGTGAACTCATACAAGCCAAAAGGAGTCACAAAGGCTGACTTCTCTCTAGCACTGGGAGTCAAGGGCACCTGCCAGTAACTGTTGGTAAGATCAATGGTTGAAAGATACTTGGCACCACCCAGCTGCCCTAGGGCCTCATCTGTCCTAGGCATGGGGTAAACATCCGACTCCATGTGACTATTTAATTTCCTGTAGTTCACATAGAACCTGATGCTGCCATCCTTCTTTGGCACCAGCACCACTGGGGAGGCCCAGGGACTGTTGGACTCTTGAATCACCCTTAGTTCCAACATCTCCTGTACCTCCTCCTTCAGAGTCTGTTTGACTCTCTCAGGCACTCTATAAAGGGCCTGCCTAATAGGCCTTTGGGGTCCAGTATCCACCTGGTGCTGCACCAGGTAAGTGCACCCTGGTTTCCCAGTAAACATGTCCCCAGATTCCTGCAACACTGCTCGATTTCTCAAACTTGGGTAGGAGATAGCTGCTAGGACTTTGCTACCCCTTCCACTGAGATGTCAGCCCGAGCCTCACTGAGAAGATAACTCACCAGATCTCCCTCAGACTCCTCCTTCAATCCATTGCAAATGCTCAGCACAAGGGCCTCCTTATCATGGTAAGGTTTCATCATGTTAACATGGTACAATTTGTGCCCCTGCCATCTGCCTAGCATTTCAACCATGTATTTAACATCACTTACCTTTCTTACCATCTTGTAGGGACCCTCCCAAGCTGCTTGCAGCTTGTTGTGTCTAACAGGAATGAGAACCATCACCTGCTGCCGAATAGCATACTGTCTAGTGCAAGCATTCCTGTCATACCACACCTTTTTCTGTTGTTGGGCTTCTGCCCGGTTCTCCTGGGCCAAACCCATGAGTTTCCTGAGCCTTGTCCTGAGGTTTAGGATGTATGCCACAACAGACTCCTTGTCAGACTTGCACTCACCTTCCCAGTCATCTCGAATTAAATCTAGACGTCCCCTCACCCTATGCCCAAACAGCAACTCAAAGGGTGAAAAACCTGTGGATTCCTGGGAAACCTCTCTTTAAGCAAATAACAGATGGGGCAAATATTTGTCCCACTCCCTCTTAAACTGATCTGCAAATGCCCGTAGCATGGACTTGATTGTAGAGTTTAACCTCTCAACAAGACCATTAGTCTGGAGATGGTAGGGGGTGGTCTTCATGTGCTTCACCCCACAGGACTTCCACAGACAGGCCAGCAGGTCTGACATGAAATCGGCACATCTGTCAGCCAGTATTTCTTTTGGAAACCTACTCTGCTGAAAATCTCTAACAAAGCATTTGCCACCTTCTCTGCCTCAATGGAGGACAAAGCCACTGCCTCGTGTAGCATAATCCACTACCACTGGGATATATTTTTTCCCTGTGGAATTTGGGATACTCAGAGGACCCACAATATCCATAGCTACCCTCTGAAATGGCTTCTGAATCACAGGCAAAGGCATCAAAGGACCTCTCACCTTGTCTCCTGCCTTGCCTACCTTTTGGCACTGCTCACAGGTTCTGCAGTACCCTGTTACATCTCTGGAAATTCCAGGCCAATAGAAGTTTTGAATAATATGCCTCTTTGTACGGTTTATGCCCATATGACCTGCAAAGGGAATATAATGAGCTATGGCTAGAAGCACCAGATTGTAGGCTCTAAGCACTACCAACAGCTGTACTCTCTCACCTTCTAGCCCTCCCTCAGGGGTCCACTCTCTATATAGTAACCCTTTGTCCCAGTATACAGATTCCCCCTTTCCTTGAAAATCAGGTGCATCCCTAGCTACCTGCCTCAGGCCTTGCAATGTAGGGTCTGAGAGCTGAGACTGTCTCAACTTTCTCCTTGTAACCCTTCCCAGCTTCCCTTCCACAGGAAGTCTGGCATCCTCTGACAGTGGTGCCTCACTGTCAGCCTGGGTACTACTACTCAACTCTACCTTTGCAGTCACTCTGTCCAAGGGACCAACAGTACCCAGAAACAGCTGTGGCTCACCTTCAGTCTCACTGTTACAGGGTAGCTCCCTCCCTGAAATAACCACCTCACCAGTCCTGGCTACAAGTATGCAGTCTGTCTGGGTCTCCCCCAGGCTACCAGACTTACCTGCTTGTCTCCAAGCCTGATTGCATGTAACTGCACAAGCACAGGGTACTGCACTATCAAAATCATTCCCTATCAGGACATCTGCAGGTATATCCTCAAACATACCTACTTGCTGGCTTCCTTTTCCACCCTCGCAGTCAAGGTGAACCCTAGCTAAATGTATTTGGAATGAGATCCTTCCAAAAACCCTGACTGGAGTAGACTGCCCAGGCAAGTAGTCCTCCTCTGTAACCATTGCAGGCTTTACAATGGTTATATCAGAGGCTGTGTCTCTCTTGGCAATGGCTTCTTTGCCATTCACTACAATAGGATATAGCCTCTGGTGGTAGTTTGGTACCCTTGTTGTCCCAAGACAACCTTCTATTGGCATTTTGTCTTTCCCACTTACTGGCATCTCACCTTTTGTTCCCCACTTTGCCTCCATGGACGCCTGTATGCCACATGGCCCCACTGGTTGCATTCAAAACATTTAACCATAGCTCCTGGAAGTGTACCTGGACTAGTGGCTTTCTTTGCTACTGGCAGATTCTGTTGTGGCAGTCTGTGCTTCTCACCATGGGTTCCTTTAGACCCATGAGCAGTACTGGGGGTCCCCTTCCTGTGCAGGGCTGCCCTGCTTGCCTGGTATATGTCTCCCTTCTTCCCCAACACATCTGAAGTAGCACATTGTCTATCAGCTAACTAGATCCTCATGTCCTCAGGCAAAGTACTAAGTGCTTGCTCCCTCACCAAAAGGTCTGCCAGCCCTTCATATGTGGTGACCTGACATCCACTCACACACTTATGGAAATAAGTGCTCAATTCTGCAACATATTCACACACACTTTCATCTGCCTTATGTCTATGCTCACAAAACTTTTTCCTATACATTTCAGGTGTTAGCTTAAAAAATTCTATTAGACAATTTTTTACAGCAGTATAATCAAAACATGCACTGTCAGACATTTTGGACAGTACAGTTACAGCTTTACCATGGAGTAAGGGGGTCAGGAACCGTACCCAGAGCCCTTGGTCAACTTCATACTGTTTACATACCCTCTCAAACATATGAATGGAACTATCAAAATTATCCACCTCGTTAAACTGCGGAAGAAATTTACTGACCTTTTGTGCTTCTGAGGTCCAGTTACTCCCTTCCCCATTACTTCCATGACTCTGGTGAAGAGTTAGCATCCCCTTCTCATGCTGCTTCTGCTTCTCCTTTTCCTCAGCTTCTAGACATAACAGTTACTCATTCTCCTCAGCCTGCAAATGTCACAGTCTCTCATTTGCTTCTATTTCCACATGCCTGGCCTCCAACTCAAGTCTCTTTAGCTCCAGCTGGATTTTTAAGTCCACTGCAGAAAGGTTGAGCTGTCCATTCTCCGAGAGTATTATATCTCCACTGCCAGTCTGATTGTCCTCCTGGTTGCTGTTTTCTGATGCAGCTGTAACCAAGGCTGCAATCAGGTCTGCCTTAATTAGGTTTCCATGCACCAGTCCCCTAGCCTAGCACAACTCCACCAGCTGGCTCCTTGTCAGCTTTCCATACTCCTCTGCTGACATGCTGCCTGCTCACCCTGACTAACTATGTTAACAAAAGAAATGAAACAACTGTGATCTGAATTTTGAGTATTCACTGCATGGCTAAATTAGAGTACAAAACACCTTCAAAGCTCACTGCACACAAGCTACAGGGATTCATTCTATGCACACCACTACAAGCCAATTAGTATTTTCCACCTAATTAATATGTGATGTGGATATCCCACCACTGACAAACACAAATGTTAGGATATTCCAACCATTGCCACCACAAATGTGATGCCCATGCCCTGGCCCAGCAATCAAGGAGCCTCAATCCTCACCACTAACACAAGTGAGGGGCATCTCATATAGGAGGAAAGGATAACCAATACACACAGTAAAGTGTAATTTCCCTTAAGAGTACACAAAGATCACAGTCAGTCTGGGGCTGGTCACTCACTTGTTCTCCAGGTCCCCAATAAGACTCCCCACAGGCATAGCTATAAGGTCCAGATCTCAGCCAGCTGGGCAAGCTAAAATCTCCACCCCCCTCTCTGTCCAACCAGTGCTTCATGTCCCTGCCCAAGTAGCTGACACACACACACACATAAGAGTTTATACAACCACACAGACACTTCTGGGGAAGGATGTCACAGGTTCTCCAGCTTGTGCCCCTTTTAGCCAGACTATATGGTAGTACCACTGGCCACTACCCGGCTAATATTTATCAGCTACTCAAAGGCCCTTAAAAGGGTGTTCAATTATTACTGTGCAACATTATTATCAGATTGGTAGTAAAACTAAACAGTCAAGGCTTATTAGAGTGACTTGGTACAGGATCCTTATATACATGCAATGTACTCTTGGAGCTTAAATTCTCTCTATGCAAAGCAGCCACAGTTGAAAGGTTTTAAAATATTTAATAATAAATAATTAAAACCACAAGACAATACTTTCTACTACACAGTGCTACTACACAGTGCTAGTCTTGATTATAAGTATTTTTTAAACATTTTATTTTGCATTTTTCAATCTTTTGAGCTTTTCGACTACTGTTTGTGCCTATATTACTGTTTTATTACCTGATTTTCCTGTTTTTCTGTGCTTAAATTGTTGATTGCACTTGTTGGCTAAAGTTTTGCTTAAAAGTAACAAACAGGCTAATACACTCAAGTGTACCAGCCTTTGATAGCAATTTAGTCGAATACCAAAGCATTTACTGTATTTTTTCTGTCTGTTTGCAAAAAAACTAAAAAAAAAACAAAAAAAATACTTCTCCTTTCCTAGCTAGTTGTTCCAGTGATCAGATTTTGCTGATCCCTGGGCTTTGTATTTGGTTCCTGTGTTCCTCCATTTTCTTGTGTGGCCAGAGGTAGTTTCTTTACTCACCAGTGGGAGTGGGGAGTACTGAGCTGCTTGTTTGTCCTCAGAGGAGTGGTTAGAGGCAGCAACTAGTAATTCGTTGGCCATTTTGGGTCATTTCCTGTTTTTTCCAGCCCCCTGCTATAAAGCACGCTTTGGCGGGCTTTTTCTGGCATTATAGAACTTGGCATAGCTCCTTGTGGTCCCCTGCAGAGTTCCTAAGCCAGCAGAGAGCAGAAAAGCAACTTTCTTGATTATAAGTATTTTTTAAACATTTTATTTTGCATTTTTCGATCTTTTGAGCTTTTCGACTACTGTTTGTGCCTATATTACTGTTTTATTACCTGATTTTCCTGTTTTTCTGTGCTTAAATTGTTGATTGCACTTGTTGGCTAAAGTTTTGCTTAAAAGTAACAAACAGGCTAATACACTCAAGTGTACCAGCCTTTGATAGCAATTTAGTCGAATACCAAAGCATTTACTGTATTTTTCTGTCTGTTTGCAAAAAAAACTAAAAAAAAAACAAAAAATACTTCTCCTTTCCTAAACTTTCCTAGCTAGTTGTTCCAGTGATCAGATTTTGCTGATCCCTGGGCTTTGTATTTGGTTCCTGTGTTCCTCCATTTTCTTGTGTGGCCAGAGGTAGTTTCTTTACTCACCAGTGGGAGTGGGGAGTACTGAGCTGCTTGTTTGTCCTCAGAGGAGTGGTTAGAGACAGCAACTAGTAATTCGTTGGCCATTTTGGGTCATTTCCTGATTTTCCAGCCCCTGCTATAAAGCAGCGTTAAAGGCTTTAGCTTGATTTAAGCGGAGTCGTCACTGTTGCACACAAGAGCAGCGGCGGTTAAACAAGGTTAAACTATTCGGGCTACCTTAATTCCACTCTTCAAATTTTCCCTTAAAACTACCTTCCTCGAACTGTACTGACGATCTAACCAGCGTATCCTATAACTAAAAGCTTCATCTCTACTTGATTCCCAAGTAGACTATTCTCTATCTGTAAAGCCTAGCACTTGCTCCTACAGTACTTGCACCTTGATAAAGCACTATTATTATAGATAGTACCCCACCAGCCTAGAACCCACATCCCCCGGAGTCTTTTGTAAGTTTTTTATCTATTACTTCTAGCATGTCGAGGGATCAGTTGCTAGTGTCCTCTCCTGCTCAACTGGTGAACCTGGGAATATTGAGGCAATGTTACAATTGCCTCATGTACACAGACAATCCTCTCCTTCTCCCACAAAACACAAATACATGCGAGAGATGCAACTATACAGCCAAACTGGAGGCTGAGCTCTCTCAACATAGGACTGGCAAGACCAGACAGGAGGAGAAGGTAACCACACACACTACATACCCAGTCACACATAGTACCATCACAACTTCAAATCATACACATAATCACACAAAGACATACTCAGAGGCTCTGACCAAAAATCTACCAAAACAGCAGAGGCCTCCAAAGCAGACACCCAAACAACTACCACCTCAGGACCCAACACATGCAACACATAGACCACACAGTCAGAGTGTCAAACAGTCACAGCCCTTAAGGCCAAACACAATGCCAGACACACTAGTCATTGGTGACTCCATAGTCAGGCACACTGACATCCCACTCACCAGACTGAGTAAGGAGAAGGTCACAGTAAGCTGCCTGTCAGGCGCTAGAATCCACCACATAACGCAAGCACTCAGGTCTCTCAACAGCAGGTACAAGTACGACTCAGTCATTGTCCATGCTGGTGTCAACGACCTGAGACGTACCTCCTTGGACTACATGAAAAGAGACATTGAGGAACTCTCTGATTATGTAGCCCAGGCAGGTATGACCCTGACCTTGAGCAGTATCCTACCTTCACCTAGAATGATGCCACAATACAGTGATAAGATGATCAGCTTTAATAATTGGCTTAAATTTTGGTGTCATTCAAAGAGGATCCAATGTCTGTCTGCCTGGGATGACATGCTGGACAAGCCACGCTGCTTTGCAAGGGACGGCTTGCACCTGTCACCCCTGGGCTTCTGGATATTGGCAAAGGCTCTTGCCACCCCCATAGTGCCTTTTTTAGGCAAGGCTCAAATTCTAAACCTACCACCCTAGAACACAAAAAAGGAAAAAAACTAAGGGTAATGCTGCTCAATGCCAGAAGTCTCAATCTCAAGATGCACGCACTCTAGGCCCTTCTCAGTATGGAGAACATCGATGTCTGTGCTGTGACAGAAACCTGGTTCAAGGCTCCTGAGAGCACCCCAGCACTATCAGATTTCACCTCATATCATGCGCTCCAGCCCCAAAATCCGGACAACACCAAGAAAGGAGGGGGGTGTCCATATTCATAAAGGACACACACACCTCAAGGTTGGTGGCAACGCACGATGCATCGGAGACCATCCAGGTGCAATTAACCATCGGCAAGACTGCTCTGCAATTTGTAGCATGCTACAGGCCACCCTCTCAAACTCAGGAACCTCACATGGCCTTCCTGAAAACACTGGAGGGGATAAATGTATCTCCAAACACCATCATACTAGGTGATTTCAACTACCCTAATATAGACTGGGAACACTACTCAAGCCCAAACACTCTAGCCCAAAGGTTCCTGGAGTTCATAAACTCAAATGCCATGGAACAACTAGTCACCATCCCCACAAGAGGAGAAAACATACTTGATCTCATCATCATGAACATGGGATCACAATGTTCAACACTGGAAGTATACCCCTCACTGGTGAGATCAGATCATAAACTAATCTCGCTGGAGGTCCTCATCCGCCCCTACCTGAAATACAAAGACCACAGTGAAAAACTTCTCAAAAGCCGACTTCACACTTCTAAAACTAGTGTGGTCTCCTTTAAGGCCCCTGAGCCAGTGGTAAACATTACTCAAACCACTGAATCACTTACAAATGCCTTCTACCAGCACCTACAGGACTGCATGGATCAGGCAATCCCAAACAAAACTAAGACTCTTTGTACCAAAGGCAAGCATCCAGTCTGGTGGACCCCAGCCATAAACAAGCTCTACAACAAAAGGAGGAAGCTACTACAAGATAGAGCAAAATCCTTGAAAGGTAAGACACCTTTGATCATTATAAGTAAAAAACTAAGAGCTCTCATAAAATCATCCAAGGCAAATTTTGAGAGAAAAATCACCAAGGACTCAAAAGACAATCATAAGGCCTTCTTTAGCTATGTTAGAAACCTAGGAGGAAACTCCCAGATATGCTCAGAATTAGTTCAAAATGATGTGAAGATTACTGAACCTACACACATTGCCAACATACTGGCTGACAGGTTCAGTGCAAACCCCCCCCCCCTCCCCCCCAAAAGGAGAGATATCTATACCAGAGGATTGTAGCCCCTCAAACATCTCCAACGCCCAAGTGAGAACTGCTCTCTCCAAGGCAAAAAACACAGCATCCATGGGACCGGATGGTGTCCCTGGCTGTGTGCTCCACGAACTCAATGAGGAATTAAACCCGCAGTTAGGACAGCTGTTTAATCTTAGCCTCACATCAGGATACGTACCCAAGGAGTGGCGCACGGCGACTGTGGTCCCACTTCACAAGGGCGGTGCCTCCACTGACCCTGGAAATTACCGTCCCATTAGCTTGACAAGCCTTATCTGCAAAGCCATGGAGAGGATCATAATGGAACTCATAAATAAAGACATAGGGAACTTGCAGACTTTGGATCCAACCCAGTTTGGCTTTGTCAAAGGCAGATCATGCCTTTTAAACTTGGTTGACTTTTTCAAAACAATCACCAAGGCCATTGATGAGGGCAAGGCAGTCCATACAGCCTACCTCGACCTGGCAAAGGCTTTCGACACAATACCCCACTCAGGTATCATCGAAAAACTCATCAGCTTGAATTTAAACCCATACATCACAAGATGGGTTGCAAACTGGCTAAGTGACAGAACCCACAGGGTCAGAGTTGCCGGCGCCATGTCAGACTCAAAGCCTGTCACAAGTGGTGTCCCACAGGGCTCAGTCCTGGGACCACTCTTGTTCGGCATCTACTTTTCTGAAGTACAAGCAAACACAAGAGGGTTATGGCTGACAAAGTTTGCAGATGACTGCAAACTGGGCGCAATAGTCGCAAACACATCTGACACAGATATCCTTCAGAAGGGCCTCACAGAAACGGATAACTGGTGCCAGAGCCATGGCCTAAAGTTAAACACCAAGAAATGCATAGTCATACCCTTCGGGAAAAACAAGGTTACCCCTAGCTACCATATAGGTGGCAATCCACTGAGCACAGAAGAAGTCATCAGGGATCTGGGGACCCAGGTTGACAGTAACCTTTCGTTTGACACTCATGTTGCCAAAGTAGTTAGAAAAACCTTCTACATTGCCCACCTGATCATGAAGGGATTCACATCTAGATCTAGGGAGGTCATCGTCCCCCTGTACTCATCACTCATTAGACCTATGATTGAGTACAATGCCCCATTCAGAATGTATCTGACCCGACACCTGCAGCAGCTGGAAAGGACCCAAAAGTTCCTCACCAAAAGGATAAAGGGTCTCAAAAATATGTCTTATGCTGCCCGACTGAAAGACCTCCAGCTCTATTCAGTCGCATACCGCTTGCTCAGAGGTGACCTGTGCCTGACATATAAGGCCATGTCAAACCCAGATTTGATGAATATGCTTCACCTCAAAAAATCTAGATCCCTCAGAACCACAAGGGCAGGAGACTTAAACCTTGACACGGTTATTAATAGAACGTGCTGGAGGGACAGATTCATCACCCAGAGACTCCCTATGCTGTGGAACAAAATCCCGGTACATGTGAGGCAGAGCACCTCGCTGGCCCTGTTCAAGAGGAATCTTGACCAATGGATGGGAGATCGCAGATATACCCCAGGGATTACTTCAGTGTCACTGCTTGACAGAGGCACAGCAAAATAACAGGCGTAGTCTTCTTCAAACTAAAGGGGTGGTGAAAGCCACATAACTATGGGCTAGGCTTATAAATGCCCTTGGGCAGATAGCCTAGTATGAACCTATGAACCTATGAACCTAAGAGTTCAGAGATCACACAGAAATACTTAAAATAATTCAGTAGTACAGTTCTGACAGCACAGAACAACACTTAGTCTAATCTTTCTAGTTCCTAGCTATTTCTAAAAGAAAACACAAGTCTAAGTTAACTTACATATGAGCAAGACAGTGCTGTGAGTTGGATAGTCAAGACAGCAATGCTTAATAATCACTCTGTTTAAAATGAAATTGCAGTTCTGATAAACATTCCTTCATTCTTCACCCTTCCTGGAGATCCCAGGTTAATAGAAACTGCATCTACATTCTTTTACACCTAGGCAGAAACCAGAGCAATAAAAATACATTTGCATGTTTCAATCTAGCAATCTAACTCTTGGTTAAAACAATAGAAAGAATGTGCTAGCCCAGATGGAATGACTCAGAATCTTTAACTTCAAAGGACAGACCTGAAGTAATTTCACTTCAAAGGACATACATGAAATGCTTGTCTTAGCTTTCTTTACAGCAGAGGGCAATGTTGCTACATTGTTTTAAGTTCATAATTTCACAGCACATTCTTTCATTTAAGAAAACAAGCCTGTATTTCAACATTTATATTTACAAATGATAGAATTGTGTATAAAATCCTATCAGGCTAGGCTGGCAGTCTTCACAGAGGCCAGTGAGGATCTGGCTGGCAGCATGTATGAAGAGCCTTTGCAGGTGTCTGTCGCAGATGTTCAGAGGGAACCACAGTTGATTTTTTCTGAGGGGCCTAGGGGAGTTACTCAATTTCTAGTTTGGGAAGAAGTTCCAACTGTGGTTCTCGACTGTCATCCTGGATCTGAGCCTTCTCAGTATGTTCCCTTAAAAAAGAAACAAAAAATTAAACATGCTTCTTCTGCTTCTAGAGATCCACAAAGTGAGTAGCAGGCTTTTACTCAGGGGTTATTTTCTGCCTTAATGTCCTTAAAGCCTCCTCATGGGGTTTTAGTTCCTACTCCTCCTTGGTCCTCTACTCCTCTTAAAAGGCCTATAGACCACAATTCTTCTGAGGATGAGTCAGATTCTGCTGATTAACTTATTCTACTCAAATTTCTTGATGTTGCTTTGGAGAGAATTTATTTTGGGGACACACTCTCTAGGATGATGGATTTTTTTAAGTGGGATTGTACTCATGTCTCTGATATTAAAGGTACTATAACTTGTTCTAGTTGGACTCTCCTAAACCTGTGGCTATTCCTCCTGTCTTGGCTGCTTTACTGGATGCTTTCTCCACTGCCTCTCAAGTGCCTGATTCTCTCCCCCCTACTCCCAAGAAGCCTGATAGGTTTTAAAGGGTTCCTGAGGATTGTTCTTTTTTATATAAATGTCTTACTGCTGACCCTTCAGTAGTGTCCGTAGCCTCTGATAAAACATCTCATTTGCTTCCTTTGCCCAAGTTATTGCCTTCTGACAAAGAGTGAAGAACTACGGACAGATTGGGCAAAAACGCTTACACTTCTGCTACTCTAAATTTTAGGGCTATTAATTATCAGACCCATATATCTAGATATTTTCATAGGTTCATAGAATAGTACTAGGCTAATTGCCCTTGTGGGCCATTTTCAGCCTAGCCAATTACCCTATGTGAGAATCAAACCCTGCACCTTATGTTTGTAAGGTAAACACCTTAACCATTGTGCCAACCTCACACCATGTGTTGCCTCTTCTTTCTCAGGTCTGTCAATTTATTTCTGATTTTCAACTTCTGTTCTTTCCTTGCTAGAGACTTCCTCTTAAGTCATTTTTCATTCTATTAAATGTAGTTATGATGTGGTGCATACCTCTTCTAGGGTTGCTGTTTTTGGTTCAGTTATGAGGAGGTATTCTTGATGTAGGCCTCTACCTGATGATATTAAAGATACGTTGATGGATGCTCCTCTGGATTTTAAACTTTTGTTTAAGTTCCCATAAGGCCTTATCCTGAAGGGACTTAAACAAATTAGCAGCAGTTTCCCCAAACAAAAGTTTATAATCAAGAGGAGCATCCATCAATGTATCTTTAATATCATCAGGTAGAGATAAGTTTCTCACTGGAGGGACAGCATTTTTATTTTGTCTGTAAGGATAAATGGAAGCATGGACTGAGGGAGAGCCCAGCTGATATGCTAATCTGAGGAACATTAACTATGGACTGTTAACAGATTTTTTTTACAGCCAAGAGTGAGGCTTAGGAAGAATGCCTAAGAAGCTAAGAGTAAGGCCTAGAAGAGAGGCCTAAAGCTGGAAACAAACTGCTGGGAAGTGTTTGCAGCCTGCAGCCAAGAGTGAGGCCTAGATTAGAAGTCTAAAGCCTGAGCATGGACTGCTGAATCAGTTAATTTGGAAGCTGAGAGAAAAAGAACTACTCAAATCTTAAGTAGACTACTGAACTATTTAAAAGTTCTGAAGAAGTCCGGATGGACGAAAGCGCTTGACTGTGAATATTGTGTTACTGTGGAGTATACATTTTATTTTGTACATGCTGCTAATACTGTGGAGTTTTTATCATATCGTGGAATAAATTGTGTTTTCATCAGTCGAGTGAATTCTTTGTTTTTACAGCATACAGAGAGTGCTCTTGGTGTCATTTGCAGTATTCCTTCTTCACAGCCTGGGGTCCACTGTAAATGCCAAAAAAGTCTTCTCTGACTCCTTTTCAGGATCATATTTTTCTGGGTTGGACGATTCAGATGATGCCAATGCTTGCATCACTGCCCCCTCTACAGACATTAACTCTCATTTCTTTCTTTCACTCTTCTTCCTCTTCCATTACCATCAAGGAGTTTCTGAGAGTTCTGGGTTTCATGACATCTACCATTCCCATGCTCCCTCTGACCAAACTTCATATGAGAAAGTTTCAGTGGTTTCTGAAGTTAGTGTGGCTTCAACATGCTCATCCTTTAGAATTTGTAGTTCCTTTTCTTCCTTGCCTCAGACAGGAACTTCTCTGGTGGACTTAGCAGTTGTGTCTGAATCCAAGGATCCCTTTTCATCCCCCTCTTCCCTCTCAGGAATTGTTCACAGATGCCTCAGACATGGGATGGGGGCGACTTTTGGCTTCCTAATGGTACAGGTGGTGTGGTTGCCTTGTTAGCAGAAGCAGCATATTAATGTCAAAAGGATGAGAGCTATTCTGCTGGCTCTTCTGGCCTTACAGTCTGTCTTTTCTCCAGGGCCTCTCAAGGTATTCACAGGCAATACCACAGTGATGTGGTATATCAACAAGCAGGGAAGAACTAGATCTTACCTTCTTTGCTGGTTGGCACTTCTGGTATGGGATAATGCTGTCAAGTGACTCTTCAGGCAGTTTATATCCCTTCCGGTCAGAATATTGTGCCAGACACTCTGAGCAGGTCCTTAACTCAGTTCCATGAATTGGTGCTTCACAGGGATGTGTTTCTGGACATTATCCACTGAAAGAAAATAGTATTCTGTCTCCATTTAAACTGTTGTTAGCATGATTATTAGCTTGAATACAAAGCTGCAAGAAGTATATGAAATATAAAGGGTTAATTTAGAAGTAGTATAAAATGCAGAAAAATAGTAAGTGTGTTAGCAAGCATATATAGCTTAGTTAGAATTTTGGCATCCATGTAAAGGAGTATGTTATTGAGAAACAAAGTATTTAAAAATAACTGTGCAGATGGCAGCTGGAAGGACATCAATGAAGTAAAGAGATGTAACATCAAGCAAGATAATGTTGGAACATCAGATAGTGCTGGAACACCACTTTTCAGATAACTGAGCTTCCTTGGACCACCAAACTTAAATCAAGGGCAAATCATAAATTAGAAGAACAAAGAAAAACTGTTATACAAAGAAAGAACTGTTATACATCAGACTTTGAGAAAAATATCAGACCTTTTGGTATAAATATGACTGTGCATAAACAAGCTTTGGGTATTTGCCATAGAGAGCATTTGTGTTGAATGCTTCTAGATCTGAAAAGAAAATGTGAAAGTAAAGCTCTTTAACAGAAACAGTTGTTTTTGTGTATTTATTGTACTCAGTACAATACAGTAATAAGACTAGTTGATTACAATAAATAGTTAAATGAACTGTGGTAGGCATGCATGTAAATGCAAGTAACAGCAAGAAACAAGCAGGAAGACATCATATAATTTTTTTATCCACCAGTGGAGTACTCTTCAAGTGGATCTTTTTGCCTCCCCTCTAAACAGATAACTTCCTCTCTTTTGTGCCAGAGTCCCAGGTCCTCTGTTATGGAAGGTGGATGCCCTCTCATTGTCTTGGAAGAGGATGTCTCTTTATGCAGTCCCTCTCCTTCCTCTCATTCTGAAGGTCCTCTTCAAAATTCAATAGGATGCTCCCATAATCTTACTGGTGATTCCATTTTGGTCACAGCAACACTTGTTCCCTCTTCTGCATCTAGCCAGGAGCAGTCATCATAAGTAACCTCACAGGGTGGATCTAATCACACAAGACAAGGGCTCTCTCATTCATCCCCACCTGTCCATGCTTCATCTGACACTGTGGGTGATAGGATTTTGATTCCTCACAGACACCTTTTTCTGAGAACCTGTTGCAATTCCTGCAGGAGGCCTGGAAACCTACAGCTAGGAATTCCTACTTATCCAAATGGAAGAGGTTTTCTTTTTGGTGTGTCTCTCATAACCTGAACCCACTTACTGTGGATGATCCTTTGGTTCTCTCTTATTTGTGTGAGTTGCTCAATGCTGGTTTGGCCTATTCTTCTATTAAGGCCCACCTATCAGCTATCTCTGCCTGTCTGCCTTTTTCTCCTCCTTTAGCTTCTAGATTTGAGGTGAAACAGTTTCTTAAAGGCATAGTTAATATTACACCTCTCAAGAAATAAATTTGTTTTGGAGAAGTTACTGAGGCTCCCTTTATACTTGCTGCTTCAGCTTCCTTGCAGCATTGCTCCTGGATGACTGTTCTTTTGTTAGCACTTACTTTTGCCAGGTGGGTGTCTGAGTTGTAGGCCTTAATGGCTTGTCCTCCTTTTTTGATTTTTCATGAGGACAGAGTGTCCTTGCACACTAACCCTTCTTTTATGCTGAAGGTGGTTAATGAGCTATCTCTTAATCGGTCTATTAATCTGCCTACTTTTACCCCCTTCTCTGTAAACTGACAGTAACAGGGTGCTGCATTCCTTGGACATGCATAGGCAACTTAGAGTTTATTTGTATATGACCAAGGCTATCAGAAAATCTGATCAGTTCTTTGCTTCTTTTCATCCTAGATCTTTTGGGTTTGCTGTATCCAAGCAGACTATTTCTTCTTGGATTTCTAATGCTATTTATTTTTGTTACACTTTTCATGGCAAGACTCCTCTCTCTTCAGTCAAAGCTCATTCTACTAAAGCTGTGGCTTTTTCCTGGTGCTTTTTCCAAAGGCTTAGATACTAATTTTATTCCTGAAGCAGCTACCTGGACTTCTGTGAATACCTTTACCAAGCACTAAAATTTTGATGGTATCTCTAGAGCTAAGGCTGGTTTTGCTGGTTCAGTTCTTTATGTTTTTATGGGATTCTTCTGCCCCTTTCTCCTCCCAGGTTTCAGAGCTTTGGTACTCTCCCATATAGTTAAGAATATTGCAGCAGTGAATGCAAGGACATAGCATGGTTGTGTAAAACCTTACCATAATTGTAGATGTCCTTGCCTTCACTGCTGCAGTATTCGCTCCCTCCCTCCATCCCCTTAGTTCTTTACCTTTCTGGATATACACATTACCGCTTTGGTTCCTTGGACTGGTGTTCCTCCTGGGGCAATCAGTTCTGATTTTGGTAAGCCTGAATGTCACCTCTATGCTCTACATTATGTAAAAAACATATGGCGATGCTCAACATATCTTTTAAATTCAGACATCTTTGGAAGACTGGCCGGATGTCAGGCTTCTACAGCAGGGAATCCCATATAGTTAAGAATACTGCAGCAGTGAAGGCAAGGGCAGCTACCATTATAGCAGGATTTTAAACAACTGTAGTTTCCACAGTCTTGTAGTGGCTAGTGGTCCCTCATAGGATGTTACTAGGGTTACATAGAGTCTTTTTAAGCCTAGTCATTCATGCCCCAATTTTACCAATTATCAATGCCCATGGGCTAGAATGGCTTTGGTGCATGCCTGTGCCTGAAGAGAATCCACAAACTATCCCTGTCCAAAAAGGCCACAGACGACAAGCCGGGGGTGAATTTTGCAATTCCCCATCCATTGCTCCAAATTGCTTTTGAACAGACTTAAGGAAGAGCTCTGTGCCACATGAATGGGGAGTCTGTTCCAGAGAATGGATAATTTCTGAGACACATACCTGTCCCTTCAATATGTTTTGTTTTATCCAGGTGAGGTTTAGAGCCTTAGATCAGGTAATTCCAGTGCTGTTTGTTTTGCAAATGCGTAGCAGATCTGCGAGGGCTGGATCGGGGAATGCCTTGTAGGTTAAGCATAGATCACCTCAGTAGTCTGTATGAGACTGAGTACAGGAGAGGGCCTTGAGGCTGTCTGCATAGGACATATTATTTACACCCAGTATGCCTGGTCACATACATGCTGAAGGGTGTATTGCCCTTGATTATTGGTCTAATGAGGGTTGAATATACTGGAACTATGATCTTCTTAGATCTGGATGCCATGCCCTTACTTATAAGTTGCACCACATAGAAAGATTTTCTGACTACCATGGATACACGGTAATCAAAGTTCAGATTACTGTCAGTCTGAGTTTCCAAGTCCCTTACACTGGATCTACACTTAGGGGAGTGTTATCAATGCTGTAATTTGTAGCAGTGGTTTTCTTCCCAAAGGGTATAATTATGCATTTTTTTCCTACTGAATTTTAGGCCATGGTTCTGGCACCACTTATTTGTCTGTGTCAGACCCTCCTGACAGATATCTACAATCTACAGAAAGAACTAGCTTCACCACTGAGCACCCTATTCAACCACAGCCTAAGTACAGGCTTCATTCCAGCAGAGTGGAGAACTGCCATTGGCATCCCCTTGCACAAAGGTAGTGCCACTACTGACCCTGGAAACTATCATCCCATTACCTTGACAAGTCTGATCTGTAAAGCCATGGAGCATATTATTATGGATCTCATAAACAAGGACATAGGCAATCTCCAAGTACTTGGCCCCACCCAATTTGGCTTTGTCAAGGGCAGATCTTGCCTGTTGAACCTCGTTGACTTCTTTGAGACTGTCACCAAGGTCCTGGATGATGGAAAGTCAGTATATACAGCTTACCTTGACTTGCCAAGGTCTTTGACACAATCCCCCACTCAGGCATCATTGAAAAGCTAATAGAACTTGACGTAAATCCCTATCTCATCAGGTGTGTGGCCAACTGGCTCACTGATAGGACCCATGGGGTCAAAATAGGCGCCTCCACCTCCAACAGCAGACCTGTCATTAGTAGTGTTCCCCAGGGTTAGCATCTACTTCTCAGAGGTCCAGGCAAAGACAAAAGGCCTGTGGCTGACCAAGTTTGCAGGTGACTGTAAGTTGGGTGCTATTATTGACTACCCAAATGATGTTAACATACTACAAGAGGGTCTCACCGCAACAAATGACTGGTGCCAAAGTCATAGCCTTAAGTTAAATGCAAAAAAAATGTATTATCATATCATATGGCAAAAACACGGCCCCTACTGGATTATCACATCAATGGCAACCCATTAAGCACATGACCTGTGGTGAGAGACCTGGGTACTCTGGTTGACAACAGTCTCACATTCTACCATCATGTAGTGGTAGTGGTCAGAAAAGTCTTTTACTTGGATCATCTCATAAGTAAAGGGATTGCATCCAGAAAAAAGGAGGTTATTACCTCTCTGTACTCCTCCCTCATTAGGCCAATAATTGAATATAACCCTCCGCTTGGTATGTACCTCTCCAAACACCTGCATCAAATGAAAAGGCCACAGAAATACCACTCAAAGAAAATCCATGGCCTCCAACACCTGTCCTATATGGACAAGCTCAAATCACTATCACTCTACTCAGTTTCATACAGATTGCTCAGAGGTGATCTGTGTCTTGCCTACAAGGCAATATCGAACCCTGCCCTACTAGAGATACTCCATATCCGTAAGTCTAACTCCTGGTGCATTACCAGCTTGAAAGGCCTAAATCAATTATGCAACATCAACAAAACCTGCTGGAAAGACAATTTGGTCTCCCAGAGGCTCCTCTGTCTATGGAACAGACTTCACATACATGGCAAATAGAGTACCTCATTGACTCTTCCCTCTTTGATGAGTAGATGATAAACCACAAATTTGTCCCAGGGATTCCATCAGTGTCCCTCATTGACAGAAGCAACAGGTGCTGACTGAGGTTTCTTTTTTGGGGATAAACTCTTGGCTAGGCTTGTAAGGGTGCTTGGGCCATTAGCCTAGTAACCTCCTATGATCCTATGTTGCAGTCTATACTCATTAGTCTAAGGGTGTGTGGGTGTATGACACACACACACACACACACACACACACACACACACACACACACACACACACACACACACACACACACACACAGCCCACTAACCTGCCAGATCGCACTCACACTCTCATTTATTCACCCATTCACACACACATACTCACACCTACCTACCCCTTCCTGCCATATCCCAGGCTGACATACACTTACACATTCCTCACATACATTCATTCATGCACACACCTCCTAACCCTATCATATCACTATATGCCCCAGAACTTTAACTGTTTTGCAATGGATGAACATGGCTTTTTGGGGTAGAAGCTGCTGTGCTGATCTACATTCAGAACTATTTTGTTAATTTCTCGATACATAGATGCCTTCCTGGAAGCAGCCTTGGGAGAGAGATCACATGGCTAATTAGCATATGCCTCTCCACCTGGACTACCTCATTAGCATGTAGCTTTGCTATGAAGCGAGCCCTGCACAGTGCTGCATGTCTTCATGCTAGAGCATCATGCAGTACAAAGTTGTTTTGATAAGAATTCAAAATGTTACTGCAAGATGTACACAAGGTGTATTTTTCCCTATTGCTTTTGTCTTCCTCTGTTTTGGATTTGGTCTACCTACACATATTTGTTAAAAGAAAAAATGAAATGCAAAGTATGTAAAGAAAGTCGATATATTATAAAATGTGGCAGGTAGAAGAAAAATGGCAATACGTTTTTTTGCAATGTGAAAGAGTAAGTAATTACGGCCATTTTAGAAAAAAAATAAAGATAAGAAAGCTAGCACAAGTTCATAAAAACATGAATGCATATTTTCTATGAAGAGAAAGGCTTATTAAAGAAGGACTGATTAAACATCGTTTCTGTTGTCTGGAAGATGTGGAATGAGAGGTGCATTGTATAATTGTGTAACAAGATATGGGATTTAAAATAAATTCTTAAAGGTCTTCAGGAATCATTAATTTGTTTACAACTTTTCTCTCAAATAAAATACAAAAATACAATTTGTAAGATTCTCCTTATGCTTTTGAGAAAAATGTGTTCATGTTTATTGCTGTTTATCAAAATATTTTTGCTTTGTAGAGCATGAAAAGATGATTTTTTTTGTTATATTCACTTGTACTATTATTAATAGCAAACTACTGTTTTTGATAAGTACTGCAGGATATTTTAAATTCATCTGTGATACTACCAACTTAAAAACAAGGGATCTTGGCTAATGTTTTATCTGCAGGATAACACCTAAGGAATGCAGCATCCTTTTATCTACATTGTGAATATAAGCCCGTCAACCATAATCTCCTCACCTGGTGTGGGGTTACAGCCCTCAAACTTTTGATCTTCCCTGCATCAAAGACAAGTCTACTACCTGCTACACTAATAATATTAAATCCTTGAATTTGAGGAAAACACAAACTTTTCTCATAACTCTGTGGTAATCCCTGCAAGCCTGGTTATCTTACATTTTTCACCACTCAGCCTACTACTCCATAGACAAGTTCCATTCACCTTCCTCCTTCACCTATTATGAATTGTATACTGCTTAGATTTTAATTCATTGTGGTTCCATGTCATGATCAGAAATGTCATTAAAAAATAATCTGATGTTTAGTTCCAACCATTCATTCATATCAGGTAGAGAAGACACCACACCCTTCATGCAGGCAGTTTTGTCCCATACCTCTTTACTATTATCCGTTCAACTTTTGCTATAGTTTGAGGGGAAGGATTTCCATTGCTTTAACCTTATTTAAAAAGAGTGTTTTTAGGGCTTCAGTTATAAAAGAAGGCATCGCACCTAGCATATAGATTCACAGGTATATTCTACATTAGCTATCCATGCAGACCATTTTAAGTCAATTTCCTTCTTTGGTGCTTGAATTAACCTATCCCATTTGGTGTTATATAGGCCTTACACATCCCATATGCATGGCTGATAATTACATATTACTCCTAGTGAGAATAACTGGGATCATACCATTGATAATTTGAGAGGATCCATGCATGAGATAAAGCATTTAGGAGCTGCCTCTGTCCATTAGTAATACAGGAGGCAGTTCTGGGGTAAATTTTCCATTTCCCATCCATACATCCAAGTTGCACTTGAATATGGACAGGAAGAAGCTTTGTTTTACATGGATGGGGATTCTGTCCCAGAGAAGCAGTATCTTCTGCAAGATGAACTTGCCTCCCTCCATTTCCTCTGATAATGCTACCCAAGAGGTTTAGAAACCTATACAAAGTATTTCTGATGCTATTTTGCATGCTGTTGTACAGTAATTTCATCAGTAATGGGTCTGAGGATGACTTGTAAGCCAGACACAGATCACCTCATAGCAGTCTGTAGGATACTAAGTATAGTGATGGTGCTTTGAGTTAGTCTATGTAGGGCATGTTGTTTAGGTCTTGTATCCTTTTAATAAGGTATCTCTGTAGGAGTTCTAGTTGTTGCATGTGTCTGGACAGATACATGCCAATGGGGAGCATTATATTTAATGACTGGTCTAATGAGGGCTGAGTGAAGGGGATAATGACATCTATAGATCTAGGCACAATCCCTTTTGTTTATAAGCTGTGCAGTATAGAAGGGCTTTCTTATAACAATGGACACATGTTAGTCAAAAGTTAGCACTGTCCACATCCAAACCCAAAGAACTACGTCAGTGTTTAGTGGCTTACTGTCAGTGTGGTATTAATACACTACCCAAGCAGGGTGTGTGTATTTTGTTTAATCATCTAGTCTTTCATGCAAGTTTTGAAGCTTCTGAAAGACCATATGTGCAGAAAATGGATTTTATGAAATGGAAGCACTTCTGTTTCTCAGTGAAGGACAAGCAATTATTCCCTTCTTATAGATCCTTTAGGGACTTTTTAGTATCTTCAAGAGTCAATTGGCAAGAGCATTTTTTATTTCATTATCATGGTTCATATTGAAGCAGGTTTTTAATTGTCATGATGGTGTAACACATGCATCCTTAACTTTTGTTGGCAGTGCAAAATCTTTCTAATAGCATTTCTTCCTCCTTTATCATTGAAAAAGTTCATACTCCGCCATAGGAAAGAAGTTTTATATGAGCAAACCATTCAAAAGCTTTGACTTTCCTCTTTCAAATAATATTCCAAAGTATAGCCAAAATATGCCTCTTGGAAAAGTTTTTCTCTTAAAGGTAATCATTTTGATAGAATGATTTCTAATCTTCAGAATACTGTTATCTCAGGATCTTGTCTAACCTTTCACAGTGATGAACTTTATTTAAGAATAAAGCCTAAGTTCATTCCTAAGGTATAGTGTGTCACAAACTGTAAGCAATCTGCTGTCTTGACAATATTCCTGCTGATAGATCTGTTAAAAATAATTTTCCTTTGACAACATTATTCACAAGAAGCTCTTGAACGTTTTCTGTGTATTACTGTTTTTGAAACCATCACTCTAAGTGCTTAGTACTGCTGCATTAGGTAACCAGTCTGAAGTATTTTTATGTTACAGCATTGATTTCGTCTTCCTTGATGAACTCTGTGTTCATACAACATGATGTTTTTATTTACCTCAAGGATTCTGTCACTATTAACTTAAAACTACAGTCTTTCTTAAGTCTGGACATTCTTTGAATAGCTTTCATTCTTGTTAGTTGAAAAATCTTTTTTCTTTTCTTATTTTAACAAATAACGATGACTATTTCCTTTTTCTAAAGTAAAATCCACACCTATGAGTGAAAGAGTGATTTTGAGGATGGGTTGCCAGCTAAGCAAGCGAAAACAAGAAATGTTATGTCAAAAAATAACTGACAATTGCCTTAGCAACTACCGCTGAATATTTCAGGACTCCTGTTCCCACTGTGCTACTCTGGGATAGAATACATTGTAAAATAATGTTAGCCAACTAGAACAATGTAGGGTAGTAGAAGTACTGAAGACAATATTAAATATGGGCAAATCATAGTTTTATTATTTTTACCCACTTTCTAAGATTTTTTTATTGACAAGATGTAAGGAAATAAGCAGACAGGGTAGGTATAATGGTATGTAGTTATGGTGGTATTTTCTTTGGCTTGATATTTCTTTGGCCATGCTTCCATAGTTGTTAATGTCAAAAATCAAATTCATTAATTTGCTTCAGACATAAAAATATCAGAATTAAGGTCTTAAAATGTTATAACCATGAAACACATTATTTCAGATAAGATATCAGAATTTTTTTATGCATGTATTTATTTGTTAACCTGATGAGTGGGCTTGTGCAAAGAATATTTTCAGCCACAACCTGGGCCAGAAAGGCAATCATATATACTGTAGTCAATACATGCAACAATAAACATAACATTGATGTACAAAAGTTCACATTTATTTGGTTCTTCTGCTATGATACTATAAATGTCCACATTATACTGAAAAATGCTAGGCCAAACTGTGATATAAAGAGATTTGTTTTTAAGTAGCCATTGCCTAAGTTAAGTACATTAGCTCGCTCTATAGAAAAGATGGATGAGGTTTACCTTGAATCTGTCCATTTCTGCAAGCTTTTTAATGTTCTTTGATAGGAAATTCCAGGCTTCTACAGCTAGATATGAATTTTTTTTTACCTGTTACCTTGTAAAGTTTGATCTGACTGAGAGTAAAGAGAATATATAAATGAACCCTTTTTTGAGGCTTTGTATAAAAGTGAATGCTCATACGGGTGAACATTCTCGTAAATTGAGTTTTTGCTGGCAGACCTTTGTAAGGGATCACAGTGCAGGGAATTTGTCCTTACCCCACTGTTGTGAGATCTTGGCGTTGGTACATATAGTTAGCTGGGAACATGGGAGGCTGTAGAATAGCTTGCCAAGCAAAAAAAAAATAGTTTTTTTTGTTGTTGTTTTCAGTCATTTTAGATTCAATCTAAAATGATCATTCTTGCTGTATTCCCACTTATGTAGGTCCACCCAGGGATATGACTTGACAAATTGTTTTGGCAGTGACTTGAAGACTGTAAGTGTTCTGAGGTAAGTTCAGTGGAAAAAGCAGTAGTCAGTACTCTGGCCTGGGCATTGTCATTTATAGGGTAAGAACTTCCCTTGACTCGATGGAAAGAAGGTTAGAATACTTATAACCCATTTTAAGTTTATAGAGGGCTGTTTTAGTGATCTTCTGTACATAGAGGGGTGAGCATAAGGTGTTACTCATCAGTATTGTTGTTTGATTATAATTGGCGTTGATGTTCCACGTTTTTTGTAGTTTGTTGATTAATCTATCAAATCTAAATTCAATGATATCATCTGTGTATAGAGTTCCATTAAGATTGGGAAGGTCATGAGATAGATTGTTTATAACAGCTGAGGAAAGAAGACGATGTAGACCACATTCTGAAGCATTTTGACCAAATTTGATAGAAAATGTTCTGTTGTGGAGGTATGCTGGAAGCCATTTAAGGAGAGTGTTGCTAATGACCAAGAGTTAAAAAGTAGAATGATTAGAAGAGAATGGTTGACTGACTCAAACGCACACATAGGTCTATGAAGATAGTAACAGACGAAGAATACACTGAATTTATTGTACCTCTAGCGCTTCAGCAAATGCCTTCATAAATATAATATGTAACTGTAAATATGGTGGTTTGAATGTATATTTGCTGAAAAAACTTTGTTAGTTGATAGAAAGGAAGTTGTATTTCCCAATATAGGCCTCTCACTGATTTAAGGTAGTATTTTGCTAGGATACAAAGTATGGCCATGTGTCTGAAATCATTGGATGAGGCTGGGTTACTGACCCTGGGGACTGGTACAAGTGTGACGTTTTCAGGAGATAAGAAATGTGGACTGTAGTTAGTGCCAAGTTACAGATATGCTGCAAAGGTTTTGGCATACATTCAGCTGACATCTTAAAGAATTTTGTATTTAGTACGGAATGTTTGACTGATTTGTGAATGCAAGTTGATTGCTATGCTTCCAGTACATCCCTAGCTATGATTGTTTTAAAATATGTTTTAAAGCAGAATGGTGGAAATCCACAGTTGAAATAATGAGTATGTGTTTTTAACTGTGTTGGTATAGGTGTTACCTAATGAAGTTGGCATGGTTGCTTCAGAGATGAGGGTTGCAATTTCTTTAAGAAGGTGTATGTTTAGACTGCATTGACTATTTTTGGAATATTCAAGGTTATTGCTCATTGTCTTTACTGTGTTCCCAAATGGCTTTGGTGATCCTCTGCTTGAGAATTGTGCCTTCTTTGATATGATACTCTTGCAGCCTTTATTGTAATTCATGATTATTGTTTGAAGTTCTTCTTCTCTCCTGCTCTCCTTCCTTCTAGTCACCATTTTGAACATGTGATAATATAACTTCAGTGCCTGTATTTCAGTGTTTCTATGCACCAAATCCTCTCTGTCTTACTTTGACTATCTCTTTCCCTCAACTATTACACTGAGCTGGCATCAATCCAGCCATCATTGTCCAGCAAACATCATCCAAAACTGAGGTTTACCTTAATAAAGACCCTAATAAGGACCATGAGAGAGAGGCATATTAATAATGTATGTTATATACTGTCATGTTTAACATAATTTCCTATTCTTCTGTAACAAATAGGGCAATGTCTTCTGTAGAGAACATACACTCTCACTAGAGCTAACAAGTCCTTAAACCCTCACTAGTGTATGCCTACTGTAAAAAGATCATATTATGCGGCTATGTCCACCCAAACCCAGGTTCTGACTGCCTCTCTTCCCCACCCGCTCCCTCTTCTACTGTAATAACATCTACTAAAAATTTGAAAATCATATCCATGTGTGATGTCCCCTCTCTGGGCAGTAATCAATGAGCCTGAATCCTCACCACTGACACCAGAGAGGGACGTTCACTTGGAACAAAAATAGATACACACAGTATATCCAGATGCAGCTCTCTGCATCAAGCACAGTTTCCCTTAAGAGCACACAGGAAACACAGTCTGAGGGATGAGTCCTCTGTCTCTCTCCAGGTCCCCAGTAAGACTCCCCACTGACACAGCTGTAGAGTTGAGTCCTCAGCTGAGTGTCAATGCCAAGTCCTCCAGCACCCTCTCTGTGAAACCAGTGCTCTTTGTGCCCATGCTCCAAGCAGCTGACACACACACACACACACACACACACACACACACACACCTGGGAAAGGCTGGCACAGATTTACTAGCTATGCCCCCTTCTGCCCACACTATAAGTAATTTACACTGCCATCAGGCACTCCAAAGCCATCTACTCTAAGAGTCTTTCAAGGGTGCCCATTTATACTGAATGAAATCAATATTAATACCAATGATAATGTTTGACCCATGCAGTAAGGCTTTCAGGAGTGGCCACAGAGTCACAAAATAGATATAAGTACTCTCAAATGTTAAAATATTCTCTAAAAGAGAAGCCACGATGAAAAGTTTAAATATATTTAATCTTCTTCTTCTTCTTCTTCTTTTGGCTTTTCCCAGTCAGGGGTCACCACAGCGGATCATCTGTCCACTCATGATAAATAATAAAAGAACAAGAAAATATGGAATCTCTATTTACAATAAACACCAGAGTTTCAGTCACAGGAAATACTAAAAATAACACAGTTGAATAGATTCACACAGATACAGAAACATTGTACTTAACTCATCTCACTATATTTTCCTGATGGATCTAAATAATTACTATTCCCTTGTCACTTACTAGAGCAATGCAAGATGAAGTAGGTGATTTATCCTTCTATTGGAGGTATTAAAAACAGACTGCCTTTGAGACTTCTGTCTCATCTAGTAGTAAAACATCATTTCAGTGATGGGTTACAGGATGGGATCACATGCAACTGGTCATCTGACTTCTGGATCCCATACTACCCCTCTTTGCTATCACAGATGTGTTACCTTACACACCTAGAGCTTTGCTAAGATCTGTTGCAGCTTCTGGAAGTCATAAAACAATTTCAAACTTCCACCCTTCCAGGGTAGCAATTAGTTTACTGCTAAGGACAATATAACAAGGATTCCTAGCCCTTGTTTTCACAGACATTTCATCTCTGGCTGCAATCAGAACTGTAAGATACAATCTTTATGGCCTACCAGGTAATTTAATTTCAAACTATTTTTCAAAGTTGGCTGGACTGAGATTAACCTCTTCTCTCCCAGTATCCTCTGTTATAATATTAATTTCAACAGTTACCATACAGTCTGACATACAGGTTCATTTTTCTTTCTGTCCAGCAGGACCCTCTGTTGGCACATTTTTAACACAAGCAACTTTAGAAATATATTTTTCAACACAAGCAACAAATCAGTTCACTATACACATGACATATAATTCTTTACAAAATTCCACATATATATATATATATATATACATATATATATATATATATATATATATATATATATATATATATAGCAATGCTGGCATATGTTATGCACCCAATGCCCTACTTCTCTTGGCATAGCTGGCAATACCTCACATTGTCACACCATGCATATTTAAAGTATAGTAAACAAAATCTCTGAATTTCATTCCTGGATCACTCATTACTCCCCAGGCATTATTCTTCTTACAGAAACATGGCTCAAACCACATATAAACGACTCTGAAATTTGCCCTTCTGGCTATACTGTCATCCACTCTGACAGATTAAATAAAAAGGTGGTGGTATAGCAATCATGTTCTCTAACCATATAAATCTTTCTCCTTCTTCTATTTTTCTACCTCTTCTCTTCTGAGATCCTTGTCTCTAACTGTAAATTTAATGAGCATAAAACACTATGTATAGTTGCCCTATATATATTCCCCCTGGAAATAAAATCCCTATTCTGAAAGACATCCTTTTCTGGGTATCTAGTTCCATTTCTCAGGAAATAATAATTCTTGGTGATGTCAGTATTAACTGGCAAACCTTTACATCAGACTACTCTTCCACTAGTATCAATCTATATGGTTTCAAACAACTCATAACTTCCCATACTCACTTCAACAAAGCTATAACACTGGGACTACTCTGGACTGGATCATAGTCTCAAATCCAAACCTTTACAACTCTTCAAAAACCCTCCCAGACATCCTGTGTTAACACCACCCCACCTCTGTTTAGAGACTAGCAACTCACCATATCCAACAGCATCTTTATAAAGACTGCCATAACAACTCAAATTTCAATTCCAAGATCTTTAACAACATCTTTAATAATATCAGTTGGTCCATCCTCTATTCCTACCACTGCTGTTGTAAAATTTAATACAATATTTCTTGGCATTCCCAAAAGCCTTGCTCCTATAAGAAAAAAGAAAGTTAAATTCACCCAGTCATCCTGGTTATCTCCTTCTAGTAGCCAATTAATGTATAAGACAAACAATGCTTGGAGAAAATGGCAAAAATACAGAGCTCAAGCTCACACACAGACCTACAAACAACTTTGAAACATGAAAAAAAAAGTTACTGCTGATAAGAAATATTATTACTTCAGCTCACAGGATAACCAAAAATACAACCCCCTCAAGATTTTGGTCTACTAACAAGAATATATTATAACCTTGAACTCCTAGTACCCATAACCCTTGTCCAGACATCTCACCCTTAAAAACTCCTTCTAAATTTAACTCCCAATTTATAGACTCAATAGCCACCCTCACCCAAAACTCCCTACAGAATCTTGCCACCCCTTATAAACTCCAAAGCTCTAACAATGCCATTTTCAACTTAAAACCTGTCTCTACTTCCTAAATAAAGATTTATTACACAAACTTAAACTCTGCTCACCCTCTGTAGACAGTCACCTATATGGATATCTAAAGATTGCTGCCTCCTGCATTGCCTACCCAAGCTCTATCCTGATCAGTCAATCCATTCATGAGTCATATGTCCCATCTCTCTGGAAAAAATGCATCATTCCTCTTTATAAAGGGATAAACTCCACTGAAATAACAAACTTCAGACCAATTGCAATATTGCCCCCTCTTTCCAAGATCATAGAAAAATGTATTCATAAACAACTTTTATAATACTTACTCCAAGAAAATCTAGTAACCTCTACCCAACACAGCTTTTGCCAACTTCATAGCACAACTGCCTTTGTTGCCTTTCTGGACCATGTCATTAAAGCCTGAGCAACAACAATTTAGTTTCTTCCAACTTTTTAGATCTCTCTAAAGCTTTTGATACAGTCTCACATAACAAACTACTGTCAAAAATGTCTGATTTAGGCTTTTCCAGTACAACAGTCACTTGGTTCTCTAGCTACCTATCAAACCAGCTACAATCAGTTAAATGACTGTCTATTTACTCATCTTTTCACACAGTTAATACAGGTGCCCCACAAGGCTCCATACTTGGCCCTCTCCTGTTTAACTTATTTATAAATTATCTACATACATCCTCCCAACAAGCTACACTTATACAATATGCAGATGGCTCCACTGTCATTTGCTCATCTAATAGTCCTTCCCATTTACAATCTATCTCTTTTAACTGGCTCAGTGACAGTCTGCTTTTCCTAAATCCAAATAAAACAAAAATGTTCTTATTTCTTCGCAAATCCCAAACACACATAAATGACACCTTTAAAATATCCTCTCTCAACAATACTGGAATTGAAGTTGTACCTCATACAAAGTTACTTGGTGTCATAATAAATGATCAACTGAAATTTGATCTTTATATTCAAAAGTACATAAAAACAACACACCAAAAACTGGGCATGCTCTATAGATTAAAAATATTCCTTACTAGTTCCTCAAGAGTTATTCTAACCAATACATAACTCCTTCCTTCACTACTATATCCCTCACCCATTTTCACCAACTTTCAGATCACCCTAAAATCAAAACTTGAGCTTTTCTGTAACAAAGTAGCTGGATTTACAGCCACTCTGTCATACAACTCCCACCACTGCTCTGCCCTCAGATGTTATTTGGCTTGAGTTATCTCATTACCTCAAATTCACCCAACTTCTCCATCACTTTCCCGATCGCCCTCTTCTCTCATCTGAGAAACACCTTCTTGAAATCCATAAACTGAAAAAAATCTTTCAGTCACTGCTTCTATTCTTACTCAGTAGCCAAGGTCTGGAACAGTATTCCTACAGATATTAGAGCAATGCCATGTAGTCACATATTCAGTCTCTAAAGAGATTTCTCTTTAACTCCTGGCTCTGTACATGTCTTACACCAGGCTGACACTACATGTTAGTCCTTCCTTCTCTTACTTTCTCTTACTTTCTCTCCCCTCTCTTTCTTCTTCCTTCCTTCCTTCTCTTTCCCTTGCTCTTCTTTTTCTCCTTTCCTTTCCTCCCTTTTCTTATTAGCCAAGGCACCAGTTACTTCTCTGATAGCTACCTACTTTAACTCCATTTCCTGATCTCCTCCAGCTGCAAAATGTCTTTCCATTCTCTTAGTCTTTTGCCCATATTTAAAATGCTTAACATCTTTACCATTGGTTATCACTATCAGTTGTACTTTACTAGGTGTTTAATGTCCTGTGATTGTTGTTTAATATTCACTATATGATTTTCGGATCAGACTTTATTTATCCTGTATATCGATTTTACTATTTATTACTGCACTTCATGTGATGAAATTATATAGTTTATTAATTGAACTATACATGTTGGAGCTTTTCTCCCTGGGCCTCCACTGAAAACAGTATTCATGCTCAGTCAGACTGTCCCAGTAAACAAATGCCAAATAAATAAATAACTAAAAGGTTGTTAAATGTGTTTATTGGCACTGCATAAGATATCTGCCTCCTAGTTTTTCCATGCCAGATCTACCGCTTCATAAGCTTTTTGATATCTGAGGTTATCCAGGGAAATTTGTATCTTTTAGTTTTACCTGCCTTACAGGAAGAGCTTCTCTTGAATGGAACATAGTAAGTTAATGAAGGTGCTGAGGGCAGCTATAGGATTATTGTCTTTGTAAATGCAGTCACAATTTATAGCTTAAAGTTCTGTGTCTAGAATTTGTTTTTCTGAGTCTGGAATCCATCTGATTGTAGAAAATATTTTATAGATGGCTTAATAGTATGACATTATAAGGTAGTATGATATTATAAGGTAATGTGTCAACTAGTCTGTATTTGTCTGGGAAATTCATTATTTTTTAAGCACTCTTTGCACCCACAGCTTGTCAACTATCATCCCTCTCCTAGCCAATCAGACAATTCATTCATTCCCCAACTGGGAATGAAAATCATTTAGAAAGTCATCAGGGGTGATTAGCGGGGTTTGTTATAGCCCTATCACTCCCACAAACAGCTGGTTTGTGGAACTAGGGAGGAAATGCAATAGCCTGTCCATTCTGGTCATCTATCACTTCCACAAAGGAATTTGACAGCAAGCAGTCCTGCTAAATCCCCTCAAGCACAGGAGTTTTTTTTTTTCCAGACTCACACTTCCCTATATGCTCCCTTGTGCCCAATGCACTTCTCACCCTTGGAGGAGATGACCAGGTCATGCCCTTTCCCTCCTCTCCCTCCCTGTCAAGCTCCTTTAGTGCTGGGACCATTAATCGATCACATTTGCCTGGGTTGCAATTGAGCTCCATCCATCTGTGCCATGAAATTTGATTAAACTCACTATTATTATTGCTATTATCATTATGTTGATGATGGCGATGATGATAGGGGATGACAAGGATTGAGTGGAGAGTCTTGTTAGTTGGAATGTCAACCTGAGTGAGACTGCATTTATAGAGTTTTGTATTTAGGTGCTGTTTATAGGTGCAGAGCCAAATGAGATTAAGGTCTCTAAGAAATAGTAGTTTACCCTTATGTTATTTACTGCAGACAACATCTGGGTAGGAGTCATACAGAGTCAGTGTAGCTGGTGGGGGCAAGTACAGCCCAGTACTGTGAATTTTTAGCTCATTGCCAAACATTGATTTCACCAGCAGCCAGTTAAGTCTGTGTCAGACTAAGAAATGCTAGATTCAAGTAGTGTGGCTTTGATATTGTTGCACATTTTGATAAGGAAGGGTACCACTTCTCCTAGCCTAGGGCCTGGCCTGTTATTGAAAAAGCAACAGTAGTTGCTTTGTAAGTAGTTAGAGGCACAGAGGGTTAACTTTAAGCCAGAATTCTGCAATAGCTAGTATGGCTGGGTTGTGGTGTATGACCCAGGACTCAAGAAATGGCCATTTACTATTAATGGTATTTTTATATTAATTAATGCAACTTTTAGACTGTGATGCTTAGTGTAGCATGAGGCACTGTGATGTTTTGTGTGCAGTCTGAAGTCCTGGATTTAATTCCATCTCAAGCTGAAATGAGACAGTAAACAGCTAAGACTGTAAGGGAAAGAATTTTATATGCCAGGAGCCTGGTTCTAGTTAGGAGAGAGGTGGTGTGAGATGTAAGGTCTTGTGTGGCTGCAGCTTCTCCACTGATGCAGAGGGATACAATTCTGAATATGGCCCAGCAGACCTGTGTTTGATTAGTGTCATGAGCAAATGACAGAGTGGCAGGAAGGTATGGCAGTGCCCATCATGGGAGGGAGGACACTCGTTGATGACAGTCTGTAAGGGAAGGCATGGTCCAAAGACAGAGTTGTCCGTACACATAGTTAATAGGCATGTGAGGGTGAGGAAAAGGAAAAAGTGGGTAGGTAATATTAAAAGAACCCCTCCAGATGGAAACACAGATGGCTGAGCCCCCACCCCTCAGAATGCCCTTGGGATCCACAACCAGCCCCAGAAAATACCAGTATAGTCCAGGGGGTAGGAAGATGGCTGGCAGATCCAGAGTGGACTTGGGGCACAGGGGGCTGGACCTGTATCACGAGGTCTGAGGGGACCAAAACCAAAGCAAAACAAAAAAATCTTGTAGGGGTAACATAGCTTGTGCTTTGTAATTTGGTAACCGAGCAGGTGGAGCAGCTGAATATGTGTAGTTTTAATTGTTGGTGCTGATTTTGTGCGGGTACCTTATTTGTATTGTTGATTGCAATAACAAAATATTTATTATAAAGTTGTCTGTGAGGAGTATTAGTAATATGTGCTGTTGATGCAGTATAATTATGTATTATGTTGGCAGAGTAAAGTGTTATGATGCAGTTGTTGTGCTACTGATAACTTTTGTTTTAGTTTGATGTTGTGGATCTTTAAGTTGGAGAGTTTGAATGGAGGGCTTAGGGAGGAGATTGGAGCGGATGATCATAATGACAATGAGAAAGCTGGGGAATGGGGATGGCAGAAGCAAAGCAGGGTAACCCCCCAACTTTGCTGGAGTTAATCGGCCTGCTTAGCACAGATACATTGTTATTCTGGGCTGGATCAAGCTGTTTCTACCTTATTTTGACTGTTTTTGCATTTGTCATCCTTACTAGCCTTAAACAACTGGACCCCACCAAATTATTTTCCAGCTGGGCTAAGACCTTTGGCAGCAGACTGTTTTCTTAGTATAGTACTGATCTCACTCCCCTTCCAGGACAATTTAAAGTATTCCTATGCAGTGTAATAGCTTGTAATACAAATATAGGCACAACATCAGAGGATGGGTCACAGATTTGGAAAAGCTAACTAAGTGGGCAGAAAGGTGGCTGATAAAGTCTGCTGCAAACAAATACAAAGCACAGCACTTTGGTCACAATAGCTGTACTCTGAAGCATCAGCTGAGGGGAGTAGAACATATGGCAACAAAGCAGGAAAGGAATATGGGGAGGGTGATCATATCTGGTCTGCACCACCAAGACCAGACTTAGAAGGCAGTTGTAGCAGCAAACAGAATGCTGGGGTGCATCTCTAAGATGATTAGAAGAATGAACGCTTAAAATGTCTAGTATGACATGTTTGACAGCTTTTAAGAGAACGTTCATCTAAGCAAAACCCAAGAATGTCGAAACAAGGAGTTTTTAAAAGTTACAGCTGGCCAGCCATGAGGAAGCCAACGGCTGATGTCAGAATGTTCACCCTGTCTCGTCATTCTTACAATTCTCCACTGTGGTGCGATCTCGGTGTTGCTATATTTAAGTAGGGGTGGCGTGGGGGGGCATAGCCCCCCATGTTGAAGGGTGTAAGGTGCGAAGCCCCCACTTTATTTTGTTTGTCTATTTGTTTTTGGGGTTTTTTTTTTTTTGGGGGGGGGTTGTAATGGTGTACAGTACATTGTAGCCATCAGCCATTGGCTTCCTGATGGCTGGCCAACTGTAGCTTTTCGATACTCCTTGTTTCGATATTCTGGGGTTTCACTTAGATGAACGCCCACTTAAAAGCTGTTGAGCATGTTGTACTCGACATTTTAAGTGTTCTTTCATCTAATATAGACCCTTTAAGAAGACAGACTCCAGAAGTAAAGAGGTAATGCTTCCACTCTTCAGGGTCCTAGTCAGACCACAGCATGAGTACTATGTGCAAATTTGGAGGCCATAGAAGGGAAGGGACATCTGGTTGTTGGAAGGATTCCAGAGCAAAGATACCATTGAGATCCATGGAATGGAGCAGATGGGATATGACCACAGACTAAAGGAGCTAGAAGTCTTCTCACTTGAGTTCCCAACAGACAGAGGGATGATGTTAGTGCATATAATCAGGTCAGAGAGATGTGAAGAGGTCATCTTGAACCAGAAAAACAGAAGAGGAAAGGAGGGCACAGGCAGCAGATGCCAGACTCAAACTACTCCCTGAATTTCTGAAAATATTAAGTTATAGAGAGGGTTATAGAACTACAGAATTGGCTAATAGAATGGGTGGGGGAGAGAAACTCCACAGAGGCATTCAAAAATCCATGGGGCAGGCAAAGAAAGAAGAAGGGGAATGTGAGGAAAGAGCAAAAGTTAGATTGTAAAGTGTCCTTACAGGGTAGAATAGATAGGCTTATTGTCTCACTCTGCCACCAAACAAATGCAGTACAATATAATGGCTTATACCTATCACATAAACCTATTCATACCACAGAGCTCTCCTCCTTACTCTATTTTAACAGTTCTGTTTCAGTTCCTTTAGTATCCTTTTGGACATTGATGCAGCAGGAATTAAATAATCATTTCCAAGAGAGGCAAGACAGCCCCTTTCATACTTTCCCTACTGGTTGAATCCAAGATGCAACCACTATGAGTAGAGTCTCTATCAAACACCAGTCAACCTAACATTATACTGGTTATCTTTTATGATAGACCAGTTCTATGGTGACAGCTGTTCAAAAAGTGGAACACAATTTTGTGTGCCTGCACTTTTCTTCCGATGAACTCCCTCCTGCTGTTTGCATTGCTGCAGGTTTTGTTAATTTCCCACGTCACCATCCTGCTTCTGTACATAAACATGCTTTCTGGCCTAACTACAAAAATAGTGATGTGCAGCCCACTGCTCTCACCTTTGTCTAGATATGCTGCAACACCTGTCTCAGCCTGAAGCCTGCTGGCTTAATAAACAGTTATTTCTGAGCCTCTGCTGCTTGATAAACCATTTGGTGCCACGCTATTAACTACCTAAAAATTGTAGAAAACAGTACGATTTCTATGCATGTTACCTGGAATGTAAGAAGTCAGTAAGCTAATACAAGGTATGTTTGAAAGGAGTCCATTGGATACCAAAGGAGATAAGATATGGCACTTTCAAATATTCTTTGGTCCTCCCTATTACATTTTGCTAAAGCAACTCACATGTTTTACAGACTATATTGACTACATAATAATAATAAAAAAACACATATAAATGGGAAAGCATTTGTTTCTTAGGCATGTGCTGCTAGCTTTTAAGGCTTGGCTGATTATGCTGATGCATTTGAAATATAATATTAGAAGGATGAGGACAGCGTGATTGTAAAATGCGTTTAAGCGACAGACATACTATAGTTTATGTAAAGGTGTGGCATTTTCAATGCAATGAAATATATTAATGTGCAACAGTGTCTGCTGTAACATGAAATTATTCCATAAACATTTTCCAGTAACATTTTCTTCTTTTAGCTCTACAAGTACACAGTGTTTAATTACTGATGCACTTTAAGTCACACTGGCTTCATCGTTTTCTATGTCATGCCATTAGAGAAAGAACATTATAAAACAAGGATAACTAGACATTAGGCATCTGTAGAATATGCGTTTTATTTTTTACAGAACAAGGGCAATACAGACATTGATAATATTTTTATAAGTACATTACAGATTTGTGGATTTACATTAAAGTGAACATTAACAGTGTGCACAGGTCAGTATACGGTATTTAAAACACATTTGCTTTAGTTGAATGAAACAGTTATAATTTCATTGTTTAAATGCAGTAATTTAGTACATTTCCTGCTCAAAAAACGTTTAATGAAAAAAAATCAGAAACAAATGTATATGCTTGCAGTACTGTTTGCCTGTACCATAATACTAAATGATACAGCTAGTATAGAAAACCTAATTTTGCAGAATCATGCTATATTGTGCAACATATTTTAGATGGCATTTCTCTTTTTATCGTGTTATGTGGATCAGTACATGGCAAACATTTTGTACTCTGTAACTGAAGAAGCATAAAAGACAACCATGACAAATAATGCATTAAAATAATGTACAGTATACTCAGGAATGACATATTACATTCACGAAGCTTAGAAACTGTTTTTAATTCTTGGTGCTTCATAATTAAATGTAATAACGCAGTTTACTGTACAATGAATATGTTGTTCAAGTGATGTGTCAGCCAGAAAATGCATTTTTCTGATATTTGTTATATGAAGTAAATAAATCATAGTACTGGTTTCAGTTCCATTTTTATTGTTATTGAAGGAAACCAGCGTACTTTACAAAAACGATGTACCTAGTAAGGTTCAATAAAACATTTTACAATTTCACTATTAATGGCAATGGAATGTATCCTAAAATGTCAGCTTTTAACTTTTGTTAGTTTAGTTATTGCAGGTCTCATCATATCAGCAAAAATCTTTCTTGACCTTTATTGCAGTCGTCCATAGCATAGACAAATGAAACACGTAAATGAAATAACTAACTCGTTTTTTTTCAACAGTAGTCTTTTCATCAGATCTATTATCTGTACAATACTGTAATAAATGATCTGAGGTCTCCCTTAAAATTATGTAAGTATATATTTACATATATCACAAAGGCTTCATATCCACATCGAAATAAACTAAACCAAAAAAAAATGGTCATATGACATGATTAATTTTATTAAGAAATTTGCAAATGACATTTTTAAACATTCCTGATGGTCTATTTTTGATTTGTAGGACAACATTTGCTTAAATAGGTTTATACAATCTCTGATA
The DNA here is from genome assembly GCF_019279795.1 of Protopterus annectens. Taxonomy (NCBI): domain Eukaryota; kingdom Metazoa; phylum Chordata; order Ceratodontiformes; family Protopteridae; genus Protopterus; species Protopterus annectens. The sequence continues at coordinate 457,638,536 of NC_056737.1, read as the reverse complement.
TAGGAATTGCCCATGTTTATATTTTTGTATATATTTAAAATATTCCAGAACTTCTTGTATGCTATTTAACACAAAAGCTGAGGAAATTATTTTCAAATTTATAATAAAGGACAAAAATCTATAATTTCAAAATCATTCCTTTTATTATGCGGTTTATAAACTCATAAAAACAGAAGATAATATCACAGTTTTAATAATACACATTCATTACAGTAAACTAACTTTTTTCCATCTCAGAAAGTGCATTCTCAGTTAGGCTGTTAATAGAATTGTGCTGTTACACTAATTCATTGCTAAAGTCATTAATAAACTTATACATTGTTTTCCAACCTGTATATTTAAGTAAATAGATTTAACACCTGTAGTTTGTTCATACTGTTTTTATGTATATCCCTTATGCATTATTACTTGCAGGTGAATTACTGACATCAATAAAAATATTGGTAAAGGGTATGAATTTGTCTAACATTTAAAGTTTTGAAGAGATGTTGAACTGTGATAACTGGATAGTGTTTTAAGGATTTTTAAGCTTAATGACACAGAACATCTAGGAGCATGCCAAACACCCAAGAGACACGCACAAATCACACACACACACACACACACACACACACACACACACACACACACACACACACACACACACACACACACACTCTGCATGTACAGGTTCAAGTTGTGCATTGTTTTCATACTTATATGCTAACTACCTGCTAATGAAACACACTGCGGTGGTGGTGCTGCGGTAGCGTTGTCGCCTCACAGTTAGACGTTGCTCGTTCGATTCTCAGTTAGAGCCTCGTCTGTGTGGCGACATGCGTGAATGAGCGTTCCTTCATTGAAGGTTGTGTGTTAGGCCCGGCAAGCCAGCACGTAAAATTCTACTGCCAATCATTAGCGGACCAGAGTTCCACTGTGGCAACCCCTAACCGGGAAAAGCCGAAAGACACAAACAAACCTGCTAATGAAACATAATACAACTTGACATGCCCAGCTCATCCCAATTCATTCTTGGCTGGATAAGCTGCAGAAGTTCCTTAACCACTGCTTATATCTCCTTCCAACACAACATAAGAATCACCTTGCTTCTGCTTTGTGCATTATTGAATGTCATCAATACTTTTGACCACATTACATCCTCAATAAAACTGTTTTAATCATTCAACCTCCTTTTTGTGAAATAATACGTCCATATATCTCTCTCCCTTGACCCATCCATTATCTTCTGATTGTGTTTTTTTTTGTCCTCCTTCGTCTTTTTTAATTTGGCATCCACATAGATTTTTCTCTGTAGCTGTCCAACAAAGGTTTGAAGTGAACCTCTTATGTTTTACCATCTACTGAATGCAATACAGTTCAAAGTACTGCCTATCCTGTGCCTGTTTTTTATATATATATATATATATATATATATATATATATATATATGTTCTAACATACTTTCAAACTGTCTCTGTTCATCACTTTCTCTTCCTTACCCACCTGAAGACTTTTTATCATAGTATTTTTAGTGTAAGCAGAAGTATGGGTGATCCTTCTGCTATAGTCAAATGTTGACATAACTATCTGTGTCCTTTGCTTCTCTTGTTCTTGTTTAATTGGTAAGTGAGCAGTTCAGGGAATATGCCGGTATAGATATATAAGCTAATGTATTTAAATAACTGTTCTCCACATTGCCACTCCTGTGGCATAAAGAGGTGAAGCCCTAAATACAGCCCAGGTGACCTCGATCATTTGGCATCCCTGATGGAGCTGTCAGAGAGGATGGGCATGTTCATCTTGGGGGTAGGGTGTTTAATGATGATGGCCGATTGCTTGAACCCTATTGAAGATCAGGGCTCCCACATTGCCAGCCTAGGGCATGCTAAATAGCCTTGGCTGGTCAAGGATCCTGGGCATGCACATTCTCACAGGTCATGCCTTATTACCCACCCAATGCCTATATAGTCATAGAAGCCCTTTTCATCCAGGGAGGATGGAACCTGTCCAGCAAAGGGACACATTGGGTGTGGGATCTTTGGAGAAAGGATCTTTAGGGGAAGTCAGGTATCTGAAGTCTGTGATAAACCTGACAAAAAAGTAACTATTCTCCCCAGTGCAGTCAGTAGGCAGATTTTTTTTTCCTAAGATGGAAAGCTGTGACCTTAACAATGGTGCAGAATATTCCAAATATAACCTTTTCTGAATTCCAAATGACTAGATTAATTTTTATTGCATAAAAGAACCAATTACTGTAAGCAGCTGTGAAGACCCAGTCTGTAGCTTTATGCTATAATGCATAGTAGGGTGATGGTTGTATTATCAAATATAGTATATTACCTTTACATTTTGACAACAGAGTGTACGTTTTGTTTTGAAATACAAAGTTCTTTGTTTAAGCTCATTTTCCTCACTAGTGTTCAATTAATAAACAAGTAGTAGTACCAAAAACAGGGTACAAATAAGGGGAAATGTGAAGAACAGTATGTGATCTTGACAAAGTAGTTTTGTGGTGACAGTAAGGTGAAAGTTCATAGACAGAACCATCAGATGGGAATTGTTTCCTGTACACTTATTTCTTGTGCATAACCTTTATATTATTCCCAGTATCACACACACACACACACACACACACACACACACACACACACACACACACACACACACACACACACACACACACACACACACACACAGATGCACACACACATGCACACACAAATACACCCAGTGGCTAGCTGTTGTCCCCAACTACAGCTGAATGTTTGAGAATATAGTAGAAAAAAGGATCAATTGGTCACTGGGAAGTGGATATGGTCAACAAGGAACTACAGAAAAAGTCCTAGATAAAAAAGTGAAACTAGTCTCCATGGCCAGATGCCATGCAAATACTGACTGGTGATTCATTATTTTGCAAGGTAAGGAAATGACTAACACTCATTCAACAGGCTCTGTCAGTGATTAGCATGACTATGAAAGAGTGCTGGTATAATGTTATTTGTTCCATTCCCATGTTTTATGCTCCCACTACAGTAGTGCCTGTCTTAGTCTGCAATATTTGCCCCCTCATGACATGTTTTAATTCCATTGATATTAGCAGGTGCATATCTAATTGCCAAAACATACAAATTATAGAACTAACATTCTGTGCTTCCATGCAAAGCACAGATCACAACATGCATTGTCATTATATCAGTGAAATCATTTCTTTCTATCAGAAAATCTTCCATATACATTTCTTTTTTTTTTGTTTTCTTAAACTGAGATTTACAATTTTCACTGTTTTTTCAAGTTCACATTTTGTGTATCATGTCAGTATATTAAAATAAATACTCATATAGTGTTGTACAACTTACTATCAAAAAGCTTACACAATATTGCCTTCATATCTCCTAAATATAAAGTTAATATGAAAATCAAATACAATCAGAAAATAATTTTATTTTAATCTAGCGGTGGCATAGTTAATGAAACAAGTAATTTAAAAACCTTTAAAGCTGTTTAAAAATATGTTCAAAGTTGTTAAACATAAACATATGGCTATAAGAGATAAAAGTTTTTCCTAACATAAAACTACATAATTGTGTTTAAGATGTGAGAATTAATGATCCTCTGCTTTTGAAATTCAATATTATTTTCAGAGTGGTTTGCCCATTTACGTATGATTTTCAGAGCCCTGTGAAGTCACTTAAATAAACACGAAGGAAGGAAAACGGACACTTAAAGGGGAAATCAAAAAGAGGAGTAATAAAGATATTTTCTTCATTTACGGTTGCATTAAAACATTGGCAGGTTTCCTAGTGCCTTTGTAACCGATTCTTTAAGGAAGGTCATTGTCAGCTCCAAGTTAGGACCTGGAAGGAAATTACAATTTAGCACACACTTAACAGAAAGTAGCAGTTGCAAAGAAGTTAAAAAAATAGCGGATAATATCATTACAGATATTGAGATTAGTGTGGTGCCAGATTTTCCTCTTGGAAGGAACAAGAAAACAACAGTTTAAGTGATTTTTGTGCATGTGGTTTGAGTTAGTACTTGGAAATGAAGGGATTTAGTGCCACAGGGGGAGCTCTAATATCACACTTGGGTCATTCCTGCAACACTTCTGCTGTGTACTGATAATGAAACTCTGCACATGTGGGTCGACTGCGAATGAATGGCAGATTTATTTTAAACAGCACTCTGATTCATATGCATATACTGGAATATGTCTTAAAATCTCTAGTTACTATATGCTTCCATGCATCAGTCACACTAGTGCTCCTTTCACCTCTCTGTATTCTTTACTAATAAGAAATACTGAGAGAACTGGTGTGGTCTGGTCAGAGCTGTACTCTCATTCAAAGAAAGTACACTTTTGTTTAATACATTGCTACTGTACCTCTTTTCACAACAAGGGCTTGAGAAAGTGTCCAGTACCCAGGGAAAGCTGTATGAATTAGAAGGATAACAAACAGCTGTACTGATGGAATAACTTTCAGAAAGCTATATAGGTAGCATTCTCTGGGGATATCTGACGAAGGTAGATAATGTTTTATAGTACACTGGAGTCAGATGTTGGGCTGTAAACAATGGATTGTGAGCCTGCCTGAATGGTGAATGAGTAAACAAAGGTGGAGAGGTGGAAATACTAGTGTACACAACTTAAACCATGGAAAAGGTATATTTTGAGTTTGGATTAGAGCATTATGCACCTCACTGATGCAGCATAACAAAAAACATAATGCTGTATAATTTGTACCCACTACTCCCTGGCAGGACTAGCTGCTTGGTGGTGTAAACCTTGGCTTCAGATGATTGTCACTGTTGAAGAGAGATACCCCGAACTCATATGCAAAAATGGGAAAAGGGGTTATGGATGGATGGATTTGTACCCATTAATGACAGTTATGCTCCAGCATGAGATAATGTCTGCACTAGCAATTTGGTACTGTTGACCTGGATAGCAAAAATATTTAGTAAAATAATGGAATTCATCTTAAATCTGCAGCATCTTAGTCACTGTAATATCCTTAAAGAACTTAAAAGAAACAGAATTCTCTTTAGTCTTCTGTGCAATGCTATTAACAGAGCTATGTATGCTCAGTAAGGCAACCCCCTTTTTAAAACTACCAAATATCCAAGGAAGTTAAGTGACTTGTTCAAAGTCATACAGCAGGGATGTGGGATTTGACAGCATTTAAACCCTAACCTTTTTGTTTTTAGTCCAGTGATAGCCATTGCACTAAGCTTCCCAACCACAAGTTGCCTTTAGAGAGTTGAGTTCTTGTCTCCCATATGACAGGCAAAGGTTTTCAATACTGTGGTAATGGCTACCACACCTCAGGTATGTAAAGAAAAGTAACATCATAATTATAGTGAAAGATGAATGAACTTAGTACATCCAATGAAGTAATATTTCCTGCACAATCCATATGACTTTGAGTATGTGGCATTTTTTCTATCTGCCTTTTTTTATGTTCCTGATTGCCCATGAAAAAGGGTACCTAGTCTAAGCAGGCTTTAGCCTAATAAATAAACAGCAAACATAACATATTTCAAGAGTGAATCGCAAAGAGGTTATAAGCACTTTATATACCAAAAGTCTCTGAATAAAAAATTTAGAAGCATATCCATTATTTCCATTCCTTGTAACAATTAACATCACAGAGTACCATGTTTTTCACTGGTAGGGAAGAGCAGCAGAAGTGCGAGTGATTCAGGTATTGTATGGGCTGGGTACAGTGATGTTTCAGATTATTACATGACTGACCACATTTGGTAATGACTGGTGCACACAAGGTCACTAGATGTTTCACATATAAGTAGAGAAAACACAAAAAAATGAAACAACTCATTCTGAAGCTACTAGACTGAGTAGTAAGGAAAATTATAACAAAATGTACTAAGTATAGGAAAATAGCATTCAGACAGCTATATTGTATTATCACACACTAGAAAGCATTTTACATATCAGTACCTAGCTATTTTAGTATGAAAGAACTCACTTAATTCATACAAAGAAATAAGCAATGTTTGCAATAAAACACACCAAAGTTCACATTTATTGGGAGGTACAGGTAACCCTGCAAGGTTTAGAATACGCATTGCACTGACAGCATTGCATGGCTTTCAAAAATTCATAACCAACTAAGCACCACAAGGTGTATTTTATTTTGGAAACTGCCTGATGTTACACTGACTTACATCATGCAGGACACTATGTTCATGAGTACGGGCTGGCAAGGTGCAATAAGTGAGGTGGGATTTTACACAAAAGGCAGAAAGGCAGAATCTTTGGTAATACCCTGCAAACATTTTGTAAATCCAGGTTTTCAGTCAGAGAGCAACAGCATTCAACAGTTTACAGCTTTGGCAATGATGGATTGCATAACAGTGGAATGTTCCTTCCAAATCTTTTGCTCACTGAACCCCAAATGCAGAGCTTTAATAAGCTAATTAGAAACTACATTTGTTTTATACTGCTTTATATTCAACATATGTAGTGCAGGGCAGTCCAGTAATTGCTTTATATCTACTATAATGAGTTAAACCCCTAAAACATGGCTTGGCAACTCCTTATTTATTTCTTTTATGTGAATAGATATGGTTTACTAAAATTATATATATATATATATATGTGTGTGTGTGTGTGTGTGTGTGTGTGTGTGTGTGTGTATGAAGGCTGTGTGTGTATGTGTGTTATGTGTGAGACAGTGTTTCTGTGGACTAAGCAGCATTTGTGTTTGCATGCTAACATGCATATTAGAATTTTGTTTTGACCAGCTAATTGCATTAGTAATAAACTTGTTAACATAAAGTTGCAGTTATACTCTGTGCTTCTAAATGGCAGCCTTTTTTGCATCTTTGGGATTCAAACCTCTACTAGTGAATAAAGGACATGTGCTAAGAATGAATGTTGAATGAATGAGGAAAAGGCAATTCAGAAAGAAAGAGGTAGCCTTATTCACTATAATTCAAATAAAAAGGCAGGCAAAGGAACTATGTATAAAATAAAAAGGAAGCTTAACTCATTTATATTAAACTTATTATACTAAGGTGCAGAACCCTAAACTGTTTGAACCGATCAAATGCTGTAACAGAGAGAAATCTGTGAAATGCCAGAACTTTGTAAAGCCCACTGCTGCATAAATGCTGGACATTTTGAAAAAAAAATGTGGTGATGACAGTTAGCTATGCATACTGTTAGCCATACACTGGCATGTCCTCATCTTAAACAACTAAATACAAAGAACACTGTTCAGTAAATAGGAAAATATAATTTAGTTCAGTACACAATAGATTAATTAAACACAGAGTAGCTGTAAATTAGTTAATTCAGTAAAATACTCTGATCAGCTTAACTTACCATTGAGCACATAATGGGTAGTGTGATAAGGTTAGTAATAATGCCGAATATAAACTGTATTAAACCATTTGTTTTAAGTAAAAAACTTCACATTCAATAGGTTCAGTTTAGTCTTTATGAAGAACTGGTTTGTCACCACCGAAATGAGTGATAGCAGGCTATTTATTCATGTCATTATTTGGCATAATAAAAGGTTCATAAAGAGGATATTTAGTAATACCGTTTACCATTTCACTCCTCTTTTTAACAACAACTGTAAAAGGTTGTGGCTTTACAGCTAAACCAGAGATGCAGTCCATGGTCAGTTTCTCAGAAGGGTTGGCTTGGAAAGTACACTGCTGAAGGAGAATGGATGTAAACAGGAATATCTGAAGTCTGGACAGCTGGTCTCCAATGCATCTCCTCTTACCTAATGAGAATATCATCACGCTGTTGACCAAATCCTTGTCAATACTGCCATTGTCATCTAGAAACCTGGATGGGTTAAAAGTACCAGGATCTTTCCATTTCTTCTCATCGTGATTGACAGACCACTGATTAATAAACACCACAGTGTCTTTTGGAATTTCAAACCCATCAATAACAACATTTGCTGTAGTGGCATGAGGAATGGTTACAGGCACAAAACTGGTGAAACGCAAGGTCTCATAGATAAAAGCTTCTAGATGTGGAAGTCTCTTACAGTCTTCTAAAGTTGGAAGTCTTTCTCTTCCAATAACTTTATCTATTTCTTCTTGAAGCCTGTTTTGAATATTAGGGTATTTAATCAGAAGGAGAATGATCCAGGTAAGAGCAGTGGATGATGTGTCTTGTCCTGCTCCCAGGATGTCTGTAACTGTAGCTTCCACGTAGTCCCTTGTTAGTCCGTGGCTCTTTCCTGTTCCATGTTCAACAAGTGTGATAATGGCATCACTCATGTCTCTAGTAACATCTGGGTTGTAGGTTTGTCTGTGTTGTGTCACTTTATTCTTTACAAAATTGAAAAATTCTGTGTTGAGTTCCTTAAAGGACTCGTATATATTACGTATAGGGTTGGGGAAAGCCTGCAGCCAAGGCAAAGTGTCCACAAGGCTGCCAGCACTAACTGTCTTCCCAAACTTGTCATTTCTGCTCAAGAGGGCTCGGAACTCTACATCATCATGGCTGTATCGTTTGCCAAAGCAGAGGGCACATATCACATTTGCTGCTGCAACAGAAAACTCATGGGATGGGTTAAAGTACTGTCCATGTTCTCCAAGCTGCATGAATACCTTGATGAGGTCTACTGCCTCAGCACACACATGCTGCTCAAACAGTTTTTTGGTATCTGCATTGGCTGTTGAGAAAGCTCTAAGAACAGAATGAGCTATCCTTCTTTGGGATTTCCAGAGACTGTTGTACCCCCCAAAAGCCATGCTTTTCCCACCAGAAATTATCTGGAAAGATGCAAACTTCGGTCGTCCTGCAAATTCTGTACTTTGTCTGATCAAAGCTTGCCTGATGGTTGACTCCCCATTAAGGACTATGATATTATGCCTGCCCAGTCTGATCTGGAATATGTTGCCATACTTCTGGGCTAGTTTACAGAAAGTTAAGTGGGGCAGGTGCCCTAGCTGCATTGCATTGCCTACTACAGGCCAGGCAAAGGGACCCGGAGGGCTTCTCTTATTCATGACATTGCTGACCCACAGGCATGCTTCCAGAAGAAATAGGAAAACAAAGGAGAAAACCAGTGCTGGTTGTACCTGTCCGCCCCAGTCTTGGATTAGACTGCTTCCATTCACTCCAAGTGTATCCAGCAGAGCCATGATAAAACAACAAAGGCGTTTTCTTGAATTTTCTTTTCTTTCACAATCACCTTATTTCTTTTTCTAAATAAATTTTATAAAGTTTTACATAATAAGAGATCTAAAATTCATTTCCAGACAGACTGTTTTTAATCTTCTGTTTTGTATATTATTTTTCAACTTTTTTGTCCTTTCCTTTTTAGAGCTGTCCATGTGAAAGTCAGACTTAAATTATCTTCGGTAATTTACATACTTGGTGCATTCAAGGATGGATCTATATTTAAAGTAGCCTAATTTCCAGTTTCTTCTTCTGCTCCTTTAAGGCAAAATATTTTTGTCCACTTCTTGTGTGCCCTATTTGAAGTTGATTGCCCTATAACTGTTGTTAAAAATCACTTGTCCTGATATATTTTATTTTTCTCCTTGCAGCTTAAAGCATAGCATTACTTAAACATACCCTGTTTTCCCTGTTCTTCTTTTATATATATATTTCCAAGGGTTGAGTTTGTCTCCTCCCATTGTGGTGGTCTGGAAGCCCCCCTCCCCAGAGCTTCATTCAGGTTGTAAGACGATCTCTGTCCACTGAGACATCAAATGATTTTAGTGGGGGGGTCAGAAAATTCATCAGGATGAAAACTGCAACAGAGAAGTCCACTTGACAATTCAAACCAAGATACTTTTCTTGACAAGGGACTCAAACAGGAATGCCTTAACACGTGTACTGCTGAGTTCTACAGCAAATTAATTAAAAGTAAGCTGGTCGTCTGCTATTTTGAAACTGCTGAAATACCAGTAGCTAGGATGAGTTTCCCTTATTTGTAATTTATTTATGCTTCTGTTTAAGCTCAGAAACTTCCTACAGTGAGATCCATTCAGTGTCTTGTAATAATGCAGTAGTAATAAAATGCACACAACCAAATGAATAACTGAAACATTATTTTACTATGATTATGCTCAAAGTTTAGTAGTTAGTGTCTCTCATCCTATTTTTTATCATATTGGGTTATTTAGGCATGAAACTATCTACAGTCCTACAATAATAGGTAGCTGAATGCAACTATGTAAGGCAATGTTGAACAAAATATTTTGTTTTCTTTGCCTTGACAGATTTTGTTTTCTTTTAGTTTCTCACTGCTCCCATAGAAGACAGTAACAGTGCAATACATTCCTGGCAACCTCAGGTATCTCAAGAATTATATACATTTTATATTTGTCTTATTTGAGAATAAGTTTAACAGCAAACAGACATTTCTGAAGATATCCAATAAAATTACAGAATTTAAAGGGTGTGTATGAGAGAGAGGTATTTGGAATGAGAGGCATAGAACTGCATACATTAAATAAGGGAATTTTTCTGCAGTACACTGACAACACTATTACTTGTCACGAGTATCCCTAATGAATTTACTAACACAGCCATCAGAATGATATAAAAATGCATACATTTATTTCTTACCTTTTTGCCAGTGATGGCTCTTGAAAACATTCATGTTAAAGATGAAACCTGCATAGCCACATAAACTGCTTGCTGACGGCATTTTCAGAGAAAATAAATCACAAGCCCATACAGCAAACTGTGCCTCTTTCTTCTGCTCTTTGAGGAAGTAGAAAAGGAAACTATTTCTCTTCACTTAGTGTTCTAGCATGCACCAGCGAAATTCAATTCAGAACAGACTAAAAGGAGGGGAGGGGGCTTTTCCATAGTGCTTTTGCTATAAAGGTACATTGGTCTGGTGTGTTATTTTAAATGGTCTGCAGGACTTAATAGTAACACATATATTTTGCAGTATGGGATTTCTAAATCTGTAAACTGGATAAGCAGGGTCTACCCTGGCACAGGGTGCCATATGGATATAGGGAACCCATCTAGAAAATAAGTAAAGAGTCCAGTTCCTATTGTTCTAGTAAATTAAGTATAATACAATTCCTGTTACATTTTAGCTTCAATGCACAAAGCACCAAATAATAAATGTAAATAAAGCAAATATAAATAGAATTCATACGACAGGTAAGATGTTTACAGACAGAGCCCCAAAGAAAAATAATGGTAGTCTGTGAGACTTGCCCGAGTCTTTTGTTCTGCATGTTAATATAATTTACATATACCTGTATGTGACTTTTTTCCAGAATAGTCTCTTATACATTTACTTTTTTAATACATTTTAGTGGCTCTGTACCATCACAAGCCTCCCCCCATGATTCTGTAGGACTTTTATTGTCAGCCTTTTATTATTCCCTCACTCCAAAGAGTAAGCTGCATCTCTTGCTAATGCACCAATTACAATCTCCCTTTACCAGAACATATTTGATTCACTCAGTCTGCATTTGAATAATACCTGGTTGGGGAAAAGAGAAGAGGTGAATGAGTCCTGTCTCCTGAATGTTAGTGTGCCATTATTTTGGTTTTCAGCACCAACTGCAGCGGGTCATTAAAATGAGGTGCTGTTCAGTGTTAAGCCATCATCCTGGCTTTAGCTGACACTGTTTTCTCCTTACTCCATATCACCTGACATGTGTGCCATAATGCTGTCAAACTGAGTGACCTCTTCAGCTCAGAAATTCCCTAATATGCCAACATGTATTCCTGAGTAAGCAGTGTGTTCATCTCACAACATTGCCATATTTATCTTTCCTCTTCCACTGTGAGGTGACACAGCATCAGGATCACCTGCCAATCACTCCTGAGAAAAGTGACCATGTCATTCTAATTCTCTAATCATGTCTTGAGTCCATTCTCAGATTTGGGTTACTAGAGGTATAAGTGAGCATTTCTTGCCATGAGATGGTTTCACATGCGTGCGCACGCACGCACACACACACACACACACACACACACACAAGCAAAATGTGTCTCATTACATTTTTATATGTGTGTGTGTGTGTGTGTGTGTGTGTGTGTGTGTGTGTGTGTGTGTGTGTGTGTGTGATAGATATATATACATATATATATATATATATATATATATATATATATATATATATATATAGGAGTTTATGAGGATTCATCAAAATGTAAAAGCATCAAAGCACAGCTGAACATTGTTTGCATTTTGATAAATCAACTAATCAAAAACCCCAAAACAGCTCAAGTCATTCATGTTGCTGTCACATCCACTGACAGCTAATCGCCTTTCATTACTAGCCCCACCTCTCACTATCCCTCTCAATCCCCCTTTCTCCTTTTTCAAACTATCTCTTACCTCTTCTCTCCCATACTCTACTACCCCCTCCTTTTTTCATATTTTTTTCATGCTTTTTTCCTCGCTAATTTATGTATATATTAATAGTATATATTAACAAGACATAACTATGTTTATTGAAATCTCTTATGCACTTACCATTGTATCTTGTACTCAGACTTGCCATTTAATTACTGCTCAGTTTGTTTTTAAACCTAATATGTAATTACCTTTTTGTAGTATTGTCATAGTGTCTTTTCTTCTAGTACTTACTTCCCTGGCTAAACCTGAACATGGTCTATCTGAATCAGCATTCTTCTCTGGTTAACAAAATAGAACAAACAATAAAGACCTCATTTTCAGTTCTGTTAACTCAGCTAACCTGCTCTATACTAAATGCACAACTATCCTTTTCCTGGCACTTAACATCACATTATGTTAGCTTACTGGCAGAAGGAGACAATAAACCTTTCTAGTTTGCCCTTTAAGGTTATTCAACATTCTACCATCACTCCATGCTATTCTTGCAGCTTATATATCCTCCACCTGTCCCATACCCTCCTGAATACTTTCATCTATTTGCTCTACACTGCCATTTTTGCAGTCCATTCCATGGGTCAAAAACCCTCTTCATGAAGAATCACTTTCAAAGAGCCAAAGAACAGTTGGTTCGATTCAATTGGTTGCCTATACCCTTTCACTCTTCTCTGCCCTTCCTATTTAGGATGACTCCTTCCCATCATCCTGACATGATATTTTGCACACATACCATTCACCCATGTGTTATATGACTTTTGGTGAAAAGAATCTGACCTCTTCTATTTTCTGGTTATGGCCTTTGCTCTCCAGTTCATCCATTCTTCTGATGGCTCTTCTGTCTATTTCTTCCAACAGTTTGATGTCCATCTCCTTGTATGACCTCTACAAATGTGTACAATACTCAGAGTATGACCTAGTCAGTGCCCAATAGAGGGGGAACTTTACTTTTGATCTAGCATATATTGCCTTGTGGATACATCACAACATTTTGTAGGCAGCTGACTCTGCTCTGTCATTCTGTTCCCAATTATCCAGTCAAGGTGTGACCAGCACCCCCAGACCATTTTCATAATCTGTTGGCATCATTTCCATTTCTGCCAGTGATGCCCCTCACCAAGGCTGCTGTGGCCCAGATGGAGTATTTTTTCATTTCTCTGCAATGCGTTTCATCTGACACCTTTCAGATCACCTGGTCAACCTTTCCAATCTTTCCTTAGACATCACCATTGCCTGCTACTGCACCTCACTTTGTACCTTCTGCAAAGGAAGAATTCTGTGCCCTCTTCTTTCAGGAGTGTCTGAAATGAGCACACTAAATTGTATTAGATCAAGGAATGATAGCTGCTATATTCCACTACTCATTTTCTTATTCCCTTTCAGTACAAATCTCTGTGCCCCTAATCACATTTGCAGCAATCCATTTCCCTTGTTTTGACCCTGCTTTACAACCCTTCCATTTTTACTTCCAGTCACCTATATGAGATTGAGCTAGATGTGTTCCACTCCAGTTTTCTAATAACTCAGTCAAAAAAAAACTTGATCAGGTTTGTCAGACAGTTCTTTCTGGATATGCATCCATGTTAGATGGTCTTGAGATTGTTGTCATATAAAAGCATCTAACTTTCCACTCAGGATTCACTCCATGAGTTTCCCTGTCACTGCTGTCAGGCTGATAGGCCTGTAGTTCACTGGATTTATCTCACTCCATCAGGACTTGCAGAAAGACACCACACTTCTTAGAGATGTAGCTAAGGTGGGGTGAAAGGGGTGGCTGTCTAGGGCTCAAACTGTCAAGGAGCTCAATCAAAAGGGATGATGATACAGGATTGCAATACAAGCATTGATTTATGAAGCCGGAATGCTGCTACTGCATTTCCAGTAACAACTGAAGTATATAGGGTGTGCTATATATGGTCATTTTACTTCAGCACGTTGCTTAGCTGTTTGTTAGGTTGCATGTGTAACCAGAAGCTTGCTAGTTTCATGCATGACAACAGGTTGAAGATTTTTTTTCTTTCTTCAACTTTGAATGTTTCTTTGAGTTGAGGAGGTGCCAGACTGAGAAACTGCACAGACAGCAGTTGGCTGAGCTATAGTTTTGACAGCTCAAGTCTTACAGTCCTCTGCATTTCCACAACAATCAATGATCTGTGGGAGCCTCTGTCAGGGAATCTGCCATTACACTGGTTAAATTATTAAGCAGTAATTGGTTGATTGACAGCTACTTTATTGACAAACCATTTCTACAAAGATTCTCTTTTCTCCTGACCTAGTCCAACTGCAGGGGTGCTTATGCTTAGCAAGAGAATACAAGAGGGTAGCCCCCTGCAGTGGGGTTTTGGGGGCTTGCCCCTCATAATGCTCTGGCTGATTTTTTAAATCTTTATTACACTGGATTGGGATCAGTGATTACTCAGCACATATCTTTGTTGAGGACCCTTATCAGAATCCCATTAGGTCCCTGTACTTTAATATCTCTTAAGGAAGTCAGTGCACTCTCACCTCTTCCCTCATTATCCTGGTGTCTATTCACTGCTCACCTCAAAGAACTCTATCATCTTCAAAGCATAGCAGCCTCTCTTGCTTCCTTCTGTAAAGATTAAAGTAACGTATTCACTAAGTAACTGTTTTTGTTCAGTCTTCCATGATTTACTCCTCAGGCTACTGAGGTACTTCCATACATACCTTCCTACTTAAAGCTATGCACAATAATAAGCCTTTATTCTCTTGTCATACCCTTTCTATCAGTTTAAATTTCATCTTCTGCCTTTCTCAGCTTGATATTCTTTGTTGCTTTTCTGATTGCCTCTGTATTCTGTGCTTCCTCTACTTTTCTATCCCTCCTATTCCACCTCTTGTATTAATTGTCTTTTGCCCACGTTTAGTCTCATCTTCCACTGTAGCCACATTGTCCTTTGCCTTTCCCTTAACTTGTGTCCACAACTCAGAGTACTACATTCATGACTATTTGTCCTGCCCCAAATAATTTTGATCCACTCCCACATCATTTTCTTTCTCTTTGCATTCTTACCCTTCTCCAAACTCTGTACCTCACTATGATATGATTGCTGCCATCTTGTGTGGGACTACACCCAAAAGTACAGAATTCTGAATGTGATTCTAACATGATGGAGAGGAACAGGGATGACCAGCATGTTCACCTGAGCAAACTAGTCCTTCTCCATCTTGGTTAGGATGATATCCAGAATGTTATCCTTTTGGGTACAGTCCTGTACAAGGTGGCTGACTGCTCTCCTGGTCCAAAGCTTCCATCACCCCCCATGCCCTCTCTACCCTCGAGCTCAGAACTTCCAAGTCTGTTCCTAGAATATTCAGATCTTCAGTAACTTCAGTCCTCTTCCCCAACCTCCACTGTTTTATTCTTTCTACCAGTCACATACTCTTCTTTCTTCACTCAAAAAAATGTTATTGATTTTCTTGAAAGAATAACAAGTAACTTACTTGTAATTTATCTAACAGATTAAACAATGTAGCAAACTAGTTACATTATTTGCACTGGCCTGAGAATACTTTATAAGATAAACCAATCTGAATCCAATATATATGGTACTTAGACAAATGTTTTTTCCTCTTTATCCTTTTCTTCAAGAAGAGTCTGAGTTCATTCTTAATATACTCTTCTTTCTTGATATGTGATAGGTGTGTGTGTGTGTGTGTGTGTGTGTGTGTGTGTGTGTGTGTGTGTGTGGTGGAATATTTACACTGCATAACTTCACCAGCATTTCTGACTTCATCTGCCATAAACTCTTGGTCAATTGCCTCAGGTTCTGACTTTGCCTGCCCCCTTGCCTCCTTCATTGGTTGGTTGGTTGTCCTTTCTACTTTCTGACTTCATATTTGATACCTTTCATTATACAGATCACCATCAGCCTCCCATATCTCTCATTTCTGAATAACATATATACAGACAACTCTGTGGCTCCCATCATTATCCTTCAAACCACATTTCTGTGATGCCAGAAATATCTATCCTCTCTCTTGTTGCCATCTTCTCACCTAGAATTCTAACATTTGTACAGTACTACTGCTCTAAATCACATTTGTTTGTTCCTTTGCTATGTTCTGTACCCCATTTTCCTTCTTATAACACCCTAAGTACCCTGTCTTCTTCTTCTGTCTTTGTGACATTTCCTCCTTCTCCCCCATCTGTGTGTAAAGGCACAGTCATTTCAGATGTACATTTTCATCCTTCTTCTGAGGATTGCTGTCCCTCCTAGGCTAAGATGGAGTCTGGTCTCTCAGCCATATTTCTCTCTGTCCTATTACATGTCCCAAGCCCTTCTGCAGAACGAAAAATGCAAACTTCTTTTACCACCCTTCAAAAATGGCCCCATCACTTTCTAAATACCTGTTAATCAAAATGCATGCTTTTCAAGGCCATAATGGTTTCACCTTTCTGCTGTAGAAGAAGATTTTTAAGACTTCTGACTTCTCTAGCTTTTGTCTAGGTGACTGGAATCTTGTGCTTTCTGATTACAAATTTTGAAATTTGGTCATTTAGGTGACTTGTTTTAATGTCACTGCTTCTTCCATTACATGGCAGTTTTATCAAGATCCAATTTATGATGTCTGCTGCTCCAGTAAGGAGATCTGATCTAGTCAAGAATGTAATTGTCTGCAAAAAAAAAAAAAAAAAAAAAAAAAACAGAGAGAGAAAGAAAAAGAAAGTGAGGGAGAGAGAGAACTGAGATCAGATGTTAGGGTCTTGTCATGAACAATGAAGACCCTTAGACGTATATGTTTATGCTTACAAAAGAAGAAATGGTCCCTTAAGTGTGGTTGCTTGGCTGTGGAAGGTTTCAGATAAACTCATCCAATGTGCAGCTGCTTGGAATTTCCTGTGGTAATGGTTATTAAGATGCTTTCCCTCCATTTTGTGGTATACTTAGGCTTTAGGTCTGATTGCACAAGAATAGCCATTTTCCACATATTTTGTTGTTTCTGTCATACACACATATTTCAGAACACATTCCTTGTCTTGAATGGATGGTCTTAGTCAAGTTTCTGACATACCTAAATATTATCCAGGCTTGCAGTCATATAATGTATTTATGCATGCTGCTGGCATTTGTATATATTTTCAGTACTTTGCTTTGGTAAGAAATGCTAATAGGATCTGGCTAAGGTGAGATTAGGGAGCTAGGAGGTGCAGGGTTATTTCAGTGCAAATTAGCATATTATGAGTAATTGCCAAACATAAAAGAAGGATATAATCTTTGTGGTAGTGATTTGTGGGTTGTTATATATGTTCCTATTAGTCCTTTATCCTTTTCTGTTAGAATAGAACATGTTGGTAGTATTGTCCTGTCTTTACAGACAAATTTATAAGAGTGGGAAAATGTTTGGAGATACCAAGCTTTTCTGTTTGGTTGTAGTTCTGCATGTTAATTAAAGAGGTGATATGGTTAACACAGGTTAGGTATAGTATTGATTGCATTATGGGAACATGGTGGAGTTTTAGCTGTGTGTTTGTATGTATGAGTAGGGGATCAATGTTTTAAGGAGTATTGTTTAGAGAAAATTAATTCTTCTTCTTTCGGCTTTTCCCGGTTAGGGGTCGCCACAGCAGATCACCTGTCCGCTCATGATTAGCAATGGAGTTTTACAGTGTCGAGTTGCCAGCCCGGCACCCAACCTTCCACAGAAGGCACACACACACACACACACACACACACACACACACACACACACACACACACACACACACACACACACACACACACACACACACACACACACACACACACACACACACACACACACATGCACTCACACCTAGGGCCAATTTTGAGTGTCCAATTCACCTACAGCATGTCTTTGGGATGTGGGAGGAAACCAGAGCACCCGGAGGAAACCCACGCGACCACAGGGAGGACATGCAGACTCCACATAGAATGCACCCCAGCTGAGGGTTGAACCGGAGAACCTCTTGCTGTGAGGTGGCAATGCTAACTGCTGCAGCACAGTGGCCACCCTTAGAGAAAATTAATACTGTAGTATATTATTATTTATTTATTATTTATTTTTTTTTTACTTTACTTTGATATCCAAG
This sequence comes from Protopterus annectens, assembly GCF_019279795.1. Taxonomy (NCBI): domain Eukaryota; kingdom Metazoa; phylum Chordata; order Ceratodontiformes; family Protopteridae; genus Protopterus; species Protopterus annectens. Next base: position 457,620,152 of record NC_056737.1, on the reverse strand, counting down.
GTCGAGCACTAATCACAAATTCATTATCCAGTGAAAAAAAAACAATCTCAGCATGGATTGATAAAGAAAAACAATATGTGTTACATCACAAGTCATGGAGACCATCACCCAGAATGATACCACAGTAAAAGCAGAAAATGATTGACTTCAACAATTGGCTAAGCTTCTGGTGTCATTCTAAGGGGATCCAGTGTCTGTCTGCCTGGGATGACATGACAGACTGACCTTGATGCTTCACCAGAGATGGTCTGCATCTGTCACTCCTGGGATTTTGGCTACTGGCTAAGGCTCTTGCCACACATATAGTGCCTTTTTAGGCAGTGTTCCAAAGCTCAAACTTCCACTGTAACAGCTACAAACAAATGCAATCTGAGGGTCATGCTGATCAGTGCTAGAAGTCTAAATCTCAAGTTGCACTCGCTCAAAGCTCTCCTCAAAATGGAGAATGTCAACATTTGTGCTATGACAGAAACCTGGTTTAAAGAGGCAGCAAGCACCCCTGCGCTCCCCGGCTACAACTCATTCCATACCTCTCAGCCCCAGAATATGGCCGGATGCTCCAAAGGCAGTGGTATCTCCATAATCATAAAGGATATACACACCTCTAGACTGGTAGCCCGGCATAATGCATCCAAGATTCTCCTGGTACAATTAATACTGGGTAAGATGACGATACAAGTCATTGCCTGCTACAGAACCCCAACCATGTCCCTAGACTCTCACTCCACATTCCTAAACACCCTAGAATCTATCAAGGTCCTGCCCAATGCTCTCATATTGGGTGACTTCAACTACCCTTCTATCAACTGGGAAAACTATTCAATTACCAATGTACCAGCCCAACACTTCCTGGAATTCATCAATTCCAATACTCTGGACCAGCTCATTCTGACCTCCACTAGAGAAAGCAACATTCACGACCTGGTTATCACCAACATGGGAGACCAATACTCCACATCTATAGTCAATTCCTCCCAGGTTAAATCTGACCACAAACTGATCACCATGGAAATCTCCATCTCACCTACACCCCCCGCAAAGGTGACCACCCTGAAAAACTTCTCCAAAGCTGACTTTGGGCACCTAAAAACAGAGGTGGCTATCTTCTCGGCAGTCATGCCAATGGAAAATAGCTACATGACTGCCAAATTATACACCAATGCACTGTACAAGCACATACACAAATGCATGGAACTTGCCATACCAAATAGAACCAAGAGGCTCTCCTCCAAAAAAAGGAAGCCAATCTGGTGGTCCCCGGCCATCAACAAACTCTACAACAGAAGAAGAAACTGTTGCAAAAAAAAGTGAAGTCGCAAGACTGGAAAAATTCCCTTATCGACCTCAACAAAAATTTGAGATCCCTTATCAAATCCTCTAAAGCCAGCTATGAACGCAGAACTGCAGCTGACGCCAAGAACAACCACAAAGCTTTCTATAGCTATATCAAGAACCTCCAAGGCAATACCCAGATTTGTGCCAAGTTATTGTACAATGGTACCTCCTATACTGAGCCAACAGATATAGCCAACATACTGGCCGGCAGATTCAGTGCCAACTTTACCCCCCCCAAAGGCCGTATCACAATACCAGAAGAAAGCCTGGTACCCCACATTTCTGCAGCACAGGTAAAAGCTGCACTATCCAAAGCCAAGAATACAGTGTCCATGGGACCTGATAATATCCCTGGCTGCATTCTAAATGAGCTACAAAATGAACTGGCACCACACCTGTGTGCCCTGTTCAATCTCAGCCTTAACTCTGGCTTTGTCCCTAACAAATGGCACACTGCTACAGTCATCCCTCTCTATAAAAGGGTGACTACAGACCCTGGGAACTATCACCCCATTAGCCTGGTGAGTCTGGTATGTAAAGCTATGGAGCGCATCATCATGGACCTGCTTAACAAAGATATAGGCAATCTCTAAACTCTTGACCCTACGCAGTTTGGCTTTGTCAAGGGGAGACCCTGTCTGCTGAACCTGGTTGACTTCTTTAAGGCAGTCATAAAGGCTGAGGATGAGGGTAAGGCAGTGTGTACAGCCTACATTGACCTGGCCAAGGCCTTTGATACCATTCCCACTCAGGTATCATTGATAAACTCACCAAACTAGGCATCAATCCTTATATCACTAGGTGGGTTGCAAATTGGCTCACAGACAGGACCCACACAGTGAAAGTTGCAGACTCCAAGTCAGACTGTTAACCAGTCATGAGTGGAGTCCCACAGGGCTCGGTCCTGAGCCCTCTCCTGTTTGGCATCTACTTCTCAGAAGTCCAGGCCAACACAGAGGGTCTCTGGCTGACCAAGTTCTCTGATGACTGCAAGCTAGGAGTCATTATTAACTCCCCAAGTGATGCAGAAAATGTACAAAAGGGCCTCACTGAGACCAATGACTGGTGTCAGAACCATGGCCTTAAGCTCAATGCCAAAAATGCATTATCATTCCCTTTGGAAAAAACTCAGTCTGCACTAATTACCACTTCGATGGGAGCCCACTGAACACTAAAGGGGCCGTAAGAGATCTGGGCACCCAGGTCAACAGCAACCTCATCTTTGACCACCACATTGCCACTGTGGTCAGAAAGGCCTTCTACATGGTGCATCTCATAACCAAAGGTTTCCCATCCAGGAAGAAAGAGGTCATCATCCCTCTCTACTAATCCCTCATTAGACTAGTCATCAAATATAACACTTCATTTGGCATGTACCTGACCAGACACCTACAACAACTGGAGAGACCACAAAAGTACCTCACAAAAAGGATCCTAGGTCTTAAACATATGTCTTACATGGACAGACTCAAGAAACTTCAGCTGTTCTCAGTCTCTTATCATCTACTTAGAGGTGATCTCTGCTTGACTTACAAAGCCATGTCCAACCCAGCCCTACTTGAAATGCTACACCTAAAGAAATCCCAATCGCTTTGCGCCACACCCTCCAGAGATCACAACCTCATTACCACAATCAACAGAATATGCTGGAGGGACAGGTTCATCACCCAGAGACTGCCCATGCTCTGGAATAAGCTTTCCATTCAAATCAAGTAGAGCACCTAGCTGGCCCTCTCCAAGAGAAATCTAGACAAGTGGATGGGTAACAGAAAGTTCACCCCAGGGATCACTCCAGTTGCCCTACTTGATAGAGGCACTGTGAACTAACATCAGATGACATGGCGCCAAGGCAATTTTTTTCTGGGCTAGGCTTGTAAAGGCTCCAGGGCCATTAGCCTAGTACACATCTATGAACCTATGAATATGAATACAAGAAAACATTAAGCAAAAAATTAAATAGAATTATATTTTGCAGAATAATTAAACAAATAAAACATAATACAAAAACTGAAACAGATTATAAACAGCATGTACAAAAATAAGTATGTTCAAAATGTACTATATATATGGTTAAGCTGCATATAACTGTGGAAGAGGGCGAGGTGATGAATTAGAATATGAGAAGGTAAGAAACAAGTTATAATTAGTTTACATGTCTAGAGGGAAAGCAGTTGCATTTAGAATCATATATGACACCAAACATGCAGGCATAGAGATTCCTGAAATTTGTAAACACAGACACCGTTGACCAGATTGTCAGTACAATGACCAGGAGTAGAAACATTCTGGATCTGGTCCTCACTAATATGGGAGAATGCTGCACACCCCCTAGTGTCTTCTCTGGTAAGGTTAGACCACAAAATAGTCTCATCTGAAGTAAAAATAAAACCTGGAACCTTAACTAAACCTGGAATGTTCAGGAAGTGCTCTAAGGCTAACTTCCTCCTATTAAGTGATAACCTGGTAAAATTTCAATCCTCCATAAACCCCGAGAACACTGCTGCCTATATGGAATGCTTCAATGGAAACCCTATACAAGCATGCTAATAGCTGCAGAGAAGTAACTGTACCCACTAGCAAGAAGTACAGTATTACCTCAAAAAACAAGCCACTATGGTGGAATCACAACATCAATAGGCTATATAAAAGAAGGAAGAAAATCATGGTAAAAATTAGGAGATTTAGCACCCAGAAGGAAAAAAAGCACTCTCATCAAAATAAACAAACAACTCATAGGCCAAATAAAGTCTACCAAAGACACATTTAAGGTAAATTTGGCCTCCCAGGCCAGGCCAAGGATAACCATAAGGCATACCTTAACTAATGTCCACAACCTCAAAGGCAATACATAATTGCACGTGGAGATCATTGTTGTTAGAACCACCTATACTGAGCCAGAAGATATATCAAACTTACTGGGCAACAAATTCAGTTCCAACTTTACCCCTCTCTCTCCCCTCAACCTCTCAGCAAGAAACACAGTCAAATATAAGTCCCCAATTATCATTAGGGAACAGGTCTTTAATGCTCTCCCTAAGGCCAGGACCACTGCATCAATGGGTCCAGACAATATCCCAGAATGTCTTCTACATATCATGAAACATAACCTATCAGGCCATCTGGAATTGCTATTTAACTGTAGCCTCCAAACAGGCTTCATGCTTCATGAATGGAAACAGCAACAGTCATCCCTTTGTACAAACATGGGCCATCTACAGATCCTGAAAACTACAGATCCATAAGTCTCATTAGTCTCATATGCAAAGCCATGGAAATGATTAATAGTGACATAGAAAACCTCCAGACACTGTCTTCAACCCAGTTTGGTTTTGTCAAGGGTAGGTCATGCCTACTCTACCTGGTGGACTTCTTTGAGAAGGTCCCCAAAACAATGAATGGTGGGCAAAATGGTTCACACTGCCTACCTTAACCTGGCCAAGACATTTGACACAATACCCCACTTGGGCATTGTTGACAAACTCAAGAGGTTAGATATAAACCCTTATGTCACTTGGTCAATGGCCAGTCATTTTACAGACATCACCCAGCAAATTAGAATTGGGCAGTCTACCTCTACAAAGAGGCCAGTCACAAGTGGTGTCCCTTAGAGATTGGTCCTGGGGCTGCTTCTTTTTGGCATTTACTTCTCTGAAGTCAAGGCCAATGTCAATGGCCCCTGCTGACTAAATTTGCGGATGGTTACAAATTAGAAGCAGTCAAAAAATCTCCCCACCGACACAGATGTTCTCCAGGAAGGACTGACACAGACAAACACCTGGTGTTAGAGCCATGAACAAAAACTAAATGCCAAGAAATGCATAATAGTATCCTTTGGGAAGTCATCTACTCCTGGTAACTATCATGCTGACAACAAACCCCTAAGAGCTGACCCAGTTGTCAGGGACTTGGGGACACACATAGACAGTAATCTAGCCTTTGACCATCATGTGTTTGTAGTAGTGAGGAAATCATGCTATGCTGTGCAAGTTATAAGCAAAGTATGGAATCTAGGTCCAAGAAAGTCATTGTTCCACTGTGTTCAGCATTCATTAGACCTATCATTGAGTACAATGTCCCTTTGTTATGGACCTAATCAGGCACATCCAGCAACTGGAACTTCCACAGAGGTTCCTCACTAAAAGAATATGGGGCGGAAGTAACATGTCTTATGCAGGCCCTATCCCTAAATTTGTTTTCTACAGGCTTTTGAGGGGAGTTTTATGTCTGGTATTCAAGGTGTGTGAGTATGTGTTCCTGAAACTTAACCAAAAGCTCCTGCTAGCCCAAAAACGCATGTAAATGCAAAATCTATGACGATCCTATAAATGATATTATGTCACATCTATGTGTCTTCGTGGCAGAAGATTAGAGTGATCTACAAGAATAAATGCTCTGATAACATCAATAAATATAGCACCTTTTAGCATACCGTTATCCATATTTACCTTGATTTCATCACTAAGAGTCCAGGGGGTTGTTACTGTGCTGCAGCTAGACCCAAATCCATGCTGTTTACAAGAATATATCTGGTACTGGCTAATATATTTGTGAAAGCTGGGTATGTATGATTTTTCCTGCAATGGGAAGAATTAAGATTGGATGGTATCGTGAGACTTTGGTGGGTTATAGTTGCTTAAGTAATGGCTTAATTATTGCTGTTTTCCAAGTTTTGTGTTAAACATAAATTGTATATGTGCTGAAGGGGAATAGAAATATTCCCTGTGTCAATGTATGAACCCATGAAATAATTTGTTTTTTCTAGGAAATCTATTTAGCTGTATCTTTTCCATTTCCTAAATGTTTTATTTTTAAAGAGCACCAGATCTCATATCCCTGGAGAGTATTTCTGAAAAAATTAAATGCATGTGAAAGCACTTGTATAGGAAAACACATCCCAGAGGATCAGTGTAAATGAACATAAAGGAGATTTTTAAATGTCTGTATTTGTCTTCCATTTTATTAAACAACATCTAACATGTGGTCATATTAATAATGCTGAAATGAATCCATCCACACCCTAAATGACAGCCTTAGTTTCCTTAAAATGAACTTTGATATAAATCTTTTGGCACTACCCTTTATATACAGAACTTCACACATACAATTACTGACAGATGTAGACAAACTAGTCCATCATTTAAGCTTTCTTTCTGAATTTAAATTATGTTAGACATTAATTGATAGCCCTTATTGTGTGCAAATTTTCCTTTTTACAAATTCAGAACTCGTCTTTATATTTTAAGTGACCATTAAATATCTTTAATTAAGGAGTTTGCCTTCTTGTGGCATTTAGAGTCACATTCATTTCCCAGGTTAAAGTGTATCTGTATTACAGTGAAAAACATAGTTATTTCTTATAATTTATCAAACTTACAGAAAATCACTTACTCTCTTTTGTTGCCCCCCCAAACCTTACATTTTAATTATTGAAAATGATATTATAAATTTTATATCATTCTCTCCTATATATTCTTTTTTTTTTCAATTACTAGGCCAAGCTATTAATGTGAAGATATAAAAAAGATTTAGATGAGCTCTGGAAAGGGGCCTTTAAATATATTATTTTCCCAAGTGTTATCACCAACAATTCATGATGTTCTGCAGCCTTTACTTTATGCCACATAAACTATACTCATTTGGAATCTCAGTCTGTCCTAACAGTGAGTTTTGCCCAAATGATGTAGCCATTTTAATTTACACACACACACACACACACACACACACACACACACACACACACACACACATATATATATATATATATATATATATATATATATATATATATATATATACATATATATATTGAAATCTCTAAAATCAAACTAATTTGGTCTATATGACTTATTTTATTGAAAAAGCACATTATCACCATAGACAGAAAAATCTTCCACTGCATACTGCATGTACACGTGTCAAATATTGATCAAGACTGTTAACTTATGATTTCATTTTTCTAATTTCTGCTTTGATAAGGAAGTGGATATCTCTTATTACTTAGGCCCTTAAGACTTTAATATTTTCTCAAAAAGTTCAGCTCTTATAGTGAAATTTTCAGATGTAGGGATACATTTACAGAATTCCTGCACATTTCATTAAAATATCATTTGGTAAACCCATACTAAATAAGTATTGTTGTCATGGCAGTTCAAATGCTTGTATGTTTTTAATGCTGGCTTTTGTTCTTCAACATTTGTTAGTTTCAAAGTAAAATATTCCTTTTTGAATACCAAATCTATATTTTGTATTTTTCTAATGGTAAAGTGGCTAATTAGGATTCACTTTAGTTGAGTTTATCTTGCAGTTTTATCAATGTTGTTACATTTTAATAAAGTATGATTGTTTGAAAAATACTCATATTTGCACATCTCCACAATCTCTTAATAAAGGTATAGCAGTTGAGACCATCATCAGCTTTCTACAGTTGAAGAAGTGGTGTAATGCCAGTATTTTTTCTGCGTTTGATTCAAGCTAAAGAAGATTTTGCAGATATTTATTGATTAGGGTAGTTTCATTAGTCTACCTGTGAGAAAGTATAGAATTCTAAGGTTTCTGTTTCATATTATAGCAGTATCTGAAGTGTTTCAGAGAGCTGTTATACTAGTGAGGAGTTCAAGGGTGTAGTTAATATAACAGGTGATATCAGATTGGAGAAAAGAATGATCAAACACTGACTGAATTACTGAAGAGGCTTAGACAGTATAATCTCAGTCTAAATAAATGTCAGTATAACCCTCATTTTGCAGAACTGATATATATATATATATATATATATATATATATATACACATATATATATATATATATATATATATATATATATATATATATATGTATATATTGGTCATGCCTGGAAGCTTGAAACAAGAAACTGACAACATATCAGCCATATGGCAAATACCACCACCAGATAATAGAGTTTCATTTGATTTATCTCTCGGAATGATGCAATATTTTCTACGTTTCTTCAAAACATATAGTATGCAAGTTTGATGATAATTCTTGGTGATATGGAATAATATTGGAATATGAAAAAAAGAAAAGATTTAAAATGCTTCAATAGTTAACTAAAAACATTAAAGTATTCTGTGAGGAACAATTTAGCCACATCTTACAAAGATTAGAGTTTAGAAAGGTACTGGAACAATGATTCTGAATGAAAGGAAAATAATGTTACAGAGCCTTTACAAAATACCAATGATAGTGTACTCAGATAGAAAAAAATCTGCTCTCCATTATGGAAGAATGTGAAAAGTTTCATGAATATATGTTTTTGGAAAAGTGTGTTGTTAAAATCAGATCATAAGCCACTGCACAGTTTATTTAAAATGTCTTTGTACAAGACACCACCAAGACAGCAAAAAATATTGTTGAGGCTGCAAAAGTATCAGTCTGCTGTAATGTACAACCAGGAAGAGAAATGTATACAGCAGATATGAGGTATTTATATCCAATAGAACAAGTATATTTGCTTAGAGAGGAACTATCAACACATTGGATAATTCCACCAACTTAAGGGATTTCTGCAGTGCACTGAGAATGACATGGACATAACATTACCTTGAGATGCATCAACAAAAACTTAACCAGAACAGAGGTCTATTATAAGTACAGAAATTCAGCACTGCTTTTATTCTAAAGAAATAAGAAGTATATAGGATCTGACATTTAAAGCAGATAAAATAATGTTGCCTAATCAGCTAAGGAAAAACATTTTGTCAAGAATATGGGCTACACTCACAAACTGTGAAATGTAAAAGAGGACAGAACACGTGATATATTATGTGGCCTGGAATACCAGTTCAAACTGAGCTAGAGGTCTGTACTTGTTCATTGTGCAGTGCATAGCATATGCAAGCAAAGAAAAACAATTCCTTATTCAATTCCAGGAAGGCACTGTAGTACAGTTGGAACTTGGAACAGACTTGTTTAAGTTTCATGACAGTGTGCTTTTTAATTCATACATTATTCAGTTTCCTGAGCTCAGGAAGTTAACAGACTATGTAAATGTTGGCATAATTAATGTGCTTAAAGTTGTGGTTTTAAAGATATGGAATAACCTGTATCTTAACAGCAGATAATGGTCCACAACATGCAAGTGTGGAATTCAAGAGATTTTTAGAACAGTGAGAATTTCAGCATGTAGCCATCCAAACACACACAGACAATGACTGCAGGTAAAGAATGAACTGTGAGGCTTTGCCATTTGTACAACAGAGAGAGTATTATATTATATTAGCTGTACACATGGCAAATAGTATATTTGTTATGCAATAAATGTTTAATCAGATAATTACAGGAATATTTTTATAGAAAGTGACTGTAATGTTTAAGCCATGTAAGTGTTTGGCAATGAAGTGACTATTTATTTATTTTATTTATTCAACTTTATTTCATATTATTAGTGGCAGTAACTTACTGCTAGTACAGGCATTCACTAGACATCACTGGGGGCTTGTAGCACTACCTCTGCAGTCATGACAGTGACTGAACATTTAGTATATAAAGTGTCTGAACTCCTTCAGCTTCCGTAAATGACTGTTTGTCATTTACTTTTGATTTATTTTTTTTCTTTTGTATTATTAGCTGTAGGGACTTACTCATAGTGCAGGCATCAACTAGATATCACAAGGAGCTTGAGGCATTATTTCTGCTGCTACAAATGCAAGTGGCCCTTTATTTTATAAAATTACTCAATTGTTTATGCTTCCTATTTAGGGTTTGGCAGGGAAGTGACTGTGATTAACTTTTGATTTTTTTTTTCAAATATAATTTTTATTGCATTTCACTTCTATTTAAATACAAGAAAAGAATGACACAGAAAATATACATACAAGCTACTTGGAATATCAAGTTTCAGTCGTCCAGATATGATATACATAACATAAATCATCAATGTTAGGGTAACAATTATACAGAATTGTCTAATAATCAAGCTGCTCTTAATGAGCTGTAAAACAGACATTTACATAAAGATAGTATACAACATATTGAAAATGTGACACTAAAACACTGCAACCAGATATTCTTTGTTTGTGTCTTTCGGCTTTTCCAGGTTAGGGGTCGCCACAGTGGAACTCCAGTCTGCTAATGATTGGTAGTGGATTTTTATGTACCGGGTTACCAGCTCTGACGCACAACCTTCAATGAAGGCACACCCCATTCACGTATGCCTCCACACAGAAGATGCTCTAGCTGGGAATCGAATGGGACAACGTCTTGCTATGAGGCGACAACGCTATCGCAGCACCACCACCACAGTCTATAGTCTACCTAAATAAACATTCTGTCTTGCACTATGTACAATATATACATTGATGTCACCTTAATGTTCATCTTATATGTGTTTTCCATGACCTGTACACTGTTATTGTGGGTATTTCTATAATAAATGTTTTTAGTTTCCCTTAATTATGTAAACTAATATTGATGGTGAAGTCCCTTGGTCATAAATCAATTTTGTCCTAGGATTTCTAAAAGCGTTTTCCAATGTTTCTGATAGTAAGATAGTTTTTAATTGGCTTCTTGTAATTAATTTGCTGGCTAATAAGTATTTTATAGCCATTCCTTTAAATTCTTTCCATGTGATTTTACTTCTATCTAACCAGTTTTGGGCTATATATGATTTGATCATTGCACACAATGTGACTATGATGTGTTTATTTTTATATGAGAAATTATTAGGGAATATATGTAAAATTGCCATTTCCCATGACAAGGTAGATTTGGTGTATCCCTTTTTTTCTAACTTGTTCTTAGCGAACACCACAGCTTGTAAACATTTTTACAGCTCCAAAAAATATGAAGGGTGTCAGCAACACTGTTTTGGAATGTGATACAATAAGGGGAGTGGGAGGGATTAATTTTGCTAAGAAAAAGTGGTGTGTGATATACATTGTTTTTGATCATAATTTGGGTATAAATTAGTTTTTTAAGGGGAGTTAATTTCAAAGTAAGTTCAATAGCATCAGATTTTTGTTCATCTTATTATTTTTCTCTTCCCAAAATTTGGAATATAGAATTGCATCTTGATAACTAATTTTTGTTATTAATCTATATGTATTTGATAACATTTTAGATCTTGACAGTAGCAGGTTAATAATTTGTTGATATACCTGCATGTCTTGGTTGTCTATTTTGACATTCATAGTAATTGTGTTGATCAGGTATATTAATTGATTGATTATGGTATTATAGCTTTTATTTACTTCAAGTTTTTGTCTAATATTGTCAATTGAGAAACTTTTGATCTGGTATAGGTCCCATACAGTGATATTTTTAATTTTTGGATACTGATTCATGTTTAATATAGTATTGTTTAATTTAATATTAGGATTAAGGTGTACTGGGTGTCTCAATACCAAAGTATCTTTAAGATTTAGGGAGGCTACCAGCTTTTGAAATATTACTATGTTTCTTATTATTATGGGATAAACCTTAAAATGCTTTAAAGTCTTAGAATTTAGAAAGGGTACTGCTCTAGGTTTTAAATTGCATGAGATTAGATGATTGTAATATATTTTAATCCATAGTGGATACCATGCTTTGTTGGATGGTTCAAAATTTGCTATTTGTATAATTCGACTAGAGTTTAGTATGTTGTAGTATGTTTGGAATTCAGGTAGTCCTAGGACCCCTTTTTTTGGGTAATGTTAATTTAGTGTATTTTATTCTTGTACTTTTTGGATGCCAAATAAACTTTCCTAGTAGTGTTTCAGGTTTGGAGAAGAAGTTTTTTGGTATATTTTGGTTAATAGCACTAAAATGAAACAATAGTCTTGGAAGAATATTCATTTTAACTATGGCCACCTTAGCTAGTGGAGATAGATTGAGGTTTAACCATCTCTTAGTGTCTTCAGTGATGTTAGACCAGGTTTTAAACAAGTTGTTTTTAGTCATGTCAGATTGGGGGTGAGTGAACATAATACCCAGATATTTGAGATTATAATTGACTTTAATTTCAGTTTCAGGGAAATAGAATTCCTTATGTCCTAGAATATTCATAGGCAATATGATGGATTTATTAGGGTTAATCGCATAATTAGATATTTTTCAGAATTTTTCAATGGAGTTTAGTATCTTATTCAAATCAGTATTATGGAATTCAAAATAAATGTTAAGATCGTCAGCAAAAGCTGTATACTTTATTGGGACTTTGGAAATATTCATAATATGGTAGCAAGTTCTTTGTGATATTTTAAACAACAGAGGTCCTATGTATATATTGAACAGGTAAGGTGATAGTGGGTATCCTTGTCTTGTACCGTTCACTATTTGAATAGGCTTTGATTGCTTTTTATGTATAGATAGTGTTGTTGTGGCATTTTTGTATAAAGCCCTAACCATGTTTATATAGCCTTCAGGAATACTACATTTCTTGAGTATATTTAATAAAAAATCAAAATTTACTCTATCAAAAACTTTGGTTTCATCTACTGACAGTGCATAGCTAGGGCATTTATCATTTGCTTTTAAACTAATGATTGAATAAATAGTAAGTGTGTTGTCATATATTTGTCTGTTCATAAATCCTAGTTTGTCAGAAGATATAATGCGAGGTAGAATTTGTTTGATTCTACTAGCTAGTATTGTAGAAAGAATTTTAATATCAATATTTATGAGTGCTATTGGCCTGTAGTTATTTGGGTTTGATGCATCAGATTTGGGTTTTGGTATAAATATAGTTTTTGAGTTATTGATATACAGGTCATTGGTACCATACTTTATTATGTATCTGTATACTTTCAGTAGTGTAGGAGCTAAATGTTTCTTGAAAGTCTTGTAAAATTCTGCCACGTAACCATCAGGCCCTGGTGATTTACCTGGTTTCAACTTATTTACAGCAGCAATGATTTATTCTACACTTATGGAAGCTTTAAAATTATTTATTTGTGTCTCATTCAGTACTGGAAATTGTAACTCTTTGGTAAATTGATGAAATAATGACTCATTAAACTGGTCTTGGGGGCCATATAGGTTTTGGTATATCTCTTCAAAAGCTGCAATGATTTTTTCATATGTCTCTAAAGTTTTGTTATTATAATTTAGTTGCTTTATTTTGGTAGGAGGATTGTTCATGTTTATGATTCTTGTCAGTGCTTTTGAGGGTGATTAAGCCCATTCGGCATATCTGTGGAGGAGTTTAATTTAATTGATTGAGTATTGTTGTGTTTGAATTTCACATAGTTGTCCTTGTAGTGTAACCATTTGACTTTCAAGTACTGGTGAATAATTTATTTGCAGTTCTGACTATATTTTTTAATTTTGATTCTATTAATATGACTTTTCTCTGTTTAATTTTTTATAGAAAGCAGCTTTTTGAATTAATATACCCCTAATAGTGGCTTTTGTAGCTTGCCATTGAATGTTGTATGGTACATCTACTACTTCTAGGTTGTTATAAGTTTGGGTAAGAATGTCTATGATATTTTGTGAAACATCTTTAAGCTTTAGTAAGTTAGTATTTAACATCCAGTTCATAACTGTTTGGGGTCCTTGCACTGAGCTCTCCAACTTTAGTGTAATATTTATCTTTGCATGATCCGATATTGTCCTAGGTTCACTATTGTATGTGACTGTATTATTTAATAAGATTTCAGATATTAAAAATACATCTGTCCTAGACCAAGACTTGTGATATGGTGAATAATAAGTGAATTTACTAGTAGTTATACTATTTCTATAGTTTTCAAATGGGTCAGCTAACTTAAAATCTTCCATTATTTCAGCCATTAGTGTAGTAAGCTGAACCAATTGCTTGTTATTCTTATTTGTCCTATCAAGTTCTGGATTAATTAACATATTCCAGTCACCTCCTATGATAGAGAAGTAATTAGGATAGTTCTCTAAGATAAGTTATTTGGCGCAAACATGGGGCATAAACATTCAGGACTAAGAAAGTTTTTTTAAACGATGGCAGTTCGCAAGTAAAATAACACCATCTACCATTTGGGTCACAGCTACCTTTCCATATATTACCATCAAAAAGATTTTTTAACTACTATGGCAACTCCCCTAGAAGCCGTACTGTCACCAGCAGCAACAATATATTTCACCCATTTTTTTTTGTATCTTTCTCCCATTGCTCTTTCAACATATGCATTTCTTGTGTGAAAGTTATGTCTGCCTTAGATTTAAAAATTAAGTGCATTAATAGATTCTTTTTTTTCTTATCTTGTAAGCCCTTTACATTCCATGAATCCACAGAGATCATCTAAAGGGTATAATAATACACAGATTGCTGGCTTTCAGAATAAGTGGATATATATAGGGACAAAATAACATTTCAAAATTATTAGAATTTTTGTACATATCAATGGTGTGGATATAGTGTGACATCACTCCCTTTCAGAACCCCCCCCCCCCGTGCATACCCACGCTAGCCTACTACCTGAAAGAGAGGTAAAAAGAATATTAACAACTATAATACAAAAGGTTTCTGTCATTCTAAGACCCAGCAATAAAACATCACACGTAACAGCATGCCCACACAAATCATGTATAAAAGATATGCATTCTAACCCTTTGTTCATTTGAAAATAATTAAGCTGAGCATATTTTAACTGAAATTTATATATCTAGCTTAATAGGCAAATAGCAATCTAATCAAAATATAGTACAAAGTAAACTATCGTGTTTTAATTGTGTTCACACATAGAAGAGTAACAACATACACAACTGATTTTACCTTAATATAGTTTTGTCAAACAGTGTTTGCATGTTCCTTGTTATGCTGGTCATATGTGCATTCGTTTTATACATTAATATATATATATATATATATATATATATATATATATATATATATATATATATACAGCAGTTCTTTTACTTGTTGGGTCTGCATTTACTGCTATAGTTATATCCCTGGGTGTCCATTTATCATGTAAGAATTGAGCATATATACAACAACAACAAAAAAAAAACAGCATTGTGATCATAAAAAGAAAGAAAATATGGGACAGAAAAACAAAGAATCCCTATATATTCTCTGTTGTACAAGATTGGTATGCTTACACTTAATGCATACTTATTTTAAAGCTTAAGAAAGCATATTTAACACTATGTAAAACAACACAAACCTAACTACAATTGTTTGCTTTTCCTAGTATGGGCTGAGTATTTATTGCAGCTGCAACAGCTGCTGCAGTTTCTAACCCAGAAGATTTTATTAGTCCAACTTGTATATATTCAGGAAGGAACAAGAAAAAAAAAAAAAAAAAAAAAAAAAACAGCACCTATATATTACCATTTGTATATAATCAATTAACCTGTGGTATTATTTCTAGGCTAGATTTACCTTCCATACATCATATACATGAGAATCTTCACTTTTTGAGTCAGGAAAAAGTAAATCCACAGGTATTCTGTTATGTGAGAGCCCTACTTTCATTTTAATTTGCAAACGCTGGGTTTCTGAAATGTTATGGGCTTGAATGGATACCATAGTTTTCCTTTGACCTCAGCTGTGCTTAGTTTTCCTGATTCAGTGTTGCAAAGGATTCTGGGTAATGTAGTTAATTTGCGACAGTGTGGAGATGCTCCCTAAGCTGTAGTTGGAGTGCCCAAATGAAAAACAATAAATCCAAGCAGAAAACAGGTATTTTAGGTATTTTACCTTGTCATTGAGAGAATTAGTATGCCAAAAATACACAGAAGCATATAGTCTTTGTATTAGGAGCCTGTTTGAATTTTTTTTTTTTTTTTTGCTTTATTAACTGCAGGGGCTTACTCTTAGAACAGGCATCCACTAGACATAATTAGGTACTTGTAGCCAGGGGCGGCCCGTGCTATCGGACTGCCGGACTGCAGCCCCCTCAACAAAAAAAAAAGAGAAAAAATTTTTTTTTAAAAATTTGCAGACTTCGCGCATGCGCAGTAGTCCAGACTACTGCGAGTCTACTGCGCATGCTCCAGGCAGTCCGGGTAGGTAAACATAGGAGACGTCTGTGCACTTTTAAAGTGCACAGACTCGCTGGGAAAACACATCGGGGCCGGACTGCAACAGCAGCAGTCAGTCTCTCTCATCAGGACTGTGGATTAGGGTTTGGATCACAGGAATCTCACGGGACTGTGGATTATTGCACGGGCATTTCGATTACGTTATGGAGAATGGGCAGCAAGGACAGGTAAGTGTGTTAATTATTGTTTAGAATGGTAGGGAAGCCTATTTGAATGGACTGGTGTGTGTTTAGTTTGTTTAGAATGGTAGGGAAGTGATGAATGGAGTGTGTGTTTACTTTGTTTAGAATGGTAGGGAAGTGATGAATGGACTGGAGGGGGGTGTGTGTGTGTGTGTGTGTGTGTGAAAATGCCCCAGGTGCTCATGGTGGTGTGGTAGGGAATACCTCAGGCTTGAACCCTGTACCCTGTATGCAGGTGTTAAAGACTTAAGTTCCCTACCCACCACCATTTGTAAAAAAATTGCAGATTTTTGCCTCATATTTGATCTGATCTGTTCCTCATAATATCTGTGGTTTGTAAATGTTCCAATGCTTGATATTTGATGGTGTAGTAGTAGCATTGTTGCCTCACAGCTGCAGGTTCTCAGGTTTGATTCTTGGCTGGGGTTCCTTCTTTGTTGGGTCGTTTGCTTGATATTTGATGGTGTAGTAGTAGCAGTGTTGGGGTTCCTTCTTTGTGGGGTCTGTTTGCTTGATATTTGATGGTGTAGTAGTAGCATTGTTGCCTCACAGCTGCAGGTTCTCAGGTTTGATTCTTGGCTGGGGTTCCTTCTTTGTGGGGTCTGTATCTTCTCCCTGTGTTTGTGTGGGTTTGCTTTTGTGTCCTCCCATGTTACGAAGACATGTCTGCATTATTTCTTCCTGGGCCTCTGCTGAAAATTGTTTTTTTGTTCCAAGTCAGACTGTCCTGATTAACAAATGTTAAATAAAATTGACAGGCATTTAAATTTTAGACTTCAGGTTTCTGAATGTTTAATTTCTTGCATATTTGATGGTGCAGTGGCAGCATTGTTGCCTCATAGCTACAGGATTTGTGGTTTGATTCTTGGCTGTGGTGCCTTCTTTGTGGAGTCTCCATCTTATCTCTGTGTTTGTGTGGATTTGCTCTGGAATCCTGCCATTTTACAAAGACGTGTCTACAGTATTTCTCCCTGAGCCTCTGCTGAAAATTGTTTTTGTTCCATCAGAAGTAAAATTGACAGGCATTTGAATTTCAGACTTCATAGTCTTCAGAAAATACATAGTAAAACAACTTTTTATTCTAGCAATAAATATATAGTAACACAACCTTTTATTATAGCAATTTTTATGTTTATAAGATGACTATTTGAAATTTTTCCTTATTTTTGGGACTGTAATACCCTGTTAGTGGCTTTGTCCAGGTTTTTGTGCTAAGGTTGACAGCTATGGCAAGAACTGAATTCACTGAATATGTTTGAGGGCTGTATTCCCTCATTACTGGGTTTGTCCAGGTGTTTTGTGCTAAGGGGTTGACAGCTATGGTGAGAACTGAATTAATTAAATGATAGCCATTTAAGTTTCAGTCTTCCTCTCGTTCACAAAACAGCTGATTTGGCGTAGTGGTATGTTGCTCTTGACTGTTTTGCACAGGGACCTTGTCTGTAAAATGTACGATGGTAACACAGCATTTTTCTTTCACAAAGCAGGTGATTTGGCATAGTGGTATGTTCTGACTCTTTTTTGCACAGGGACTTTGGCAGTAAAATGTATGGTGGTACCGTGGTAACACAGCATTTTATTCTAGCAGCTTTCAAGATTATACAAGCAATGTATATAGTGTCCATGGTTTTGCCTTTTGACCCACCCCAATAAATTTTGCTTTTTCCAGACTTCTTGTGCTGCGAAGTTGAGATGCAGTTGAGTATTGAGCAGATTTTACAAGGAGCTGAGAGCTGCAGAGGAAGGGAAGTTTAGTGCTAATAGCACAACAGGCTGTGTGCTTGCTTTTGATGCAGAAGGTTGTTGGTTCTACTCCCATAAGGGGTGAATGCTGAAAGTTAAGATACTAATTATGAGCCTGTTATCAGTTTGCCATCCATTTCCTATTGCAATATTACTAGCTTATTTTTAATGTAATTTAGGCAATTTATTCCACAGGGGCATCAGACACTTTATTGTTCGATGAAACCATGAAATGTAAAGGTGATTGCTAGCACCAACCTCTTCATTACAGATTTATTTAACGTGGAATCATTTAGATGACTTTTTTACTACTTCAGAGATTGTGCATATTTACTGATAATGGTGGACTGTAGAATTGTGCATATTTACTGATAATAGTGGACTGTAGAAGTTTGAGTAGACTTTTATGATGGAAATGTTCTGAGTTGGACAGTTTTGTTTCATTGTTTACTGGAAAAATGTTCAAAGCAATAGGAAGGTGTATCAAAGAGCACATGCATGTTTCATATGCAAGGGGCCTATGATTTGAAAACAGCCCAGAATTAATTTTTATCTGCCATGAGTAAAATGTATTTTCTTTGAATGTGGATTTTAATGTTGTTTCAGTGAATGTGAGTTTCAAGGGCAGAGAAGGTTTAATGCCAAGTTTGTTATGTCTTAGTGTTTGTGCTGTAAAATGCAAAATAAAACTTTCAAATGAAGTTCAAATCATCATAGAAGTAAATCAGTATGCACATTAGTGTTTATGGTAAATGGAGTGAAATAGCAAATTAATGGATCATTGGAATGGCTGCAGGGAGGCTCCATTCGACCAGGGTTTTGTGAGGGGGAAGGGCAGCAAACTTAGACAGCCCCAGATGAACCATACCTCCCAACTGTCCAGATTTTCAAAGAATGAATAGATGTTTTGCTTCTTATTTTTGATTTGTTCCTCATAAAAATTTGTGGTTTTCTGGCAAATCATTTAGGAATTAAGTCACTAAATAATGACACACCTAGTTTCAGACTTCATAACCTTCAGAAAAATGCATGCTAAAGTAAGACCTGTTCTATCAACTGTCCCAGTTTATAGAAGAGCATTTTTAGTACTGTTTATATGTCCCCCCCAATATATTTGGCCTTGTCCAGATTTATGTCCCAGTTTATACAAGAGCAATTTTTAGTACTGTTTATATGTTCCCCCAATATATGTGGCCTTGTCCAGATTTATTGCATTAACAGGTTGAGAGGTACATGCAAATAAATTGCTTTATAGAATTAGGCATAGCCAAACCTCTGAACTGTCCCTGATTTTGACTCAAAATGTTGCTCTTCTCCTAATGATCCCTTCGCAAAATAGCAATTTTGGAAGAATACATGGAGGGTTTATAATTAAGAAATAACTGTAATAATCAGATTACTTTTATTTCAGAAATGCATGTAGAGTATTTTATTTTGTCAGCTGCTCAAGTTAGCAGTACTAATATTAAAGTGTCCCTTCTTTGACAGGTTCCCAGCTGTATTGTGTTGCTATTTTATATTTTTACATCACATTTTTGGTCCATTTTTCATAAAATTGTGTTTTTTGGCAAATTAGTGACAAATAATTAAAGACTGAAGTTAGAAAATAATGACAGACATTTGAGTTTCAGATTTCATACCATTCAGAAAATTCATACTAATGCAAGACCTCTATTAGCTTTCTAAGGTTATAAGAGCGATATTTTAAAATTGTCCTTATTTTTGGGCCTTTGTCCCATTTCTTTGTATGGCTTTGTCCAGATTTCTTGCTCTGAGGTTGAGAGGTATGACAAATGTGTCAGGGCCATCACAAGTCAGCCAGAGACATTTCAAACTGTGACATACTTGTTACACCCCACTCCCCATGTAGTGACTCTGGATGTGTCGAAGCAAGGCAAGGAGTAGTTATGCAGTGTAAATGTGCAGAGAATCCCACCCATCCAAGGTAGACACAAGTACTAGAGTGGCTTTTCATCTGTCCTTGATTTTTGCAGAATGGTCTGGTTTCTGTCATATCTTTGTACTGTTGATTTATGCTTATTACTCAAAGTGCATGTTGCTCTGTGTTTAAGTAGCAATACTTTAATGACCATCAGGTAAGCTTGGCTGAGATTGCAAGATGCAAGTAAGCTTTAATAAGCATACTGTTAAAGAATTGCCAACATTGAAATCCTTTCTGTTGCCATGTAGAGAATACTTAACTAGATAATGTATAAGCCTTGGGTATTGAAATGCATATGCCAGTATTTGTAATAAAGGACAGAATTACATTATTTTAAGAGTCTCATTACACTTGGAGACTTACAGTCATCTCTGCAGGCTTTAACCATAAACCGAATGCCAATCGTGTGGTCTATAACCTGTACAGTAATCCTTTTAAGCAATGTATCCTGAGCTTATTTCTTGTTTGCTTTTCATTTTTTACTTTGATCATGTTTTCCCCATGAAACAAGTAGTTGTTAGGCAGCAGGTCTTTTTTTGGATAAGGAACATTTTTACAAGTGGGGGCATCAGAGATTTCTACTTTCAGCATGTTACTTTAATAAAGCTGAATATAAATTATAATTAGAACTGCAGTGCAAGAAGTGGTTTGAGTTGAATGCTGCTTGTTTTTCTTATACTTGATTTTGACTGACATTCCATTAATGTATTTAAAAAAAGTAATTTATTTCTTTATGCCTCACAACCT
Organism: Protopterus annectens; assembly: GCF_019279795.1. Classification (NCBI taxonomy): domain Eukaryota; kingdom Metazoa; phylum Chordata; order Ceratodontiformes; family Protopteridae; genus Protopterus; species Protopterus annectens. Next base: position 457,599,242 of record NC_056737.1, on the reverse strand, counting down.
TTTTTGTTTCCATCTAGATATTAAGCTGTCATGCAGCCAATGCATTGAAATATTTTTATTCTTCTACACTTCATTTTGTCTTGATTGGACTCTCATGACAACTGTTTGGCACCCAATGCCGTATATTTAGTTTTTGTGGTTTGCTACTACAGGTGTTTGTGTGTGTGGTAGGGAATACCTCAGGCTTGAATCCTGTACCTTGTATGCAGGTTTTAAAGACCTTAATTACCTACCCACCACCATTTGTGAAAATAAAAATGCAGATTTTTGCCTCATGTTTGATCTGATCTGTTCCTCATAATATCTGTGGTTTGTAAATGTTGTAATGTTTGATATTTGATGGGGCAGTTGTAGCATTGTTGCCTCACAGCTGCAGGTTCTCAAGTTTGCTTCTTGGCTGGGGTGCCTTCTTTGTGGGGTCTTTATCTTCTCCCTGTGTTTGTGTGGGTTTGCTTTTGTGTCCTCCCATGTTACAAAGACATGTCTGCATTATTTCTTCCTGGGCCTCTGCTGAATTTTTTTTTGTTCCAAGTCAGACTGTCCTGATTAACAAATGTTAAATAAAATTGACAGGCATTTGAATTTCAGACTTCAGGTTTCTGAATGTTTAAGTCTTTGCATATTTGATGGTGCAGTGGTAGTATTGTTGCCTCACAGCTATAGGTTTTCTGGTTTGATTCTTGGTTGGGGTGCCTTCTGTGTGGAGTCTGCATCTCCTCCATGTGTTTGTGTGGATTTGCTCTGGTGCCCTGTTATTTTACAAAGACGTGTCTGCAGTATTTCTCCCTGGGTCTCTGCTGAAAATTGTTTTTATTCTGTCAGCAGTAAAACTGACAGGCATTTGAATTTCAGACTTCATGTTCTTCAGAAAATACATAGTAACACAACCTTTTATTCTAGCAATTTTCTAAGTTTATAAGATGAATATTTGAAATTTGTCCCTATTTTAGGGACTGCATTCCCTCATTATTGGCTTCGTCCAGGTCTTTTGTGCTAAGGTTGACAGCTATGGCAAGAACTGAATTCACTGAATGTTTGAGGGCTGTATTCCCTCATTACTGGGTTTGTCCAGGTGTTTTGTACTAAGAGGTTGACAGCTATGGGGAGAACTGAATTCACTAAATGATAGCCATTTAAGTTTCAGTCTTCCTCTTTTACAAAGCAACTGATCTGGCGTAGTGGTATGTTGCTCTGTTTTGCACAGGGAGCTTGGCAGTAAAATGTATGGTTCTAGCAACTTTCCAAGATTATACAAGCAATGTTTGTGTCCCTGGTTTTTGGGCTTTTGACCCCCCCCCAATACATTTTGGCTTTTTCCAGTTTTCCTGTGCTGCAAAGTTGAGTATTGAGTAGATTTTACAAGGAGCTGAGAGCTGCAGGCGAACAGAAGTTTAGTGCTGCTTAAGTGAAGTTGATTCGCCTTGTTAATAGCACAAGTTGTGTACTTGTCTTTGATGCCGAAGGCTGTGGGTTCTACTCCCATAAGGGGTGGATGCTGCTGTACTGAGAATGTTCTCCTTGGTGAAGATACTAACTATGAGTTTGTTATCAGTTTGCCATCCATTTTCTCTTGCAATATTACTAGCTTATCATTTCTTTAATGTAATATAGGCAATTTATTCCTGAGGGGCAACAGGCACTTTATTTTTCGATGAAACCATGAAATATAAAGGTGTTTGCTAGCAGCAACCTCTTCATTAGTTAGGGATTTCTTTAATGTGGAATTATTTATATGACTTTTACTTCTTCAGAGATAGAGCATATTTACTGATAATGGACTGTAGAATAGTGCATATTTACTGATATGGACTGTAGAATTGTGCATATTTACTGATAATGGACTGTAGAATTGTGCATATTTACTGATAATGGTGGACTGTAGAATTGTGCATATTTACTGATAATGGTGGACTGCGGAAGTCTGAGTAGACTTTTATGATAAATGTTCTGAACTGGGCAGTTTTGTCATTATGGGTGCATGCATTTTGTTTCATTGTTTACTGGAAAAATGTTCAAAAATTTAAAACGCCCTCTAACAACTGTAATATATTGTACAAGGAATATAATTTAGTACAATGAGGAAGGTGTATCAAAGAGCACATGTATGTTTCATATGCAAGGGGCCTATGATTTGAAAACAGCCCAAAATTAATCTTTATCTGCCACTGGGAAAATTTATTTTCTTTGAATGTGGGTTTCAATGCTGTTTCAATGAATGTGAGTTTCAAGAGCAGAGAAGTTTTAATGCTAAGTTTTCATTGTGAGACTGCATTGCTTTGTTTAGTAGATGACTTAGTGTTTGTGCTGTAAAATACAAAATAAAACTTCCAAATGAAGTCCAACTCATCATACAAGTAAAGCAGTATGCACATTAGTGTTTATGGTAAATGGAGTGAAATAGCCAAGTAATGGTTCATAGGAATGGCTGCAGAGGCTCTTCAACCGTGATTTTGTCAGGGGGGAGGGCAGCAAACTCAGACAGGCCTAGCTGAACTATACCTCCCAACTGTCCAGATTTTCAAAGAATGAATAGATTTTTGCTTCTTATTTTTGGTTTGTTCTTCATAAAATTTGTAGTTTTCTGGCAAATCATTTAGAAATTAAGTCACTAAATAATGATACACTGAGTTTCAGACTTCATAACCTTCAGAAAAATGCATGCTAAAGTAAGAACTGTTATTCTATCAACTGTCTCAATTTATACAAGAGCAATTTTTAGTACTGTTTATATGTTCCCCCAGTATATTTGGCCTTGTTCAGATTTACTGCATTAACAGGTTGAGAGGTACATGCAAATAAATTGCTTTATAGAATTAGGCATAGCCAACCTCTCAACTGTCTCCGATTTTGGCTTAAAATGCTGCTCTTCCCCCTAATAATCCCTCCGCAAAATAGCAATTTTGGAAGAAAACATGAAGGGTTTATAATTAAGAAATAACTGTAATAATCAAAGTTATAGATTACTTGAAATGCATGTAGATTCTTTTATTTTGTCAGCTGCTCAAGTTAGCAGTACTAATATTAAAGTGTCCCTTCTTTGACAGGTTCCCAGCTGTATTGTGTGGCTATTTTATATTTTTGCATCACATTTGGTCCATTTTTCATAAAATTGTGTTTTTTGGCAAATTAGTGACAAATCACTAAAGACGGAAGTTAGAAAATAATGGCAGACATTTGAGTTTCAGATTTTATACCCTTCAGAAAAGTCATACTAATGCAAGACCTATTCTATTATCTTTCTAAGTATATTAGAGCAATATTTAAAAATTGTCCTTATTTGTGGGCATTTGTCCCACTTCTGTGTATGGCTTTGTCCAGATTTCTTGCTCTGAGGTTGAGAGGTATGACACATGTGTCAGGGCCATCACAGTCAGCCAGAGACATTTCAAATTGTGACATACTTGTTGCACCCCACACCACCATGTACTGACTCTGGATGTGTCCAAGCAAGGCAAGGAGTAGTTATGCAGTGTAAATGTGCAGTGTGTCCCCCCCCCCCCCCATCCAAGGTAGACACAAGTACTACAGTGGCTTTTCATCTGTCCTTGATTTTGCAGAAAGGTCTGGTTTCTGTCATATTTTTGTACTGTTGATTTATGCTTATTACTCAAAGTGCCTGTTGCTCTGTGTTTAAGTAGCAATGCTTTAATGACCATAATGTAAGCTTGTCTGAGATCATAAGATGCAAGTAAGTTTTAATAAGCATACTGTTAAAGAATTGCCAACATTGAAAGCCTTTCTGTTGTTGCCATGCAGAGAATACTTGACTAGATAATGTATAAGCCTTGGGTATTAAAGGACAGGATTCCATTATTTTAAAAAGCTCATTACACTTGTTGGAGACTTCCAGTCATCTCTACAGACTTTACCCGTAAACTAAACAGTGTGTGGTCCATAACCTGTACAGTAATCCTTTAAGCAATGTATCTTGAGCTTGTTTCTTGTTTGCTTTTAATTTTTTACTTACATGTTTTCCCCATGAAACAAGTAGATAGTTGTCAGGCAGCAGGTCTTTTTTGGATAAGAAACATTTTTACAAGTGGGGGCATCACAGAGATTTCTACTTTCAGCATGTTACTTGGCACTTTAATAAAGCTGAATATAAATTATAATTAGAACTGCAGTGCAAGGAGAAGTGGTTTGAGTTGAGTGCTTCTGGTTTTGCTTGCACTTGATTTTGACTGGCATTCCAGTAATGTATTTAAAAAGTAATTTATTTTTTAATGCCTCACAACCTTTTGTTTCCATCTAGATATTAAGTAAGTTGTCATGCAGCCAATGCATTGAAATATTTTTATTCTTCTATACTTATTTTTGTTTTGATTGGACTCTCATAATGATGGTTTGCCATGCCACCCAGGGGAGTGTATTTAATTAAAGTTAGTTTTTGTGGTTTTGAGCATAGCTCCTCCCCTTTCTGGTTGGCCACACCCCTCCCCCTTGACCCCACCAATTCAGCTGGCTCCTGCAGCCCCCCTTTGATTTGAAGTCACCAGCCGCCACTGCTTGTAGCAGTACTCCTACAACCATCCCCACAAGAGGCCATTTATTTTATAAAGTGACAATTGTTTCAGCTTCCTTAAGTGAGTGTTTGCTAATTACTTTTGATTAATTTAATTTTATTTTGTACTATTAGCTGCAGGAATGTAGTCTTAGTTCAGGTATCCATAAGAGTTCACACAAGCTTGTAACACTACTTCTGCAGACATGACTGTGAGTGGTTGCATGCAAACACGTGATGTCCAACTTGTTTTAACTATTTGGACCTACAGATTATGTTATGATGGACTGTCATCTTTTCAAGAAGAAGGCATAGCTATACAAGGTATTAGGTGCAAAATGTGTAGCAGGAACAAAGAACTACTTATGGATGCTTACACCCATATGATATTGTGAAAACAGGCTAAAGACTTCATTGATACAGTCACTTCAACTGACCCTTTCAAGCATAAGAAACCTATCACCACACAAACTGAAGCTCAGTCTCAATCTGATAGTCTGCCATTAGGAAATGTTTCTTTCCAGTGTGATTTATAATATAGATAATATTGCTTGGGTTAATCATGTAACTAGTGAAAATATTTCTGACTCAGAAGCTGTATTGGAACCCCTCACTATCAATTCATTATGTGAATTACATGAGGCACAACTTCAGGATGCCCGTTCTAGCTATGACCATTGTGGAGATAGGAAATCTAAGCATCAATGTTTACAGATAGATGACTCTCTGATCACAATCCTGTTCAGCATATCAAAGACAGGAATTTAAAAAAACAAGCTGTGGGGTACAATCTCTTCCCCTAAAACTAGACTATATACATGCTACTCAACTTTTGAATGACCATAGAGCTAAGGACACTTCAGTCTTAGGTGATGTAATGTTTAAAATGGCCATTCAACAACTACCTAGTTTAAACATGGAAAAATGTCAGTGTTGAACCTATGTGGTCTAAAATTCTCTGACAGTCTGGGACTTTTGGAAAAGCTGTTATCAGGGAAACAGCATTATAAACCAATTCTATTACACAGAGGTGTAAATGACCTAAGACATTTTTCCTTTTTTCATATGCATCAAAAAGTGAAAGACACAGTCGCAAATTGCTCTCATGTGAATATTGCTTTAGTTTTAGTGAGATTCTTCTCAGTCCTAAACTGAATGACTATTTATTACCTAAAGCATGTCTTTTCAGTGACTGGTTATCTAAGTTTTGTCAAGATAACAGGATTGGCATCATTAAACATTGTGAACAAGGACTGTAGTCCAAGGGTATGGCAAGACATATACTTTGTACTCTGAAGAGTACATTTTTTCTGAATATCATTTAAAAACATTGGGACTTGATCAGGCATATTGTCTATAATCTTCAGAATTAATGCCTCTAACAATGTGTGTATAGCTTTCATACAGAAAAGACTGCAAATCAAAACCAATATCTCTAATAGTTTTTGACTGAGCAGCTGAAATGTTACACACATTAAGTGCTGGAGGGGTGACAGCTTGAGAGATGCATCCAATTTGTAAATGCCAGGTGAGTTGGGAAGCAGCAATAACAATTTGTGAGTACAAATTGGAATTCACTGACTACACCCCTGCTGTAGTCATCTTGGGCCTGATACATTTCATAAGTTCAGAATTCAATTAAAAAATGTAATGACCTCCAGCTCTTAGTGATCCTCTGCTCATATGAAGTCATTGTAATCACTGAAGCTTGGCAAAGAGAGAACATACATCTTCCAGGATTTCAAATGTTTCCTTGTTTATAAACAAATAGTACTCTGGGAGGAGTATTTATTTTTACTAGTAAGGAATTGTCAGCTAGGCAAACCTCTTCTGTTACTAGCTCAGGAAGTCTGGCAATAGAACTAGGCAGTGTAAGAAAAGGTCATAGTCTCAAACGTATTGCCTGTTACAATAGACTTAGAAAAAATGTTGAACTACAAGTTAAGTTTGTTAACCTACTTGTAGTCCAATTCAGCTGTGAATACTGTACAGTTATGAACAAAATGAAATATCCCTGTATCAAATGGATTCAAGCTAGCAGCAAATCATACATGGAAACTGAATTTATTGATTATATAGTCTTACATTATTGTTCATATTTAGCAACATCCCTGACTAGGAATAACAGCCTTCAGGGCCCCCTTTTCATCAACATCTCTAGCTTATTAACTAATTTTAAGTCTTCTGTTACTTTGGGTAGTTCTGGTCATATGGCTTTTGTTTATACCGTATCTTTCCTAAAGGTCTAGCCATTATTTCCTCCCTTTCTTATAATTTAAAAAAATTTGGATCTGGAAGGCCTGATTGATGTCTGCCTTTGAGAAGACAGATAGGGCAAAAGATAATAATTCTGAGAATGGACAGAGTTGGGCCAATTTTAAGTCAGCTTGCAGAACTATCTTGTCTAACTGCATTATTAGGAAGAGGGTCCCAATAAGAATCTTTCTCTGCCACAGAAAAAAAAAACTAAACTTAGAAAAGTATTAAAGGACATTTATAAATTTAAAGTATGAAGAAGGAAGGTGCAAAACCCGTGGCACAAAAGACAGTACAACAAGGTATCTAAACAGCAGCATTATACAATTATAGACTGCAAACAGATCTTAGAGTTATGATTTTCTAGTAATGAAGTAAACAAGAATGAAGTTCTTTAATTATGTAATCAAAACAATCTAATATTGAAAGGTGCTGTTGTTTTCAACAATCCTGACAAACTGGTTTATTTGTTCAGTCAGTACTGTGCCAGTCTTGATTCACTAGTGTACAACAAAGAATGAGGGGTTCATACCATCCTTTCACTTTCCTCTTTCTGTCAACTACTAGGGACATCATAAGAAAATAAGACCTAGTTGTTCCATGCATCCTAATAATCTACCTGGTGAAGTTATGTTTATGCTATATGAAACACTTGTTTTTCCTCTCATAACTGTTTAATTCAGTACTATAGGACTGTTTTGTCCCTCTATCATGGAAGCTGGCTAATGTGTTCCAATCCACAAGGTAGGTTGTTGAAAAAAAGAGTAAAAATTAAAGACAAGTAAGTCTCACGTTGATACTTTGTAAATAGTTTGAAAGATGCGGGTTAACTGTCACAGAGACTAATAACCTGTATGACAGTTCTGTTGACATCACCCAACATGCTTTTTGAAGGAGAAGTCAACTTGTGAGCTTGGCTGTGGACATGGGTCTTAGCAGTCTAGTTATCTATTTGGACTTAGCCAAAATTTTTGGCAGATTAGTCCATGGCCTAATTGTTAAGAGCCTTAAAGATCACAGTATCACTCCATTTTGATTAACTGGATCTCTTTATGGCTATCAGACAGAAAGCAATGAGTTCTTTATGGAATCATTCTGCATACAGTGCTGTTCTCAGGTGTGCAAAACAGATCTGTTTTTGTTTCTATAGTATTTAATCCTGTCTTCTCTTTATTGTATTTCTTGTCTAAGCATTGGATTGCAGTATTTGCAGGCAATATACAAACTGGTGCTCTGATACCATCTAATGATAACCCCTTGTCATTCAACAATTATTAATGACCATTTCTGAATGGTTCAGTATTAAGGTCCTCACCTTGAATCACTATAAATGCAAGGTGATGCATTTTGGTTCTGCTTGAATCAGTAAAACTATTCCATTAGGTAGTAATAAACTGCAAGAGGTAGATAGTAAAAAAAGATCTTGGTGTGCAAAAGCTAAAAACATGTGCTTCAACACAAATGCTGATTCTGTTAGGAATAGGTCCACGGGGATGGTTGCCTGTTAGACAGACACATGAGCATCAGATTTCTAAATTTACTCATGAGCTTGTACATCTCTTATATAAAACCTTTCTCTGAGTATAATTCTTTTTGCTCATACACCGTAGGAAACCTATTGCCTTGAGAATGTGTCCAAAGAAAATTTACTAAAATAATCCTGGCATGCAGAGGAATGTCATAGTAAGAAAGGTTTGAGACCCCTGATCATCACCCAAGGTTCCCATCACTACATCCGGAGCAGATTGTGTTTATCATATCCTGCTCTTGCCAGTAATGAACTACAATGCTGTTAGGTCTGGATATGATAGATTACATCAAACACCTAAATGCAACTAATGCCATGCACGTATAAAAGTCAAAGCTTCTTTCCTGTTAAGAGACAGAACATCATTCCTTTATCATTGGCAAAATACTTAACAAGCTCCCAATATCACCTCAATGTGCAGCATCTATGTCTTTTTTCAAGGAATCTTGACTTACTGGGTTAGTTCTAATGTTTTTAGTACATCCTCTTTGGAGTCTGTACTCTAACCTGTTTTTGTTTAGGCTGGGACACAGTTAACCCACAAACCATAAAATTATTTAAAAGATTGTTACAAAAAACCTACGTCAATGCTGTGGTAAAACATTGCATTGTATTGTGTGGGTGGAGGAGATATTACTAGTTTGTTCTAAAAGAAACTTTTAAATGGACAAGTGAACATGATAAAATATTTTGGAAGAATATGAGAAGCAATATTTGCAATTAAATATGGATTGTGTAAGTGATGATAAGCCTTTAAAATGTGTATTGGTGTAATTAAAGGAATGAGATATGAAATAAATATGGCCATTTAAATTGTCGTTTTCATTAACCTTTTTATCTTGGAAGGGACATTTGCTGCTGACATGCTAGATCTGTGAATGCTAAATAAAATGGATTCTGACACATGCTGCAGTGGTGATTTCTTTTTTTATAATGTTTTTGTGAGTTTGTGGATTGTCTTTTATGAGAACTGAGAAATATACTGCAGCTTCATTTCTAAACCACATCAACTGATGTTGAAGATTGCATCAGAATATTAAGTGGAAGTTTTTCTAAGTCATTCATTATAGAAGACACAGTCAAACTCATTGAAAAAAGGTAGCTTGTTTGCAGACAGAATTATAAAAAGGAACTGCTACATGTCAAAATGACAGCAATCCTTTTGGGGGCTGTTGCTATTAACAGTAAACTAGATCCAGAGAGTGATTAAAGAAGTTATAGAAACTTAATATAAAAGACATGAAACTTGATATAATGACAGTTTGTTGGGGAAATATTTGAAATGTATATTTCCCCAGTGGGCTTTGTATAGACTATTGAACTCTGTTAGAAATTTCTTGCAACCATTTTAATACATTCTTCTTTATTTGTACAGCATCCAGCTCTTCTAATAATGCACAGTGCAATATAGCTTTATACACATTTTCCAAATCCACACTTATCCTTCCTCATTTCCATTATCTTTTCTCTGCTGTAAACTATCTTACTAACCACAAAGGCTCTCTAATATCTTCCTTACACAGGAATAAACTGATCTTTCTATTTTTCAGTAGTCTGTTTTATGTGAGTCTTGCTAATAACTTATTATTATTATTCGCCAATGTAAATAGTATCAAATTACTGTATTTTGCCATCTTTCTTTTTAATGAATTTAATAATACCCACATATTATTAACACAAATACCCTTGACCAGATAATGCACACACCCACCAGAGGTTCAAACATACTCGACCTGGTACTTATCAATATGGGAGAGCTGTGCACCCCCCCCCCCCCCAAGTGTGTCATATCCTCACAGGTGAGGGTGGACAAGGAAGCTGTCTCCTTTAAAATAGAAATCAACTTGGTAACCCTAGCAAATCCTATAACAGTTAGGAACTATTCCAAAGCAAACTACATCCTATTAAGTGATAGTTTGTCAAAATACAATGCCCTTCCTAACCCTGAGTTCACAGCAACCTATGTGGAATGGTTCACAGAGACCCTGTACAAGGGAATCTTAACCTTAATCGGGTATATAACAAAAGGAAAAAGGTCATGGCTAACATCATTAAAAATAACTCCCATCATGATAAGAGATCTTTAATTAAACTAAACAGGAAATAGAGGATTCATTTAGCCCAATAAAGCCAATTACATGGTTAAGATAGCCTCACAGGCTAAAGACAACCCGAATTTCTTCTACAGCTATGTCCGTAACCTGAAAGGAAGCACACAGCAGTGTGCCAAACTGATGGTCAATGATGTCACTTCACTGAGCAGAGAGACATATTGAATCTACTAGCTGACAAATTCAGCTCAAACTTCATCTCCCACACTCCTCCTGCCTTCCCCCATGAAATATCGGGTCTATATTATATAGTCAAAGTTTCAAAACTTCAAATCTCACATGAGCGAACTCATATGAGCAAAGTTCAAAACATTGACTATATAATAAAATAAAAAACAAAAAAAATACCTTACCGCTCTAAGCAGGGGGCAAGCCCCCCTGCACCCCCCACATGGGGGGCTGCACCCCGCACACCCCCTACTTAAATATGCCAACTCCAAGAATGCACTTCAGTGCAGAAAGGGAAAATTTCCCATTCTGCGCGTGAAAAGCCATTGACTTTCACCTTCGACCTTTCCGACATTCGATCATATGATGTCGACCATCTATGATTCGAACATCGGAATGGTTGCTCATCTAATGTAGATCCGAAATATCTACTAACAAAACCTCTCAGCTATTAGCAGGGAGCAGGTCCTGGCAGCACTCACTAAAACCAAAAACACAGCCTCAGTGAGCCCTGATAATATCCCAGGATGCCTCCTACATAGCTTGAAACATGACCTATCAGGACCAGTTGAGTCACTTTTAAGTTATAGTCTCAAAACATGGATTGCCTTAAAGCCCTATCTCTATACTCAGTCTCTTACAGGTTGCTGAGAGGTGATCTATGCCTGGCATACAAGGCATCCTCAGATCCAGCTCTGATGGACATTCTGGACATCTGCAAAATGGACAGCATCAGAATAATTTGATCCAAGGATTCAAATTTTGCTTTTGACATAAATAGGGCATGTTGGCAAGACAGATATGTGTCTCAGAGGATCCCCATGCTCTGGAACAGGCTCCCCATCCACGTGAAGTAGAGTCCATCCTTTATCCTATTTAAGCATAACCTTGACAAAGGGATGAGAAATCAGAAATTCACCCCGGGTCTGACCCCATGTTTCTGATAAAATGAGGCAGGCAGCAACTATGTCCAAACTTACATACCCCCCCCCATAACCTTTAGAAACTTTCTAATAGACCCCTCCTAATAAATACCCATGACACATAGGGACACAATAAGGTTGGGTTGCGCAGCTCAGCTTATAAGGGTCCTGGTAGTCATTAAACTGTATATATATATATATATATATATATATATATATATATATATATAGTTAGATTTTCTTTTAACAAGCATTTAGATAAGACTTCATATAACACATACAAATGGTCCTCTTCTGGACTGGTATAAAAGTGATGCCATTTCATCAGATCCTGAAGTGGAATTCAGATAAACTGCTTTTGATTATTATTCATTTGTTCTAAAGTAATTTTTTAATCTTCCTCTTCCAATACCTTTCACATAATCTACCCTTCAAATAGGTCTGTAATACGTCATTAATTTAGCTGTAAAAATATAAGACAGACCTTATTCGTTAAGATTTCAGCCAGTGCTGTGGCATAGAGTGACCAAGTCTTAACTCTGACCCAGGTGACCAGGGTTTAATTAGTAGCTCAAGTGTCTAAGCTGCTTGCAAGTGGGAGGGACATGGCTGTCCTGGAAGAGGACTGAGGGGTATAGGGCAGACTAGTGAGGCTGATTCCCTATCTTTGACTGAGGTAACAACTGAAAATATGCTGTTAAGGGTGGATGGGAGTGTTTTCCTAACATTAACAGCTTTTACAAATGAGGGTAATTCAACAATTATGCTTATTTCACATCTCGCCCTTGAGGATGTTCCTGGACATAATCACTGGACAAAAACACTCCCCTGCTGCAGTATGATGATGCACCAGGGTCCTCAGTCTCTTCACTGGCCCTGGATATGGGCCAGGAGTAGCTTGAGGAAGGCTAAAGTACATCTTATAAACCTGTTATATGATGAGAGGAATTGGTGCTAGGTGATGGTCACTGATGAGAAGTTGAAAAGAAAAACAAATAATTACAGATTTCATATATTGCAGAGTTTCTTCTTATCCGTTAATAATAGACACATTGTGTTTCTTGTAATGCTCATTACACATTTTTCCTTTCTCAAGTCTTCTCATAATCAATACTGCCTTTCTTGAAACAACTTCTTCTCTATAACTTTTAATACTGTTAAATTATTAATTTCCTGGTCCTCATATAATAACATGGGCAAAATTCTTGGCTAATTTTATAATTGCCTCCGGGCCAATAGTCTAGTATCATGCTAGGAACCTATGAGCCTATAATGTTTCCTTTCTCCTCTATACTTTCTATATGTTTTAGCTTTAAATTGTCTGTCATAAGTTTCATTTTTACAGCATCCCACCAGGTCAGCCAAAAGGTATTGCCATTTTTTCCATAATTATCAGTAAGCCAGAAAACTACAAACTGAAGAAAACCAGACCGGAAGGCAGGAAATGTGAATATTCCAGTCGTGTACATAACATGTAAAATCCAATGTTCTAAGTCCATTTATCCATGGAAAACACACTTTATTTAGTCAAAACACATATAAAATTAGTGCTTTAGTTTCTACCATAATAAACGTCTTCAGACAGTTTAAAAGAAAGCAGTCCATGTTTAAATACCTTCAAATAGCGATAACTTCATACAAAAAGCACACCCCTCCTGATTTCAGCCAATGTGAACACATCTCTGCATGCATATTTATGAATATTTATAAATATTCATAAATATCCATGAATATTTATAAAATCATTAAAAAAACATACAATTAACGTTCCAGCACATCTCAGAAATTGAATATATAGCATATATGTTAAATATGGGATCCGGACACATGCTCGACTAGCATATGTCTTAATCACAAAACATCGAACACACATACATGAAAGCGCTTAACATCGACAAGCACTTCCTTATATGTGTGCTTGTTTCGTAGATCAGACTACAGTGCGGGTAAGGGAAAATTCCGTTTTCCCCACTGTAGTGTGATCTCAGAGTGAGAATAATAAAGTAGGGGGGTGTGGGGGGTGCAGGGGGTGAAGCCCCCCTGCAGAAACATAGATTTTTTTTTTTTGAACTACACATACACGGAAGCACTTTTTGATGTTAAACGCTTTCGTGTATGTGTGTTCGATGTTTTGTGATTCGGACATACACTAGTCGAGCATGTGTCCTAGACCCATTAAATATAAAACAAGTGTTTACTCTAAAACCTTATTCAAAACAACTCAATTTTACATTTCCATAAATATTAAAATAAATCATATCATCTTTCCAGTGCCTTCAGCCTAAGAATACTATTGATAGAGATAGATTTATTGAGACCTGGCCAAATGTTAGCCCTTAAAAGTAGTTACAAGGTCAATTCTTTCCTCTCGAGAAGTAATGACCATGCTTTGCCCCTTTCACCAAACTTCACTGAGTCTAGCACAAAGAACTTAAAAGAATGCCCATAAAAATCCATACAGTACTTGGCAAGGGCATTGGTACCATCATTTTTTTCTAATTACTCTGAGATGTTCGTAAATGCATTTTTTTATTTCCTATCCATTTTACCAATATGAAAACCTGCACATAAAACACATTGGGCCCCTCACTGAATAGCAATAAAACTTTTCCACTGGTTTAAATTTAAAGCCTTTAATCACTGTCTCATCAATCTCGGCAATGAGGGCAGCACCAGCATTTCTTTATAAACCCTTCTCCCTTATACTTAACAACTCTTTCAAACAGGTCCTTCAAATTTCTCCCCCGCGATACACAATTACAGGTCCAGCACCTTTTGGATCCCTCATTTCTCTTTCATACTGAAAAAATTGACAATTTGTCTGTATAATATGCCTTATATGTTTGCTGTTAGTCCCAAATGTGTTGACAAATGATCATGAATAGTTGTTCTGATTTACAGATTTAACACTTAGAGGCTCAGTACCAGCTTCAATACTTACATCATTTGTTTTATTAATATCATCTTCGACTGCCAACCTAACACCTTTCCATCCTTTAAAGATGGATTCAAAATTACCACTTTCTCTTTTATTAATAACTTCCAACATAATCTCATATACAAATGAGTATGGGTAACCTTGCTTTAAAAAATATCTTTCAATGTCTCACACTCTTCTAAAAATATCTCGAATGTTGATAGCATTCTTGCCGCCCTTACAAACTGCCCTTTAATGACTGCTCGCCTCTGCTTGGATGGGTAGGTGGGTGCTTGTATTTTTTTGAAAATTTTTAGTGAAAAATCTCCTATTTGTCACATATTTACTCAAGTGTATATCTAAAAAAGAAATGTCTTGCTCATCCACATAGTGGGAACATTTCAAAAATTGCGTGGTACTGTTCAAGTAAACCAAAAACTCCTCAATCAATAATTTGGGATCCTTCAATAAAATAAACAAGTCATCCAAAAACCATGTATACAGTTGGCAGTATTGGTAAAACACAGAATTAAACAAAAACAAATACTCCCATTGCAACATAACAATGTTAGCATAAATTCCATGATGGGCTGCACCCATGGCAACTCCTTCTCTTTGCAAAAAATATTCCTTCTCTGAAACAATAAAGTTATTTCTTAAAACTATTTCCAAAAGGTGTCCCAACAAATTAATTTCCATTTGCAGTATCCTCTTCACATCAAAATACTCAGAGAACCATTCCAAACCAACATTATGTGGAATGACTGAGTACAGATCCCTTACATTAACCGTGATAAATGCATACTCTTCTTTAAACTCAATGTCATTCAACTTATTCAAAAAATCCCAGGAGTCCCTACAAATACTGGGCTCTTCTGAGACCAATTTCTTACATTTTATGTCAATAAACTTAGCTAAGGGTGAGTGATAGAGACTCTTGCATCAACTATGGGGTGCATCTGGGGTTGCTCTACATTCTTGTGTAATTTGGGTAGACCAAAAATCGTGGGGGTAATAGGGTAGGGTACAAACAAATAATTATACTCGGAGATTGAGATGATGCCCTCAATAAAAAAGATCTTCCAAGGCTGTCCTCACAGCCTTGTAGACTCCATTTACTTGGTTCAGGGAGCTAGATTCATATGAATTTCCAGATAAAATTTCTTTCATTTTTACATACATAGTCTGACCAATTCAAAACTACCAGCCCAACACCTTTGTCAGGTTTCATAAACCTAACAGTAGGGTTCTGATCAGATTCTTCATCTGCCTTCTTTCTTCCTGATTTAAATTATCTACCCCGTGTTCCCTGCTCAGATTCATATTACGGAAGTTAGTTTCACACATCTTCCAAAACAATTCTAGAGAGGCATGTAAAGGTGGGTTGAAGGTACTGGAACTGTGCAAAGGATCCCTTACCATATCAACATTGTGAAACAGCATTTTAACATTCAACTTCCTAATAAAAAGCATTAGATCAGTCAACAGATTGACCAAATCTACTGGTGTAGATGGGACAAAGGTAAAACCCTTAGCAAACAAGTCACAAGCAATATTATCCAAACATAAAGATGAATAATTAAATACTTTAAAATCACCCTCAGAGTTGCATACAATTTCCACCGGTGGAAGGCTGAAAACATTCTGTGAAAACTATTCCTCACTTAAAACCTGTTCTGGAACCCCTGTCTTGAGTTCCCTCATCTTGCATTGAATGCTCCCCTCTTGTGGGGTCCTCCTGCCCATGCATAATGTATCAGCAGAAAGTTCTGTCCCTGCTGTTTCTTCCTCAAACAATCTGAACATCTGAAGGGGTAGGGGGTTCCTCCTCTAAAAAATTCATTCTCTTTACCTTCATTACCTTCACTAAAATCATGTACATTGTCAGCAGGGACACTCATATGCAGAACATGTGTTTGGAGTACACCAGATTGTCTATTACCAACTTTACTCCCCCACTGTTGAGAAACTTGGAGATGCGGGACATGTCTTATTTTCTGCATAGACCGTTTGGTCCCTTAAGAGTTTTATCACCTTCCTGTTCTTAATTATATCAATTTGTTCATCATTACTTTTAAAATTCTATTGTACTCAGTCTCAAACTCTCTATAAGTGGGGTCGTTTACAACATAATTGTCCACTTGTGACACTTGTTCTGTTAAAGAATCAATCAAGAACTTATTGTGTTTTACTACTAAAGCCATATATTCCATTCCATGCCTGGCAAAATGTTCAATTAATTCTTTATGAAATAGACAGTCCGGGACCAGGCCTGTTGGAAAATGCCACATACGCAGGCCTTTAGGTACAATTTTAAGTTTTAAACATTCAGAAAAATAAACACTGTTCAATTGCAATATCTTAATTTTCAATAACAAATAGTCCAACTCTTTTAATTTATACATCTGAAGTAGGTTATTGTTTGTTTGACAATAAATTGATAACATTTGACAGCCCTTTTCTGCCTTGTTCTAAGGCTGGAATTAAAATTTCTAACCCAGAACAGTGTTTAATATGTGACTACCATTTTACTCTGTTTTGTACTTTAACATGTGTTAATTCTTTTGTATTTTTCCTGGATTTCATTTGACTCACAATGTCCGTCACTTCCTTTCTTCCTCATAAATGCCCCAGTCTAGGACTTTGATCTGTTTTCTAAAACCAAAACAAAATGTCAGAGCATAACTTTTTCTAAATGAAGAAAAAAAGGGCTTTTCACCATTTATCTCCTTACGTCTCTTTCACTTTTATCTACATATCTGGAGATTTTATGGACACAGCATCAGACATAAAGACAAAAAGTACTACTTTTTGTCTCCTGAACTGTCTTAAGCTATTTACATTAACTATAACACAAACCCCATCTATATCCATCAATTTATGAACTGCTTTTTTCAGTTACATAATCTTTGTTTTGGGGTAGATTTTCTTTCATGTTCTTTTTCTATCTCAGCCTATAGTCTTAGAACTTTCACTAGAAAGGATCAAGAAAACAGAAAAATCTTTTACTAGTACATTTATATTCTTCCTGACATCTATCTTGTTATCTAAGTCAAAGACAGTGGTTGTCTCTCTTCTTTTCCTATAGTAAGCACCAGCTGATAATGTTATAGCCTCTTTCTTTCACTGTATAAACAATCAGATTGAAAATTACCTTGTTATTTGCTTTAATACAGGTATACACTGCCATCTTAAATGACATATTTTCCAAAACATTGACTAAAATGTATTTTTACAGGCCTTAGCAATATGTCCTGCCTGTTTGTATGCATAACACTGTAAAGGCTGATCTTAATATTCCTTTGACATTTTTGAATTATATTATATTATGAAGCTGCACACACTGTCCATTTGAAATATACAGATATATAGTATCCCCCTGTCCATGCATTATAAATAAGTTTAGTTTTCTAGATTTGTGTCAGTTTTATATCTCTTTTCCATTTCTTGGCTTATTTTACCCTCATAATGGGTTGAGTTAAAAAAAAAAACATTAATGAAATATTAAAGTCAAATAAATCAAGAAAAATCCATGGGTTCATATTTTTTTCACTCACATTGTTCAAAAAAATAATAAATAAATAGATAAATAAAAAATCATTTTCTGTTTTAGAAACCACAGTTGCAAACTCTACTCCCTCCATATATACAATGAATCTTATATTTTGCATACTACTGTAAAAAAGACTTCAATAGTTTTAGTCACATAAAAATATCTATCAAACATTATAATATAATTTGTTTTCATAATGTGAATTATATTTCTCCTTTCCCCCTCCCCTGCATTTCTTCACTTACAGGCAATGCTCTTTCAGTGTCTATAACACAGTCCAACTGACATTTGATAACTATTTGATAAGTTAAGCATTAATTGAACTGCACTTTACCCTGCACACAATCCATCTACATATTCATTCTGGTTTTCTGCTTCCTGATTTATCTCTGGGATGCTTGAATACTCCAAATCAATAACTATATTAAAGCAGTACTCCACAGCATCTGACATTTTAGTAAGTCCTCCTTGTTTTTTTTTTCCAAAAGCTATATCATTTCTGATCATGGTGCAGTAGCCTGAGACTCTACCACTGCTCCCTTTACTAACACTGCATTTGCGAAAGTTCATCCCCAGGATTAGCAAACACAGTCACTTTAGTTCTTATTTGTTGACTTGCTAGTTGTCTCTTTAAGTGCTCCACTGCTGCACTCTATGTCCATTCTACATTCTCACTTAGCTTCTCTCTCTCTGATTTGCTCACTGTTGCCCAATGACAGGAAAGTTCTCCATGTTCTTTCTTGATTGCCACCATTTCCACTCTTCTGTGGCTATAACAGAACCAGAGAAGAATGGGAAAGGTTCCACTAGTCAGCATGAATCACACCTTATGGCTCTCCTGAAAGTAAACTATACTTACAGGGACTAATGCCAAATATAACTAATACCAAAATAAATAAATAAATAAATAAAATAAAATGTTTTTACTCTCTGTCTCTGTCTCTCTCTGCAACATGCAGTTTAGAATCTCTCAGTGTGCTTCTAGCAAATGCAAATTTCCATGAGTTTTCTAATCTTTTTATTTTCTCTCAGTCTCTTAGTCTCCTCTCTTGATGTGTCTGGGGGATAATATACTGTATTGACTCACCAGTTCAGTCCCTTCCTCCACTTTAACTAACATGGCACTTAACATTGGCTCTGACTCTGCCCAGTCCCTTACCCCATTCTTGGTTTGTGTTCTTCCTCCAATCTGACCTCACATGTGATGCCCTCATTAATGCAGATTATTACTGCATGGTCATGTCTATCTCATCTCTGTCATTCCTGTAAACCTCTACTGGGCACCTCTGTGTCCAGGACCCCTGTTTCACTGGCTCATTTCTGTGATTCCAACTACACTGTAGTTCAAATCAATAATACTGAACCACAACAAAAATATAAAAAAGTGGAAAACACAATCTGAGTCAGAAAATACCAAGAAATGTTTATTAAACGATTCTAAAAATAGTAAGGTGCACATATTTTCACACTAGAAACATTTCATCAAATGCTAAAAAACTAGTTAATGTGTAGCAGAATGTTATTTAAATAGATTTAAATCCTGATCAAATTCTACAAGTCAGTCAATAAAACACATCACAAAATTAATATTAACAAAAACAACAAGTTAGTCATTTTAAATTCATTTAAGTTTTAGAATTGATTTGATGTGGACAGTGTTCAATCCTGGATTATTTTACTGTTTTTTTAAAATAAAAGTTTCTAGGTGTTTCCTGAACCAGATTATGTTTTTGACGATGATTCTTTGAAACAAGCAATGTTCATCCTCCCCTTATCTATCTCTAATTGCCACTCCCCAACTTCCTACCTTACATTGCAAAGTAATACTATCTAGCCTTGCTCTGAATCAGCCTTATGTGTTTCTGTAACTTGTTTTATGTCTTTTTCCACCTTCCTTCTTCTGCAAAAGTGCTTACCATCCATTTTCTGTTTGTCCGATATTCTACATCTTATTCCATTTTAGTTTAAAAGTAAAAAAGAGTAGAACTGTTAACAATAAAACGTGAATTAAATAGTAAAGTAAAAGTTGAGACAGAAATGAAAATGTAAAATAATAGCAACAAAGACGAGAAAGAGAATCATGCAGCAAACAGGACATGTGATATAAATGAAACTCTATTACTGCATAAATGGCTATTGTACAATGACTCCCTATTACTATTCGAAAACATGCAAGCTGATTGGCCCAGCCCAAGCAGCGTGCCCGTTGTAAATCCCACAATATACCAACGGAAAAAGGTCCGGTCGCCCGGACTTTTTTCTGTTGGTATAAAGCGCCCCAAAACCTTTTTTTTACAATTAAAAAAAAAAGAGAGAAAATGGAGCAACAGTGACTTTGTTTTCTCCATTGCTTCTGTTTCAAAGCATTGATGTACTGGGTATGCATGGGAACGCAAGTCCCATATGCATGTGCAGTACATCAAAACTAAGAAGCAGTATACCACAACCAGTGGAAGAACAGTAATCCGTTATACAGAGACATTATTTAAGAAAAGTACATTTTTTTTCTTAAATAATGTTTGCCTAATAGCAATAACCGACTCTGTGGTTGTGGTATATTGAAGATTTACCCACGGTTGCCTTTGTTTAATCACTCAGGCTTCACCTTTGTGATTAAACCACACCAGCCGTGGGTAAATCTTCAATATACCACACCACATTGTCGATTATTGCTTTAATAATTCATAGATTAGGTAGTCTTACATATTAGTGATAGCTATCAGAATGATAGGGAAATGTGCACAGCATTTAATCAGTTCTGAACAAGCTGTGATAGAATCATTTTGCAGATTGGCACAAAAGGAGAAGTAACAGTATTTTCTAAAGAATTTGCATGTTATCAAGGAAAATACAATATGCAGGTTGTAGGCACCATTGCAATGGAAAGAGTTAATTCTGTAAATCAAGAGTAAAGAGGCACTGCATCAAGATAATTAGATTGGAAAGAAAAACACAAGATTAATAAATGATGTATTGACTTTAAACTAAACATAGGCGTATGAGCATAATATCATGTCAAAATATTTTAAGTCACTAGGCAGACCATTGTAAGCTGTGCACTCTGCATATTTCTTTCTTATTCAGGGCACAGAATAAAGGTAGTTGGTCAGAATTGAAAAACAGAAAACATAAGAACATCTTTCACATAATAGTACTGGATCAGGAAGGTGACTCATAAGATATTTTGGGTCATATGTTATGCATCTATAAATTGTTTAAGTGTGGGTATCAGTAGATCAGTAGAATTATGGTTCTACAATTACAAATTTATTTTCTGAAGTGTCATGTCACATATGTACACGTTTAAGCACTCAGCTCTTTAATGTATATGTATAAGTAATGAGAGCTCTGACAAACAACTTCTCAACTGGAATGGGAACTGTGCACAGAAATGACTGTAAAAATATATACTTGTACACCAACCTTCCCTGTGGTGACTGGTATAAGTTAATGCTCACAATACATGTGAGTCAGGATTCTAATCTAGCACAATCACAATTGTATTAATGCTTGTCCATTGACTTTTAAAAAAACAAATAAAAAAAATAAACATGATTATAAATAGCAATGGCGCTCATTTGAATTATATGTGTGACAGAGTGTATACCGAATTTATTTATTTTTATTTATTTTACATTTATTGACCAGGATAGTCCAACTGGATGCATGCCCATTTTCAGCGGAGGCCCGAGGAGAAAAGCTCCAAACATACAGACAAAAAGCAAACATACATACATACTACGGGTTTTACAAAGTAACAGGGGAGAAAATCTCCAATTTGTGCAGATAAAAACATACATCCCAAGCAACACATAAATAACAAGCAGATATTACAAGTGAGCATGGTGTGTCCCTCAAGAGGGATCCACAATTTAACAGTATGTTGTAGAATATAAAAAGGTGGATTACAGCAACACTTTATTACAAAGAAATGTACAGAACAAGATTGCCATTGCAAGCATCTGTGAGCAAGAAGCTAGTACATTGCTGTTGAGTTAGGGAGTTGTTATGGGGATTAATAAGGGTTGGTACATGGACAGAGCCAGTGCCTTTTGTAATACTGTTTGAGGCATTTTTTAAAGGGGCTTAGAGAGGGTTCCAGGTTAATGTCTGCTGGAAATAAGTTCCAAGCTTTCCCAATGGAGTTGGCAAATAAAGAGTCACCAGCTGAGTTATTAGCTTTCAGTGTTTGGACTAACAGCTTGTTGGATGAGCATAATGGTCTGGAGTTACTATATGGTTTTATGATAGTTTTAAGGATGGGAGTGTTTTCGGGTTGGTTGAGAATATTATGTGCTACTATTAGCTGATTGAACTATATTAAGCTTGGCAGTTCTAGTCACCCTAGGAGATTGAGGTGTGGCAGTGATGTGTCCTATATGTTGGTCCAGTGGCAAATATGGTGGTAACAGTGAGAGAGTTTGGTAAGCTCTGATTTGTTTAGGTTACAGAGTATAGAGGAAGCATATAGAAGGGTGGAGAGAAGAATAGTGTGGGCAATAGCGATTCTAGCTATAGGGGTTAGAAAAGGTTTATTTCTGTATAGTGTGCCAAGCTTTTTGTTGATGGTTTTGATAGTCTTGTTGATGTGCAGGTCGAATTTGAGATTATTATCTACTATTACCCCTAAGAGCTTGATTTGGATGTCTGGCAAAATAGAGGTACTATTGTTTGATGCTATAGTAAAAGAAATTGGGGTGGACCTACAAGTGGGGGTAAAGAGTAACAGTTTGGTCTTATTGGGATTCAACAGAAGATGGTGATTAGAGAGCCACTTTTCAACTGTGTTGAATGTACTCTGGGTTAGGGTTTGCAGGGCTGTTGGGGAGGAGGCTGAGCAGATCAGAGTGGAGTTGTCTGCATATTGGATGCAGGATGCATCTGGGATGGCAGTGTGTAAGTTATTGATAAAGATGGAAAAGAGTCGAGGACCTAAAATGGAGCCCTGAGGAACTCCAAGAGTGAGAGGTAACAGAGTGGATAGTTTGCCTTGCCAAAGTACTGCTTGTTGTCTGTGATTCAGATAGCATTTGAACCACTGTATAGTATGATTGTCCAGGGAACTAGATTTCATACAGTGGATGAGTAACTGGTGATTGACCATATCAAAGGTCTTTGAGATGTCTAGGAAGAGGGATGATGACAGCAAATTATTATTTCTGTTTAGATTTATGGCATTAGTGAAGGAAAGGAGAGCTGAGGTGGTGCTATGATGTGGCCTAAAGCCATGCTGAGAGACAGCCAGTATTTGGTTCTGAATGAGATGGTTCATTATTTGTTTGTGGATGCACCTTTCCAATATTTTGGCCAGTGGTGAAAGAATGGCGATAGGTCTAAAATTGGATAATTCTGTTTAACTTCCACTTTTGTGGAGTGGGATAATAAGGGATTTTTCCAGATGGGAGGATAGAACCAACAGTTAGGGACCTGTTGATCAGGATAGATATGGGAAATGCTATGACATCAGCAGCTATGTTTAAGAATTCTGCTGGGAGCAGGTCAGCAGATAGGGTGGTGGGTTTCAATTTTTTGATTAGTGATCAAATTAGAGTGGTAGAGACAGGTTGGAAGTTGAAGAGGGGTGAGTAGTGGGTGTGTTAGTGGAGGAGCTAGTCAAGGGTGTATTAGTGGTGGAGTTAGAGTGTATGGGATTGAGTTGGTTAGCGAGAGATTGGATTGATTCAGTGAAGAAATTATTAAAGGTACTAGCTACGTTCTCAGGTGTTTTTAGGGTGTAATTTGTTGGGGTTGAAGTGGTAGATTGACCTGGATGAAGAAGCTGGTTTATACCTTCCCAGAACTTTTTGGGATTGTTTTGGTGCTTCTGCTGCAGGTTTTGGTAGTGTTTTTTTTGTCTTGTTGAATGGATTTTTTTGTGCCATTCCTAAGTTGACGGCATTTTAGTTGGTTGGGAGGGGCTTTAGTTGCTCGCCAGATAGCCCAGGCCTTATTTCTGAGTTTGATTTTTAGTTTGGTTTCCTTAGTGAGCCATGGTGTTAGATTTGCTTTGGTCTTAATATTACGAGACGGGGCATGGGAGACCAGGATGTTCAGGAATTTAGTATTAAAATATGCCACTGCCTCTTCCTGTGGTACATGTTTTATGATTGACCAGTTGACTGAGTTAAGTTAATTTTGGAAATTTACAGGACTGAAGTTTTTGGTACTTCTGACTGTTCTATAGGTGGGCTGATGGGAGGTCTCACCCTTATCCTTAATAATGTAAGTTAGAGAGTGATAACTTAGGTCATCGGGGAGGGTTCCAGATTTATACAAGTGGTGATGACTATTGATAAGAATCCAATCAAGAATACTTTCTCTATTGTTGGGTTTGCTGATCCTAGTAGGAGTGGTTATAATTTCACTGAACCCAAAGAGATTTATGTGGGTGATAGGAGATTCAGCAGCACAAGTGGACCAGTCAATGCTGAAGTCACCAAGCACAATGGTTTCCTGGGGGTGGTTAGTGGATAACCACTGGAGGATATCTTCTAGGGTGGTTATATTGTTCCCTTGGGGAATGTAGATACAGACAATATTTATGCATTTGTTATGGTTAATTCAAAGTTTAGCTATAAGGATTTCAGGATTATTAAATGGAGGTGGTTGTACGGAATCTCTATTAACACTTAGTGTGTTTTTTAGAAAACTGCTGCTCCCCCTCCCTTTTTAGTAGTGCTGTCTAATTGGTGAATATTATACCCTGGTGGCAATATCTCATCATCAGCAGTAGCAGGTTTCAGCCAGGTTTCTGTGAGACACATTATATCTGGGGAATGGACTGCTAATAGGGCGTGTAGTTCATGTATTTTGTTGTTTATGCTTCTTCTGCATCTTCTGATTCTGTAATTAATAATTGTCTTCACTGTCCTTGGATGGCCTTCAGACCTGAATGATAGTCAAATACACATGGATGTAGAAACCAGGACCTTGTCAGTTCACACATATACATGGTTAATAACCCCTTACTCTGTCATGTGTATTTATATATAATTCATGAGGATGTCCAACAAGCACTTCTTCAGTGGCAAGAATGAAAAATCACATATGTTGACAAATATGCTTTATCTCTAATGCATAGGTCTGAATCCCACAGTCTACTAATTTATTTTACCAGTCACATAAAAAAGTGTCATGTCATAAACTTTATGTCCCCACTATATGTCTGTAATGTTAGCTCAACTAAGAGTTACAGCAGCAACCATCCCATCAACTAATGCCAACTGTCAAATTAATCTTCCTGTTTCAAAAACTGGCACTGCTGCTCTCCACTTAATGTCATGCAAATGAGGTTGTCACCATTGTTCTATTTTGTGCACTAACAATAAACTCAATAACATAAATTGGCAGGAATGCACTATTATCTGTTGCTGTTTGCCCTGACTAGACATGTCTGGAGGTAGAAGGGAAGATGGCCAATTTAGGTCTCAAAGGTGGGGTGTCGAGGAGTCTAGAATCTTTATTGGACTCCTTGTAAATTGCCATGGCTGAAGGCTCTTGGAGGGGGACTATACAGGCTCCCAGTATAAGTCTGAGGCATGGAATAGTCTGGCCAAGGCTGTGTCCAGTGTGACTGTCATTCCACTCACTGGAGAACAGTACAGGCACCATTTTAATGACTTCGAAAGGCACAAGCAGGATACACTCAACCAGTGGCTGGCTGAGTTGGGGACTGCTGATATCCCACAGTTTTGTAAGTATAAAGATAAAGAGAATTAAAACTAGATAGGCAGCTGCATATATACAAAACTGGTATGCTTAATGCTCTTCTCTTGTTCTCTTCTTTTTATTCCACAGACGACCAGGAGATAATGGTGAACAGGGAGGCCCATGCTGAGCATTTAGGGAAACTGAGGGAAGCAAGAGGTATGTATGCAGCACAACATAACTATTATTTTAGCTAAAGTACTGCTCTTCTATATAGCAATAGCAAATTAATCATGCATATTCTAACTGTAAAAGTAAGCATGCATACTTAAGTCTGTAGCCCAAGCCAACTGTAGGAGTCAAGTCTAATACTGTACTCAGATACTGTGGATTCAGATACCACAAGTAACAAATATATAGTAAAATCATTTAAAATTATCACATTATAATTTCAACAGAAGTGGCATACATGCCCTGCTTTTAACTTAATCAGTATAATTTGACCAAGCATATGTGCAATATATCCACACTGCAAGGATTACTTTGAGCAATCATTAGTTATAGTTTGCAGTTGTTAAGAAGTATATTTAAATATAAAAGTAGATATAAATACTTTATTTTGTGATAATGCATTGTATGTCACATATGATGGTACTAATTATCTCTTTTTTTCTCTTACCCCAACCCTTACCTCTCTTTTTTTTTTAGTTTTCTATGTGTGCTGAAAACATTTTCATGTCATCCATCTCTGACAAATCACAAAATGCTTTACAGCACAGGGAGGTAAACCAACCCCAGTAGCTCAGCCTGCCCCTGCTCCACCGGCTAGTGTAGCATCGCATATCTGGGACACAACCTGGCAGTACTGCCTCCATAGCCCTGCACTGTCTGGACTCTCCACATTAGGTAGCACTACTCCAGCAGCTGATGTTGTAGTACCTTCCAGGAGTAGTAGCAAAGATGGAGATTTTATCACACTCCAGGAGTTGCCAGGCTTGATGCATAGGGATGTGCACAGCACCATTGGTGCACACCTACATCAGATGGAGAGGATGTTGTCCTTTATGGTCCATTGGAGAAGATATCAAGCACTCCAACAGCCAGCAGAGTAAGGGGTCAGTGATGACAGTCCTGTGGGTGAGAACTAGATTTTCACTGTGCTCATGTTTTATGGGCATGGGTATGCAATGTCCCCTCCCTATCCACCAGTCATGGTGCACCCCCAACCTGTTGTATCCATCATTGTCCCTGTTTCTTGTCTTGTTTGTCCTGTTTGTCTGCATTCACTTCCTCACTTACCTGACCCAGATATACCTGCATCCCTTACCCAACACTCCTCTCTTAATGAAGTAAAAAATAAAAAATGGACACCTGTCCTCCAAAAAAATATTGTCCCATACATAGCTCTCCACTTCACACAGGTGTCTGCTTGACATATTTATTTTGGTCCAGTTGGCTATACAACTTCTTTGTGCTGTTGTCACCCCTCTTTGTTGAGGTGACCATCCAAATTCAGCCAATATTTTACAGATATAGTCACTTTACACTGTTGAAGAAGTGGTTAGCTATGATTCTTCCCTCCCTCCTGTTCATTCCTATATTGCTTTACTTTTGTTCTTTCCCCTGCTTGCCCCATTTCACCACTTTCCTGTCTACCCCATGTTAATACCTTTAATCTGGTCAAAAAAAGAATCACACACCACACACATAAGTGAAAAAAACAATGAAGCCCTTCACTTTTGTCCTCTGAGTTTGCATGGATTTTGGCATCTCACTCCAATGAAGAGTGATGGTCAATGGCTCTTCAGTGGTGTAGTTACCTTCACACAATGCTGCTTAAACATGTTGCAGTAAAGTAACACACAGTGAAAGCAGAATAAATAATTATTTCATTACATTATGCATGCATATTTAAAAGTATTAGATACAGCTGGATTCGAACTCTGGATCATCTGTGCTCAAAATAAATATCTCAATGCACATACACATGTATGTATGTGTTTGTTCAGCTGGCTGACATTCAAGAGACCATTTTACACCTGCACAAGGGGCACTGTTATTAATATCCTCTTCTCACCAGACATTGCTGATGTCATCACTTATGAAGTGCTATCAGACACTCTCTAAGTCAGATTTGTGCTGTGGTGCTGGCATTAAATAATGAGTTCTCTAGTTGGTGTACTTAGGTAGGGGTTCTGTTCTCATTGCAGTCGTGTGTGTGTGTGTGTGTGTGTGTGTGTGTGTGTGTGTGTGTGTGTGTGTGTGTGTGTGTGCGTGTGTGTGTGTGTTCACATGTTTGTGTGTTCGTTCAGTTGGTTGATATTCAAGAGATCATTTTATACCAGCATGTGGGACTGCTATTACCATCTTCTCACCAAACTCTGTTGATGTCATCAGCTATAAAGTACTCTCCAACACTATAAAAGATGGAATTATGCTGTGTTGCTTGTGTTAAGTACTGTGCTCAGTAAATAGGTAGTGGTTCTGTTCTCTCTACATTCAACAATCACTATGGTGACAATTTTAGAACAATATGTGAGCCCACAGCTATGTACATCCCTCCTCTGAACATCTTGTAGCATACAATGATTATGTCATCCTGTGTAACATACACTCTGACAGTATTCAAGACAAACCTGTGCTGTGGCAGTAACATCAACTACTGTGTTTGCAAGCTACTTTAACTTCAGATATAGGTTTTCTAATCTGACAGCAAGCAACTTGCGTGTCTACACATACAACTATCACTTTTGAGACAATTTTATACAGGGGGTGTGACTGCACATCCATGTCCCATGCTCTTTCCAACATGTTCTCCTCAGCATACAATGATGTTATCATACTCAATAAAGTGCAATGTGACAATGTTACAGTCAGACATATGTGGTGTTGCTACTGTGACAGTGCATGGCATTCATATTCTATCCCTACACAAGTGTAATGTTCAAATCAGGCCCAGTCTACTGCTGTGTGTGTGTGTGTGTGTGTGTGTGTGTGTGTGTGTGTGTGTGTGTGTGTGTGTGTGTGTGTGTGTATGATTCCATGAAGCTGGTTACACCGAAGCGCTAGAAGAATAAATTGTTTTTTAATACATGGTCTCTATTCTTTATAAGAACACATTTGGTATCCTGTTGTATTTTTGGAATTGTGGAGATGTAAGTGTTGTTACAACTACTGCTGTGTGTGGTTTGTGATATATTATGGGCATTATATGATCTTTCAAATCTCTTTTCATTTCACTACCACTTGGGTTATCATCCATATAGCCCCATACATCCTCCTATTTCCTCTAGCCACATGACATCCTTCCTGAAGGGGAGTGGAAGCTGTCATCATGTTAAATATGCATACACACATTATGAAGCTAAGTCCTTCCATGAGCCTTTGCAAGCCATCTTCAGATCACTGCATGTGTAATTGCTAATGCTGTCATGGTGTGGTACACATGTCCCATATGGACAGTGGCAGGATGTAGTGCAACATAAGTATACACATACGCACAATAGTCTTATTATCTTCCATAATATACTGTAGATATGCAGATTTTTATTTACATGCTATAATAATGGTTAGGATTTCATGTGATGTTGGCCATTAGCATAATAATGTCCTATGATCCTATGAACAGTTGGCATGGCAATGTTGCTATCATTGATGTGTGCTATTTTGAGGTGTGGCTGTACAGTATGGCTACAGGAGGGTATTGCAATCTGTGATGTGAGCTAATGTATTGATGGCCATTGATACCATTGCATTACATGCTCCTTCTATAAAAGCTGTAGTAATATGCCTCTGAGAACTGTTGACATAGTATGATACACTTGTATGCATATTGTTGGCGCATTAGGACATGTGCTGTTGTAGTACAGCAGATCAGCTGTCTACACAGTTCACATTCCATCCTCAAAGTGACACAATCAGTAAGGCATAGGTGTGCATATGTCTACATACCATCCTTACATTCTCTGTGACGCACCAATATAAATTCATATTTATTACATGGTCATATAAGTCTTGTCTCAGGCACATGTTGTTATGTTGTGATATACACAACCAATGTATCAAATGCTTTGATGCAATTGCAACCATGTGGAATTCATTGCATGTGCACTTGTGTTGCAATACCTAAGGATTACTGAGGTGGTCAGCAGCACCATTGTATGACTATCAGCATTTGTGTCAGGAAATGTCATGCATGAGCTACAAACAACTGATCTGTAATGTGTCCTCATATAGCATCAGGCTGCTCAAACACAGCTTGCCCATGAAACACGTGTAGGCATATGTTGTGCAACTGATGTAAATATATGAGACTGGTACAATTATATGACTGTGTGCATAGTACCAGTGTTTGGAATGTGATGAATGACCAAATTTGTATTTCTTGGTCTTTTCACAAATCATTTACTCCAATAAATTTGACATGTTAAGTGGAATACACAACTATGAACAGATCTGCATATGGATGCCACCAGACACACCCAACCAGAGGAAACAGACAATCCACTAGCTGAGAGTTTGTCTTACATGACACCTCCTCTGGCCATCAGCCAAAGTATACATACAAACATTACTCAGTTTCTATTATAAGGAAGGCAGCACACCTATATGCTCTATATGGTTATAACACAGACTAAATGGGCCGTGACAACATCACAAGTTGCTTATAGCATGACTCAAAACATGGACCTACCAGACATGGTTGTATTCATACTTCAACACAGCCTCCAGACAGAATATGTTCCTATAGAAGGGTTTACATCAACATGCATCCTTCTGACTGTGGGAGCAACACCACCTGATGCATCATCGACCTTTTCTATACAGGCACAAGTAATATCCTGACTGTGTGCAAAAGACATGTGTGATTTATTCAGGCTATATCATGTCTGTTACATCTGTTAGATGTCCTCAAGAAGGTCAACAAAGGCATGTATGATAACAGCACACTCATCCTGCAAAACTTGACCTGGCCAAGACATTTGACACAAATTCACACTGAGGTATTACTGAGACACTGTCACAAATGGTCATAAACATCTATTTCACTAAATGGGTAGACTACTGGATCACATACATGACAGATAAATATGTTGAAGTGTATGAAGCGACCCATATCTTTAGTCCAGTGATCATGTCCATACCTCACGTGTCTGTGCTAGGCCCTTTCCTGTTCATTATTTAAGTCTCAAACATCAAGAATGAGTTACACATCCTTTGTCCAAACAGCTTTGTGGAGGACTAAAGACTGTGGACAGTCATTGAATCCATGACAGTATCGACACATGCAAGGGATTGCTGCCACAGCCATGGAGACACAGGAGATGAACAAAAGTGCACCCCATTTGCCACAGTGAGCTCTCACACATCTTGTTGGGCATGCCTAATATTCTTTTTGTTGCATAAACATTAGTGTTTGATGGTGCAGAACCCCCATCAAGGTGTTATACAGGATGCATGTGTGATAAGTGCTCCTGTGATGCACACAGTACATACATAGCTGATTGACACTGATGGCATGGGTTGCATTCCTGACAGTGTGGAATGTGCCATATATATGCTATGCACACCTGTCACCTAACAAGGATTGCTCATAATCTCACATACAGATAGAAGAATGTCCCTCCTAACACCTCCGGTACATGTTAAATTTTGAAGAAGGTATGCTTGATTCCCCTCATAGATTGCTGACAAATCATGTCGGTTGTACAAGTATATTCTTGCAGAACCATCTATGATCACCCACAGTCACATATGTTATGTCAAAGACATGGAATTATTGGTGGTATTGTGCTGACATTGTCCATGATTGTGCTTGCTTCTGCCTACTGTAGTCCATGAGTCTGCTGCTGTGTGTCCCACTTGGTTGACACCTATACTGACATTACATTCATATTCAGGCAACTCATTTTAAACAGCTTCAGAATTTGCACCTAACCCCTATCATATACACTGTCCCTTATATATGTTCATGTCAGGATGCTTATATCACAAAGAATTCTCTCCAATGATATGTCACCTTGTGTGACGGTCACATAATATACAATAACTGTGCAGTATGTACTGTATCACATTGATATGTGATTACTGTTCATGCTACAATTGTCTTCATTGATATGCCATAATTTGATGTACATTACCATGTTTCATCTGTCCTCTTCCCCTGTGTTCATTCCTACAATTCATCTGTGTCCCTTTTCAATATACACACTTCTCCTGACTTTTATTTACAATGCAGTCTGTGTACCCTTGCTGATCTTTTATAAAACTTTTATTCAGTATGCCTGAAACAGGTTTCCACACTACTATGCATTGTTTCAAGTTTCATGTAATGTGTTGGACCTATATATATTGCTTTATTAAATACTCTGGTAGTGATTGTGGCTTTCCATGCAATCCTGCAGACCTAGTTTGCTCGTAAGGAAACAGGTGTCCATGTGTACAGGTGTTAGTATTGTTTTACATGGATTCCTGTTACTGGCCACAAAACTGCACTTCTTTTCATTTAAACGAGGTGTGTGGCATGCATATTTAATTAGCACCGCTGCTCACCCTGCAAACATGTAAACTCTGTGTCAGCTTTGCGCTAATCTTACATGGAGTTTATTGAATCCCCAGGTATATATAAAGTAGTTCATGCTATAACTAGGTTCATATGTTCATAAGTTTATATTTGCTTAGTGATGAATAACCATCAAGAAACTTAACTGTATCATCCTTTTAATAATAAGGATATATTAGGCCTACCAGTGTCAGTGGCATGACAATTAATACCCTTGCCTTTGGTGCTGAAGGCTGTGGGTTCTATTCCCACACCAGGGATATGGATTTCTGACACTATAGTGCAGCATAAAGTGGGTACTGCACTCCTGAGTGTGTTGTCTTTTAGATGAGATGTTAAGCCAAGGTCCCATCTAGCTCAGGGAAATTCTATGATGACCTGGCCAAATACCACCTCAGGTCTCCCCTGAAAAGAGGCTACTACCTTATTGGGATTAGCCCAGTCAGGAAAGACTAAATAAATAAATAAAAATAAATACACAAATAAAACTAGATAGGAGAACATTAATACCCATGGTGGGCTTGAAGTTGCAATTGCCCATCAAGTTGTAGATATTTTTATTTAATGGTTCTCAGAGAGGTACTGTACTTAATGTGCAGGGGGAGTTTATCCCTAAGGTGGGCATGCATTAGTTAAGAATAATACCAGTAGCTAGTTTTGAGCTTACAGTGCAGGTTTATGTTCTTGAAGGGGGTGTTAGCTTAGCTGTTTAACCTTTGAAGGTAAAATAGGCTGAAAAATAAGGGATTTTTCATACCATAAAAGACTAGACAAAGGTAACTTCTCTAGACTCTGTAAGAGACTTAAGGTAGCTTAAGTGACTTAATAGAAAGACTTTTCTAGCATCATCTTTAGGCCTTTCAAGTTATACAAAGTGCTTAGAGAAGTTCATTCCAAAGCACAAACTGATTTGATAATAGGTCTGAAAAAGAAATTATAAAAGAGGACAAGGACACATTGGTCCTCAAAAAATGCCATGTCTGATAAACTGTATGAGGTGAAAGGTCTTCCTGACCAGAAATGAATCATGATAGTGTAAATAAATCTCATTATCTACACTTGCAATAGGGTACCCATAAAATAAATAGGTTAATTTTTTTATCTAATTGTTAACTTGGTAAGCGTACTTGGCAAAGTATCCTTTTTCAGGGGTAACCCAGGGGCACTTTCTAGTTAAATGACTTGCTGACATTCACACAGTATGCAAATACAATTGGAATGAACCAAACACTGTACCCTTGAGTGCAGGAAGCAGCTCCTAAATAACTGAAAGTTTAATCCTCTGCTGTACATGCCAAACAAACTGTTTTGAGAAAAAGACCATAAAAGGAAGGGAAAGGGGTCTTACAGATGGAAATTGTACATTTCTTAGCATTTAGATAGCTGAAGTAGGCCTTGCAAAAGAATTTGGATATCATGGGGTGAATTTATAATAGTATCCAATTTGCACTCACCCACAGACACAGGTACATAACCATGGACCTTGGATGCCTGATTTTACCTCTAAAAGGGTAATGCAAAATAGGAGGGGACCCAAGGCTGAACTCTGAGTTATGCCACTGGCAACATTTCTATGGCTAGAGGAGATACTACCTATCGGAATATTGACTTTGGTCCATAAGCAACTTAGTTATCCAGATAATGTAAGGGATAATGCTGAGAATACCACAAAGAACCACTGCCAAAAAAACAAGAAACATAGAACAGCAAACTGTACCACGAAGTAAGAGTTAAAACCTGACTTTATTAAATAAACAAATTAAGTTAAAGTTGGCTAAGCGTTTTCAACAGTGATATATCATACTTCATCAGAACAAACAATTAAATTCAACCAACCATTTTATAATGACATTGCACCAATCAGAGAAGCCCCTTCCTGAAATAATTAGCATCACATGGAAACATTAAAACAAGTATCCAAAAATATACATGACAAGCACATTTTAGAAAAACTTTGCTGAAACATTCTTATGAGCTAAGTTTGCAAACTAGATGAACCTTTTGAAAAACAAATTAAACATGAAAAATAAACATGTTTAAATATTAATAAATATTAATATCCTAATGCATGCAAAATCTTGTGAAAAAACAGTAAAAGCTTTAAAAAATGTAAAAATAATTAACCCCAAGTAAACAATATTAGATTTAGGAATTCAGCTAGAACACTTTCCCTTACAACTTAGCAACTCTAATTTTCAAAACACGAAGTACTAATATTTTCATTTAAACCTTGGGGTTTTTCAGCATCCAACCTCAGCTGCCAAAGCAACTCTCTATATTCGAATCTAGCTTCCCATGGTCCACCTCTCAGATCATGGGACACCTGATACAAAATGAAAAAAGATATTTACTGGTTGGACATAACTTGGAATGCCTGTAAAATGCATTACTGTCTTTGCAATGAGTCAAATCGTACGTATGTTTGTAAATACGCGTTCTTAATACTCTTTCTGTCTTACTGGCATAAAAGTTAGTACAGGACACACACTTTACTAAGTAAACAACTCCCCGACTATTGTAGTTAAAATTTCCAGCAGACTTAAAGGAGACATCCCTGGCCTCAAAATAAACTTCACCAGAATTCATCATATACTGGCATTGGTTGCAAAATCCACACTTATAAGACCCAAATTTCTTATTGCTAACATTATTTGACCTAGTAATTTTTTCCGAATTATACTTCTCTAGAATCTTCTATAAGTTTCTACCCCTCTTCCTAATAAACACAGTTATATCTGGAATCTGATTAATTTCAGGTGTTAATGTTAAAACACTGCAATACTTTTTAATAATTTTTTCAACGTCTTTAGAATTTGAACAAAAACTGTACACAAAAGCAAAATTGTATAAATTCTCATCAGCAGGTTTAGTAACGTATAGGGTCAATTGTGACCCTAATATAGGAAAATCAAGGTAGTTCAAAAGTATGGACACAGTGCACCTGGAGGCACAGTTCACAATAAAAAGGTTGCTTTAATATTGAAACGCTGATAAAATAAGTAAAGGATAAGTGCTTTTGTCTTCTTATTGAAAACTTCTTCAGATAAAACCATGTTTGAAAAATGTAGTCCATATATATAAACCAGTCTAGATCACATGAATGCCAAGGTCTTGAGATGTCATGCTTCCTTTGGGAGGATTTAAAGAGGTTTTTTAGAAGATTTAAAGGAGCATGCAAGTAGAAGACTGACATGAATTACAACAGATTTAAGTTAGTTTACATTGTCCCTAAAAGCCTGCATATGTGGCACTTTCCCCTTGGCCTAGTCCAAGGTTCCAAGTTACATGTGGAGCTACTTAATTTGTTTAACAGACATGGGTGTGAATACATGGACCTTCTGATCAAATATAATAATAAACAACATGAAGAACTTATTGTTGTTGGGGAAAAAAATTAACTCTTATTGAGACATTAAAAATGAACCCTAAATAATTAATGTGTGACTTTATACTTTATCAACTGAATATTATAAATTTTTGTTAGTAATTTCATATATTTTATCAATTTCTTTCCCTCCTTTGTTCAGGTCACTTGTACATAGTGTATATAAATGTTTATAATACTTGTTTATTGATGATTGTATTGTTAAACATTATATTATTTGGAAAATAAAAAAAATATTTGAAAAAAAAAGAACTTATTGTTGAAACAACACAATTAGATTATAGCATCACCCATGATATTGACTACGAACAACATAAAAGTGAATATAGGCATATATTTAACAATACTGAAATATTGATGAACATGTGAACACTATTAGAGACTATAAAATTAAAAAGCTCACAAGGGATAGAAAGGAGTATGCTAACAACCAAACATACCCCCCTCCCCCTCCTTCACAAGGAGGGGGGACGAAAACAATTTTTATATACCTCTCATAATAGCAATAAATGAGGAATCCAATAGTGAGCTTCCAAATCATGCAGGTTCATCCAACCTGGATTATTTTTAGACAAGGAAGCCTTCCCCCCACTTAGACGATTAGAGAGGTTAAGGGAACGGGAACAACACCCACCCGACCAAAGGCAGGACACATCATGGAGACAACCCTCACAGAGAGGTGCCGGTAGAGGCAGGAGAGGATGGAACTGAGGGAGAGTTTAACAAATGCACCCCATATTCCAACTGATGATACAGTTAGTCAGAGGATTGGTGTTGTTTTACCACCTTACAATTTTGTTTGTGTCTTTCGGCTTTTCCCGGTTAGGGGTCACCACAGCGGAACTTTGGTCCGCTAATGATTGGTAGTTGATTTTTACGTGCCAAGTTACCAGCCCTGATGCACAACCTTCAATGAAGGTACGCCCATTCATGCATGTCTCCACGCAAAAGACGCTCTAGCTGAGAATCGAACCGGACAGCGTCTTACTGTGAGGCGACAACGCTACCGCAGCACCACCACTGCGGGTTTTACCACCTTACAATATTGTATCTAATTCAACAGGTGATTTCAAAGTGTACAACTATTCTACATGTGTTTTGGATGAACAGTGTTGCAATTTATTTGCAAAGGGTATCACATTCATACAACATAAGGTAACAGATGTGGCTTCTGTCATGACAAATTTGAAACTGTATGTTAGGAAGTTAAACTTCAACTTATTATTTCAAAACTGTAATGGAGCACTTAACCCCCTATATATATCTAGTACTTTTAATCCTACCATCCATCCTGTGATTCAATGCTTCGAGAGGATCTTTGAACTGGATATCTGCAACTATCTGGCCAGGAAAGCAAAACCAGAATATAAAGGTACCCCAAAGAATAATAACATAACTAAGGTTGAAAATGAACTTATAGTTTTCAAAACAATCAGGAAATCAGGATAATGCAACCTGATAAGGGTGGTGGCCTTATTATTATGAATACGATTGATTATTGCAATAAAATGGAAGAAGTTTTAGACAATGACACTTACATAAAGTCCTCAATTAATGAACTTAATTCTGCTTATAGGAGAATTAGATCCAACATCATGGACTTATTTATTGACAAGCAGATTTCAATCGATAACTATAACTTCTTAAATGTAAGCAAGCCAATTATATAAACCATTTTTGGGGTTCCTAAACTGTATAAGAGTATTGAACAACCACCAGTTTGTTCAGTTGTAGATGCCAGAGGATCCATCACTTATCCTCTAGCAAAATTTTTATACGTCAAGATCAAAGAATTCATCATGGCTGAACCACACATCTGTCGTGATTCATGAGATTGTTTTGGATAAAATTAATCACATTCCCTACCATGAATCATATGTATTTATAACAACTGATATAAAAGATTTGTATTCTATCATTCCACATCATATTGGTCTAGAATGGTTTTGTGAATTTTTAGTGGACAAAGGACTACAACAGGACATCATAAATATGTATGAAAATCTTATGGAACCGGTGCTGAAAAATAATTTCATTATTTTTGAAAAAGAGAAATTTGTACAGACAAAAGCCATAGCCATGGGTTCAGCATGTGGGGGTCTATTTGCCAATGCAGTCATGATACAGTGGGAGAAAACATTTCTTTTTGAGTCCATTTTCTATAGTTCATGCAAACTTTATACCAGGTACCTGGACGATATATTTATTTTGTGCCTTAGCTTCGATTTTGTTCCTAGATCTTTACGCTGTTTTCAGGATTAATTTAAGTCTTCTAAAATATTCCTTACTTTTATTCACATTTGTGCGTGTTTTATTGTTGATCCTTTATGAATTCCCAAATATTTATATAGTCTGTCTTGCTCAAGTTCTTTTATATCACATTCTTGTCCCAAACTGATGTTTTCCTGTTGCTGCAGTTTTCCTGCTTTAAAGGTTGCTTTTGTATATTTATCAAAACCAAATGACATTCTTATATCATCTGAAAAAGTTTTGACAACTTGCAGTTGAGCTTTCAGTTCCTCATCTGATGAGCTATACAGTTTTAAATCATCGACAAAGAGAAGATGAAAAGTCTTTACACTTTGTTGTTTTCTAGGATCCAAATTATAGCCATGGCCTAAGCTGTTAAGTAGACAGCTTAATGGGTTAAAGACAAGACAAAAAAGCAGCAGTGACAGAGAGTCACCCTGGGATATCCCCCTTTGAATTTTTATTCATGGGATAATAATTTGTCCTGTATCATGGCTTAATTGCAAAGTGGTCTGCCACTGTTTCATGGTCACTGTAATGTAATCAATCAGAGTAGGGTGTATCTTATACATTTTTAAGCACTCTTTTATCTATGTATGTGGGATACTATCGAATGCTTTTTGTAGTCAATTCATGCTATACTTAGATTCTTCCCCTTTTTACAGTTATCCACTATGACTTTATTTAACAACAAATGATCATTTTGTTCCATGTGACTTTCTTTTATTGTCCTTTTGTTCTACTGTCATAATTGAGTTTTCTTCTAAATGACTATAAACTCTGTCGGCATCAAGTCCCATGTAGTTTATATGTCATCAGAAAGCAAGTTACTGTCTGTAATTTTTAGGGTAGCTTGCAAGTTCACTCTTAAGTAGGAGCATTGTTTTTCCTGTTGTTAGCCAGGTTGGTGTCTGTTCAGGGTGCGCATATAAATAGTTCTTACTCATGGATAAATCTTTGTGCAAAGATGCTAATACTTTTAACCAAAGGTTAGGTACTGCATCTGGGCCTGGGATTTTCCAATTAGAGGCTTTTCTTAACTTTGTTTTAGTCTCTCTGGCTGTTACTACATTCCATTCCATATCCTGTACCTTTAAACTTCTTATTCTTTCTTTTACTTCTTCTATCCATTTATCATCTTTGTTATGTACCACAGGATCTTCATAGACACTTCAAAATATATCTATCTGTTCTTTTTTTAGTGGTCATTCAATTCCATTTACCTAGTTTCCCAATTCTCTATAAACCTTTTTTGAGTCATCAATAAATTGCTTATTTTGTACTTTTCCTTTACACTTATCTGTGTATCTCTTAAAGTTTTTCTGCCTGTGCTGAGCTTTTTAGTTTATTTCCAATAGTGCATGATAGATCCAGGTCTGTTCTAATACCGTGCATTGCTTTTATCATGTCTATCTTTCTTGGCATTTTTGTTGATCTGTTCCCGCTTCTGTATTCTTATAACAGTGTCACTTTTTGTCTTAATTGCTTTATAGTTTTCTCTATTCGATACTTCCATGATGGTATTTTATTTCTCCCCTTCCTTTCCTTCACTACCCTGTGTTGTTGTGATAGAACTTTATCAGTTATTAATTTAGCTGTATAGTAATATATCCTGTTTATTTCTGTTATATCACATGGATCTCTATGGACAGTCCTGATTACTGTGTTCATTTGTTTTATCAAACTTCTGACTTTTTGATTTCTTTTATTGATCTTAATATGTCTAGCTGTGTCTATTAAATCAAGCAACTCTTCTCTTAGCTCATTTTCTTCTAAACTGAAGGCACATTTTTTTTTGTTTCCATAGAAAGTTCTATAGCATCTTCCTGTGGCACATTCTCTTCAGTTTCATCCTGTGCCATCTGCTGCTCTGTCATATGAAAACTCACTGGCCTGTCACTCATCAACATTGACTGCATCAGAGTTTCCACAGTTTCCTGTTCCTTCCTTTGCTGTCCAGCTTCAAGTGAACATTTATACTGGTTTCCTGTGAAAGGCTCCAAAATGTCTTCATATGGCACCTGACCAATTGCTTCCCATTCCACTGGTTTCCCTTTAATTTGGATATCCATTGCTCTACCCTGTTGTGGTGCTTTCTGAATTAGTTTCTACATTGAATCCTTCACTTCACAGGTACTACATAACCTCAGTTTCTATTTCTTTGACTTTTACATTGCTAATCTCCTTTTCTTCTTTGTCTTCTTATTTTTTGTATTGTAAAGTTTTACATGTCTGGATTTCTTTGCCTGTATTTCTCTTCAGATATCTTTGGTGCTGCATTGTATTGGTTAGTTTTGCTTTCTCCTTTGCATAAATATTACATCATATTAAATCACTTTTTCTTTCCCATGTCCATATTTCTTCTTCAGATGTTTACTGATCTTCCTGCGTGTC
The DNA here is from genome assembly GCF_019279795.1 of Protopterus annectens. Lineage (NCBI taxonomy): Eukaryota > Metazoa > Chordata > Ceratodontiformes > Protopteridae > Protopterus > Protopterus annectens. The sequence goes on along the minus strand of NC_056737.1, from coordinate 457,559,047 downwards.
CTTACTTTGGGGACTCACTCCATCATGCTGTGATGTAACCTGTGTTCTACACCAAATCTTTCACTTCACAGGCACTCCATAACTTCAACTTCTATTTTTTTAACTTCTACTTTACTAATCTTATATTCATCATTCCCTCTTTGTGATGTTATTTTTTTATTGTGAAATTTTCCATATCTGGATGCCTTTGGCTGCATTTCTCTTTGTATATCTCTGGGGCTGCCTTCTTTATATTGATTAATTTGGCTTTCTCCTTTGCATAAATATTGCACCATATCAAAACTCTTTCTTTCCCATGTCCATATTTCTTTTTTATACTTTTCAAAAATCTCTAGGTTTTGTTGTTTATATTTTCAAACTCCCTCAGATGCTTCTTTGTCCAAACAGATCAAAGTTTCTTGATCTATATAATGTTTTTTACAAATCTGTTGTATTAAGGATTGCACATTTTTATTTGAAGCGTATGACAGTTTTTCTTACGGAAATATTTTTCTTTCCTCTAATTTCTCTCTTAATCATTTTGTATCTCCCGTGTCTTGAAAATTCTGGACTTTTTGCATAATAGTAACAATACTTTATTTCTTTCTTATCCTCAATATTCCACTTTATCATCTTTATGGCTCTTCTTTGGCCTATCAGTTTTTGTTATTTTTGTGGACTACTACTTCCTTCTACAACAGGGAGGCCATCCTCCCCCTGGGCCTGGTCTCACTGTAGGAATGTTTCCATATTTTGAGGATTCTACATTGTCATATTTTCCAGTCCTGGCACCAGTGTGCCTACCAGAATTGGGCACTTTTTATCTGGGGTGTTGTGCGCCCAGCTATCTTTTTTTAATTTTTAACCTACTTCTGTCCATGATATATACAGAATACAGTCTATATATCAGTGTTCTATTGGTGAGATTTTGTGTAAAAACAAGGTCCACCTCATGAACGTACTCACCAAGACTTGAGGATGAATTCAGTTTAAGCAATAATGCTCTCCTTTACTTGCTGACTTATCATCTTTCCATTCAGACCCCAACATCTGTCATTCAAACCCTGCTAATGGTTTTAATATAAAACTGATGTGATGAAGTCTAAGAACAAAAGTGCTTATCAGTATTAAAGTGTATCTCTGTCTTGTGTTTCCCTAAATACTTCACTTATATGCAAGTGCTTAGTTTGCAGACTTATAGAAAAAAACATTTATATTCTAATTTCAAGGGCTAGCCATCTCATCTCTGTGCATACCTCTCGATCTCTTAGAGCAATACATCTGGACAGAGCTATAATAAAATATTGCTCTTACAAACTTCAAAAGTTGATGCAATAACAGGTTTTGCATTAGCATGGATTTTCTTAAGGGTATAAAGTCTGAAAATCAAATGCTGTCATTATTTTATGACATCTGTCCTCAATGATTTGCAAATTATATACCAAAATACACAATTTTTTTGAGGAACAAGCCAAAAATAAGAGGTAAAAATCTGGGCAGTTGAGAGGTATGTCTGTGTAATATTTACTGTTTTTTCTGTTGTCAGTTCTAGATGAACAACAATGTGATTGACTGCAGGCTGAAAGATTGACAGGGTGATTGACTGCAGGCAGAAAGAGTGGGTCTGTTCTTTGAAATTCTTTAATTTTATTGACAATGCTAGTGAGACTAATAAGCCTATAATTACTGGAGACTGTAGTGCAACCTCCCTTGTAGAGGGTAGTGACTGTGGCTGTTTTAGGTATGTAGTTTGAGGAGGCAGTCAAGCTAAATAGATTTAGAAGAGTTTGGGTTTTGTGGTGTTTGATACTTGCAAGCAGACAGACTATAATATTTTCAGGCCCTATGGAGGTGATGATTTTGTTTTGGAAAGAGCAAAAGACACTTGATCAAGGATGATAACAAGTGGTACAACTGGGGGGAAATTTTGGGAGACATGGGTTGTTTGAGAGGTGTGAAGTTGGAGCAAAGTTTATCAATATGGATATTAGCAATTGTTTCTGAGCTGAAATGGCATATACCAATAGAGTTAAGTTTGGAACAGAGCTGGCTGTCACTTCTAAGTTGCTTACTGTTGCTGAAGAAGGCCATGTGCTTTTCTTAGTAACTGAAGCAATTTTAAGTTCTTAACTGGCTTTTTGCTTTCTAATTGCACACTTGAGAGACTTGTGTAATACTTTTCTTTTGCTTTTATGGTGTGGGATAGGAAATATTTCACAATGAGTTGTGAGCTTTTTCTTCTTTCTATATTGTTGATTTATACTGGTGTTTCACCATACTGGCTAACTTTTTAATTTATTACTGTTCTTGGGACAGATGGGAGTGGCCTCTTCTTTACAGTTATTGATAGGGAATAGAACTCTGAGATGTATACTAAGACATGAATAGGCTTGTTCAGCAGAATATGCCATTTGTGCTCATCCAGGATATCTATAAATTGTAATAAGTTAGTATTAGGATCTTTCAGAACTACTACACGTATTTTTGTGGGTGGAGAACTTGTACTGTGTGTGAAAGTAATAGGTAGGTGACCAGATTTTATCAAGGAGGCATAGACAAGTGGGATATAACAGGAGAGGAAACAGCTTAGCAGTTTGTAAGAGCACTGTCAAAGAGGCTAACAACTCTGTCTGTAGTAGAAGTTGCATCACGGAATTGGCATTCATAAAGTCAAGCAATCTCTGTGTATGTTTACTGGAGGTTGTATCAGTTTGCTAGTTGATAGAGGGGTAACTAAAGTTTTCCATAAAATGGTATTAGGGTTGGCAAGTAGCAAATAAAGATGAGTAAGGTAATCTGTAATTCTATGTAGGGGACATGAAATTGGAAAAGATATAGTAGGCTGTTTTGTTGAAATAACCAAAGAAGTCTAGAATTTCTAAGTTGGTATCATGTAATATCTGCCATGAGTAAAGTGGGTGTCAAACAGCTATTGATGTAACCCCTCCAGTTTCCAGGTGTCCAGAGTACTTTGGAAATGAAGTACCCTTGTAAGAGTTTGCCGTTCCATCTCTGCGCCATACAGTCCTGTTTTTTTCTGTACTTGAACCCCACTGACTATCAACTATTATCCCCACCAGCCAATTGGCCATTTTTTTATCCAGTACTGAGAAAATAGTTGAGTAGGAGGGGCCATCATCTAGACATATGGAGTGATTCACAGTTTTCCTTTTTCTCCCTGGCTGTAACTGGCACCCACTCAGCTAGGTGCAGGGAGAAGCTTCCTCTGAGTAGCCCTGCCTCTCCCCTTACAGCATGAGTTTTGGTTTCTCTAGTATTCACTGGGGGGATCACACAACAGAGTATCCCTGAGTGCTTGAAAACCCCTCCCACCACCAGGAGAAGCAAGTAGGCCATGTTCTTTCATTCCTTCCCATTTCTTCCTGCCTCCTCTACTGCTGGTGCCACCAATCGAATTCTGTTCATTTGGGTCACAGTCAAGGCTCCCTCATTCTCTGACATAGAGCCAGCCTAATCCTGATATTGTTTGAATTAGAATTTGCTATGTGGACATGCTCATACATTGATCACAGCCTAAACAAGGCATTATCAGGAAGCAGAGATTCTAACCAGTATGTAAAACCATGAATCAAGAGGCACAGGCCATCCCTGACAAAGTAGGATGGCCTGTTGCACATCTGGCCTCAGGCACACACATGCTGTATCTTTTTGGGATAATATCAGTTAATAAACAAATTTAGATTTAAATTCTTCAAATTTTACAGCTAAAAATGGAACACTTTGCCCACTAATATATCAGTCACAATGTCCTTAGCTCAGTTTAATAAATTTCTAAAAGCACACCTACAAGCTAATTGGACTTGTAACTGTGGCTCCCCAGGCAAGTCTAATTCCATCTCCTTCTTGCTAACCCAGGGTAAACACTCTTCCCTTATTTTCAGGCAGTAGACTTATCTTTATCTTGCTAGTCTTACTCCTCATACCTCTCTCTTCCTCTCAACAGTTACTCTTTCTTCTAAGCATAGACACTCTGTATACACTTTATATTATTATAATACTATATTATACTGAATGTTACTTTGATTGTACAGTTTAAACTGTTTCATCTTTGTATCTGATTAGTATAGCATTTTTCATCCTACTTTTAGTTGATGTACATTTTAAAATATTACTATTCTACTTTTATTTGATGTAAAATGTATAGTATTATGCTTCTGTACATGTGAAATTGTACTTTATTAATCTGTGTTATACGTGGAGGTTTTCTCCCCAGGCCTCCACTGAAAAAGGGCTTGTGTCCATTCAGACTTTCCTGGTAACCAAATGTAAAATAAAATAAAATAATAAATTTGAACTTAGGAATAATTCTTGGAGTGGAAAGAATAATGCTGAACAATATTGATTTATTCTCCTTAGAACAAAGATGATGAAATCCATTTTACCTCATTACATCTCCCCTAGTGTATAAGGACTAAGGTCATTCACTTCCACATGGATGATAAAATGGCATTCTCATATTTAGAATGCTGAAGGATCCTGAGATCCCTTGCAATGTCCCATATAGATATATTTTCCTTCTCTAGTCTGCTAGGTTCTGTGTCAGTATGTTTTACAAAATAGTTATCTATAACCTTGATGTTTGGTCAGAAGCAGGCCTATGTGACTTCAGGGGTTCAGAGTTAAAGTCATTATCTCAGAATGTAGGTATAGGTGTGTCTCTACATTGCTGTAGCCTTCTGTGTGAAAGCCTGAGAGTCTCAGTTGAGGATTTCTTGACTATTTCAGCATGGATAGTAGTGTAAGACTGTTTATTGACAGTGGTAGGAGTAGAGAGACATACCTCCAGACCAGGTAATTAGATATCACTAGTAGGATTGGAAGAATCTTAGCAAAGTGGGTTGGCATTAAATGTGTCTGTTTCTTACACAAAAATGCTTTATGCCAAGAGACAGGTCAGGTGAGACTGAGGGATGATCAGCTTGCAGCTCCATGCAGATAGGAATTTAGTAGATTTAGTTAAATAATTAAGAATTTGACAAGTACAGGGAATGGTGCAAAAATTGCATTTATACAGCTACCAGGAGGTGCAAGGGTCATTATTGGTAAGGGTCATCTAGGAAAAAATATGGGGTTGGAAAATAAGTGCCTAAAGTGGTAGTTGTATGGTTAGTTATGTATTTAAAATAAGAGTTAAGGTTGGTTCAGTGATTATTTATAGAATGGGCTTAAGTTAGAAGAAAATGCTGCTAGTGGAAGTAACAAGGTTTACTTTGGTTTGTAGGCTGTGCTTGTGAAACATAGGATGGATTAAGGTAGCAAGTAGAGAGCGAGATAGCAAAATAGCTAAATATAAGCACTCTAGAAAACTGGTACTATATGTAATAACAATGAACTGAGAGTGCACTGCATAAGGCTATTTATGAGCCAAAAGAAGAGAAGAAAATGTTTAAAATCAACAACATTCTGATAGCAAGAAAAGTCTACATACAAATGAATGAAGCAGAACACTACAGCCAAACAGTGACTAGCACTTAAATAAAATAACCTAGCAAGACCAATGAACGAAAGAAAGGAATGGAAGGGAACAGTAAGGAACAAAACCCAGAGCAATGACTGTGAGCAGTACAGCAACAAATCTATTTAACAGCAAACAGCAATCTAATGGCATGAGGTAGTTCAGTAGTGACACTGCAGTGTAGCAACAATAATGAAATAGCGATAAACCCAACAAGATCAGTAAAATGAAAAAAAAAGCAGTACAATACCAAACAGCAGTGCAATAGCAGACAGTCTAGCAAAAAGGAAATAAACACAAAAGGAAAAATTGGTATCTTATTTTGGAGCTAGTTCCTTGGAAGGGGAAGAGACTAACCTAATATTAGTTAGAAACTAATAGATAAGAGGTTGAAACAATACTTGTGGTAGTACTGGTACATATTTGTTACTCTCAACTCCCTCTGATACACAGACTGCTATGGTTCAGTCCTAACCAGTGAGCAAACATATATCTTTTGGAACAAGGTGTCACTGTTATGGCCATGATATCTCTAGATAACATAAATGCAAATGCATTTTTCTGAGTAAATCCTACACAGGTATAATTCACTCTTCTAAGGGAATAACACATACCAGAACAGGCATGTTGCAGATTTTGTTCCTGTGTCGTCTGGAGTATTTACACCAACCACATTGTGAGATGTGCCAGAAAGTCTTCTAGCTTTGCATCACTCTCTTAGTCTATACTGATGGACTATCCTGGTGGAAGTGCAGAGAGCCTTAAAGCCAGTCAGCTAGAGAATGAGTGGTACATACATGCTGAGACACCCTACCACTGGACCAATAATCAAGGAGCCTCAATCCTCACCACTGGCACCAGTGGGGGATGTACACTTGGAGGACAACAAGTACATGCACAGTATTTCCAAATGCAGCTTTCTGCATCAAGTGCAGTTTCCCTTAAGAGCACACAGAGACCACAATCAGACCGGGGATGGTTTCTCCCTCTTTCTCCAGATCCCCAATAAGACTCCCCACTGACACAGCTATAGAGTTGGGATCTCAGTTGAGCGGCCAAGCCAAAACCTCCAGCACCCTCTCTGTCCAACCAGTGCTTTGTGTCCCTGCCCAAATAGCTGACACAAACACCCTTTTAGGTTTGATTTATAAACATGCACACACCTGAGAAAGGCTAGCACAGGTTTACTAGCTATGTCCTCTTTTGCCCAGACTATAAGGTAGTTATCACTGCCACTAGCCACCAACTTATCAGCTACTTTAAGGCCCTTAACAAAGGGTGTCCAGCCTTACTGTGTAATGTTACTATGACTACAAATGGTAGTTTGACCATGAGCAAGGCTATTAGGAGTGGCCTGCACAGTGTCACCAAATAAATATGCAAGTACTCTCAGAACTTATATATCTCTAGTCACATCAGCCATAATGAATGGCTTTAATATATTTAATAATACATTTTAAAAGAACAAGAAAATACTCAGTATATATTTACAGTGGCATCACAGTTCAAAATCACAGGAAATATTTAAACCAACATTGTAGGACAGTCTCAGATAAATAAAGAAAAACATCTAAGCTAATCTTTAGTATATTCTTGATTGAATCTAAGAGAATTACTATACCCTAGTCAACTTAAGAGCAAGGCAGATGTGTGGTTAATGAGTCTTCTTGTCACTTCCAAGACAGAATACAGAATGCTGTGTTTCTCTCCGAGAGTTCTCAAATTAATATTTCAAGTATTACTGCTGGGATAACTTGCCAAATGACATAATTGCTTGTCATCTGACTCCTAGTTCTCATGCCCCAAAACAACCATTGACTGTAGCTGGTAGCATTTAGCATCTACCTGTGAAACTACATGGACAAGGGCTTTTCCTCAGATCTTTGGAAAATCCTAGAAGTCATAAAACAATTACCTTCCTACACATTTCAAAACTAGTAATTATTTCACCTTAAGGGCAATACAGAAAACTTCTCAGCACAGACATTGTGTCTCCTTGCTGCCATAAAGTAATTTAATTTCAGCTATTTTTCTGAAGTTTTGCTGGACTGAAGTTAACCTCCTGTGTTACAGTTTCCACTGTTAAAATATATGCATTTAAACAGTTACAATAGTACATGTACATTTCTGTTCTATTCCAGTAGGGCACACTGTGGATACATTTCAAGCACTTTGCAAAAACCTTTTTCAACATACATGTCTGTACAAGCAAGTTTGATATGCACATGCCATACAGTTTCAATGCAGTTGTAACACAAGCATCTTATATGATCATGTTGATATTCACAAATGACATATAATTATTTACAAAATTCCAGATAGCTGTGCTGGCAGTATCTCCCTTTGTTACACTTCTATATAAATCATGCTGATATTCACAAATGATGTATATTTACAAAATTCCAGATAGCTGGGCTGGCAGTATCTCCTTTTGTGACACATCCGAAAATCATTACCAAGAATCATACCTCTCAACTGTACAGATTTTAGCAGAATGTCTAGATTTCTGCCTCATATTTTTGATCTGCTCCTCATCATTTTTTTTAGTTTTCTGGCAATTCACAGGTGCTTGAAGTCACTATGTAATGACATAACATTTGAGTTTCAGACTTCATATCTTTCAGAAAATACATGCTAGCACAAATCCTGTTATTCTAGCAACTTTCTAAGTTTATAAGAGCAATATTTAAAATCTGACTCTATTTTGGGCCTTTGTCTTCCCATTACTTTAAGCCTTGTCCAGATTTCTTGTGCTAAGAGGATGAGAGGTATGCCAAGAATATATGTCAATAGAAAATGAGCATGCTAAGCGATGTCTGTTCATTGAATTTGGACTCCAAATATATGGGTAGGTTTGTACTATGTGTTATCAATGCACAGTAACACAGCTGTACACCATGTACCTGAATCAGCAGAGACCTATATTTAACAAATACCTAATATAAATGCTTTAGTAAACTTAAAAACAACCACATACATCTGTCATACATTACAAACAGGAGCAATATCATGGGTCCTAATTAAATATTGTAAATTACAGCTTGTTCTGACTCTCAGCAGCATTAAGGGAGCCTGCATAGCATTACATAGTAATCATTGCTGTTAAGTCTGTGATACAGAGGGATGAAACACTGGCTTTGTATGGCAGAGGTAATCTGGGTTCAGCATAGTGGCCAGTACAGTGGATGAGCCAAATGGGGCTAGGATAGTAAGGAGAAGACATAAGGCTAATATCTTTAATCAGTACAGAGCATGTGGGACATGTTGAGGTGTGCCTAATATCATGGCTCCTAGTGGAAACCAAAGACTTGTGGCAGAGGCATCAGTGGCTAAACAAGGTGGCCAGAGAGCTAGGAAGTTTGTCAACACATAGGCAAGCACAACCCCCTTGCAGCACCCATGTAATGCCCATCTGCCAGCATCACCTTGTATGTGCTGGAATGATGTATAAATACAAAAATACCCAGTGACCAACACAAATGATGCTATGCCAAGCAGTCTAATCTCCTCCCTCCAGAAATTGCTTCAAGATTAACTTGTGTACAAGGACAGGGAGGGCCAGATGTCCTCCATCCTTGATAGGGGTTAAACCAGATGTAGGAAACATGAAGATCAAGGAAGACCACTAACCAGAAGAAGATGGTCACACTGCTAAAAGAAGAAAATTATAAACCATTTTTTGCAGTACAAGAATCTTATATGATTCACACCTAATGAGTTGGGTGTTAGAATAATCATGATAATTTAATGCTGTACAATTAATTCTTATAGAAAATATAAATTTGAACTCTTGGTATATTAAATTTTATGCCTGTTTAGTTAGTCATCATATAACAGACAAGAGGAAATCTTCACACCCCACTTTCTTGGCCATGCACAGTTGGGAGGAGTATGCAGCAGTCTCTCCTCAAACCAAGCCAGCAAAGAGCAGGTGTCTGACTTAAATGGGTGGATTAGAGTGTGGTATGACACTCTTTACTTAAGGCTGCACTACAGATGATATCATGGACCTCTGATATAGAAAGAAAGATTAGCTTAAGATGGGTTCTACCACTTCTAACCAATTATGCCTACATTTTTCTGGATTGCCCTGGGACACCTTCAGGAAACCCATTGCCATTTTAGCCACCAATTAATTGGTTAAGTGAAAATGCAGTAGGTTTGGACTATCCTTGTACTATAACCATGACATGAGGAAATCTGAAGTCCAGGTAATTACACCCTCTCCAATTGTATTGGCTGTCTGACCAAAGTCAGTGTATGATAGGAGGTTATTGTGGTAAATGGGTGATATAAAAGTATATATTAGGAATAGTTGGAATGGCAGAGTTGGTCATCATCAGGGTGCTCTGTAATTGTACTGGCTGTGAATTAATGGCATTTGGTATAAAGAGAAAACGAATGAAGTGCCAGTGCATGACAATCCCCGTAACCAAAATTCCAGTTTACAAATCAATAAAATAGCTTAAAAGTCAAAAGCAACTGCAAATATAAGTAATTATCCTTTTAATTACAAAACATAGGATTTCGTCCCACTACAAGACCGAACTTCATCAGATAAAACATTGCAAAAAGCAAAATCTTTTAAAATGGAATTAAACCAATAAAATCACATACTCAGACACACCTTTGCATTGTAACCAGTCAAATTAATATTACAGCCCAATGGTAATGTATAAAGACAGACACACACCCCTGTTCACGTCAATGCATCAACTCACTTTTTACACCGAACATGGTACTTCTTTAGTAGAAAACCTACTTACTACTCTAAAAATAAAAGTATTATTACAACAATTATCTAAAGCAGTCTTGCATATTACCTAGAAATAGCTTTTAATTTAAGCAAACGTAGAACCGATGCTGCTTCATTTAAGCCTGGCCAGCAATGAGCAGCCAGGCGAAGTTGTCAAGGTAATTCAGCTTTTTCAAGAAGCAGTGGCCAAACACCACCTCTATCTGATTCAGTTAGTGTTTGTAGCACCACAAATTTGAAAGAATGATCTTTATGGTCATTAATGTGCCTAAAAAGAGCATTTGTTATTTTGCTGGTATGAATATCAGATAGATGCTCACTAATTCAATTTTTAAGCTTCCGCTCATTGTTGCCTACATAAAAACAATTGCAGACTGAGCAGGTGGCACAATGTACAACCTTTTTAGTGTTACACCATGGTTTTCCAAAAATTTGAATGGTCTGATGGATATTTACTTGACTTGCTGCTAGAACATATTTACAGAAGACACAAGCACCACACTTTGTCATATATCCTTTGCTAGGAAGGGATTTAGAATGTTCAAAAATATGTTTCAAATTAAAACCCCTTTTAAAAACTATTGTAGGTTTATCACCTATTCTAACTCTAACATCAGAATCGTTTATTAGCACATTCCGATTTTTCGTAAAAATACTTCTAATAGCATGGCTGTTGCGTTAGCATACATATTTACACCCAATCTGCCCACAGAGTCACTATTACCACCAGTGACAGATGATCGTATATTTGATTCACTTTCAGTGCTCATAGTTGTAAAAGATGAGTCCATCATAAGATTACCAGAAGAAACATTATTCAAAAGGGGTTGAAAGTGGCCCTTAGATCTTTTTTCTTTTACTTCTGCAACAAGTCTAGTAATAAATGATTTGGGATATCCTCGGTTTAAGAACATTACTATTAAAAGCTCACATTCTTCAATAAAATGGAACCAGTCTGTAACCATACGGGCAGCTCTAACTAGCTGCCCTTTAACAATAGCCTGTTTTTTGAAATAACGGATGGTTACTGTGAAAGTGAAGAAAAGAATTAGAGTAGGTGGGTTTATGAGATATCTTCACCATTAACCTGTGATTAATAACATCCTTAATCAACAATACATCCAAATAGGCAATCTGTACAGAATTAACTACATGGGTGAATTTAAGAAAACTGGTAGTGCTATTAATATAGGAAATAAAAGAATCAATTGTATTAATGTTGCCAGACCAAATAATAAAGATGTCATCAAGGTATCTGATGTATAAATCACAGGAAGAAAAATATGTGGAAGTTAACAGATATTTATATTCCCACATTTGCATAACGATGTTGGCATAAAGCACACCGCAAGCTGAACCCATGGCAATACCATCTTGCTGGAAATAGATTTATTTTTCAAATACAATAAAATTAGATTTTAATACCAAATCTAGCAAGACTTCATAGGTATTAATACGATTTTGTGAAAGACCCTTCTGGAATAGAAATTCCCTAAACCATTCTTCCCCTACAGAATGTGGGATTGTGGTGTAAAGGTCTTTAATATCAATGGTAATAAACATCCAATCTTTATTGTAGGGGAGAACATTCAACCGTTTAAGAAAATCCCAAGAGTCTATACAAACATAAGGTTCAGCATACACAATGTTCTTCAATTCTGAGTCTAAGAATTTAGCTAAAGGTTTTGTAATGGATTGATTCTTTTAGTTTCTATATTAATAGCACTAACAGTTTTCTTAAATTCACCCATGTAGTTGATTCTGTACAGATTGGCTATTTGGATGTATTGTTGCTAGAGGATGTTTTTAATCACAGGTTAATGGCGAAGATATATCGTAAACCCACCTACTCCAATTCTTTTCTTCACTTTCACAGTAACCATCTGTTATTCCAAAAATGTGCTATTGTTAAAGGGCAGCTATTTAGAGCTGCCTAAAATGGTTACATACTGGTTCCATTTTATTGAAGAATGTGAGCTTTTAAAAGTAATGTTCTTAAACCAAAGATATCCTGAATCATTTATTACTAGACTTATTGCAGAGGTAAAAGAAAACAGATCTAAGGGTCACTTTCAACCCCTTTTGAATATGCTCTTTTTAGGCTCATTAATGACCATAAAGATCATTCTTTCAAATTTGTAGTGCAACAAACACTAACTGAATCAGATAGAGGTGGTGCTTGGCCACTGCTTCTTGAAAAAGCTGAATTATCTTGGCATTTTCGCCTGGCCGCTCATTGCTGGCCAGGCTCAAATGAAGTTGCATCGGTTCTATGTTTGCTTAAATTAAAAGCTATTTCTACATAATATGCAAGACTGTTTTAGATAATTGTTGTAAAAAAACTTTTATTTTTAGAGTAGTAAGTAGGTTTGCTACTAAAGAAGTACCACGTTCAGTGTAAAAAATGGGTTGATGCATTGACATGAACAGGGGTATGTGTCTGTCTTTATACATTACCATTGGGCTGTAATATTCATTTGATTGGTTATAATGCGAAAGAATGTCTGAGTTTGTGATTTTATTGGTTTAATGCCATTTTAAAAGATTTTGCTTTTTGTAATGTTTTATCTGATGAAGTTCCAGTCTTGTAGCGGAACAAAATCCTATGTTTTGTAATTAAAAGGATAATTACTTATATTTGCAGTTGCTTTTGATTTTTAAGTTATTTTATTGATTTGAAAACTGGAATTTTGGTTACGGGATTGTCATGCGCTGGCACTTCGTTCGTTTCCTGGTTTTTGGTTTATCGTTTTGCTAGTTTATTTGGCATAAAGACCTAGGGATTGCAGGCTTATAAGAAAAGTTTATTTTTGGTAGTGGTTATACAGTGAATGAAATAATCCTTAAGATGTCATTAGTGGTTGCAATATTCTCAGTATCACTGAAGGAGGAAGAATAGAAACATTAGTTGCTTTTTTTCTTACTTTTTGCACAACAGGATGGAGGGTAGCAGAGTAAAGTGTTTATCCTTAGCTAGACATACTGCTGAGACAGAAATGATTCTTCATACAAATGTCTCATAAGCAGCCTTGGCAAAAGCATGCAAGATATTACATGCCAAGAGAAGCAAATGTTTGCCAACTGCAAAGCCATAAAGTAATGTTTCATGTAGCACATTCTTGGCTGAGTTAGCAGACCAAGCTGAGACTGCAACATGATATGTGATTGTGTAAGAGCTCAGCACAGCAGTAGACATTTAGAATGGCAGAAGTGAAGAAGGTGCAGAGGGACAGTGACACAGGTAAAGAAAAAGACACAGGTTGTTGCAGCAGGTGCACAATTTCAACCCATGGAAACATATAAGCATGCATGTGCACACAGTACACACACAGACACACATGCACACACACACACACACACACACACACACACACACACACACACACACACACGCACACACGCACACAAACTTTCTCTCATATACACAAAGACAGACACACGCAAATTCTCTCTCATACACACAAACACATACACACACACACACACACACACACACACACACACACACACACACACACACACACACAAACACGCACACACACACACACACACACACACACACACACACACACACACACACACACACACACACACACACACACACACACACACACACACCTTTAGTTCTAGAATCTCATGGCACCAACATCTCAACTCCTTGAACATTTACTGCCTTTTATGTATGTTCCCTCTTGCTTCATCTTGATTTAGCAAATTTTTTTGAGTGTGTTTTTAATAGACTAATGGCAGAGCTTACATTTGAGGAACATGTGAGTCTACCTCAATGTCACATCATTTCATTGTCTGTCAACTCTTTATTCACAACTAAAATTGTTCCATAATGATCCTGTGAGCTGATGTTAGTACTAGCTAGCACATAGTAGTTAAGCATGCTTCAGAACTCTTAAGAGTCAGATTTTCAAAATGTCTGATTAATGTTGCCTATATAAAGCTTGTACTAAAGCCTATATCCTTTCTCTGGTGCACATAGCACTAATATATATTTGTAAATCTGAACTGTAACAAAACTGATTAGATTTTTGTTCACCCATAACAGTTAAATATCTTGCAGGACTCTTAGATTCAGGTTTTCAAAAGCTCTGATTACTGGTACCTGTATAAATAATATGTGTCCTTTCTTTGTTACACTTTGCACAAATATATTTTCAAACCTGAAATGTACCAAACCTGATGAAGATTTTGTGTCTGAGCTACCCTTTACCATCCTTGCTCACTTGTCATGCACATTTTACTACAAGACTACAATTATCCTTTGCTGCTGATGCATGTAAACCTGGCTTTGCATAGCAGACTCTGATTTCTGTTCAGATATGGCTAGTTCACTGCACTGGTCAAGCAGTGAAATAATGCCAGATGACATATGCCCTACAAGCTGCCAGTTAAGTGCAGAGGAGCAAAGTAAGCAGAGTTGGGAAAGTGGCAAACTAAAGCTGCAGGAACAGGACAGCCAAGGGTATATGGCTACTGTCTAGGCATCACTAATAAATTACTAGTACTTACATTCCTGAAACACAGCAAAGCTGTCTATGTGCATAGCCTTAATTTTAATTAATTTCTGAGGCATTTACTAGGGTTGTGCTTCCTTGAAGCATATCGCAGTTCAGCTTTTGCACCACTCTTTGTTAGATGATCTGAAATGATTATTTGCAGATCTCTGCAGAGAACCTGAATGCTGTGTGCCACATCACTGTTTGTTATGTTAACTGTCTGCATAAAATGTTTTAAGATAGTCTCTATTCTTTTATTTGCCTCGCCTGTACTCTCAAACCTCAACAAATCCGAACTAGGTAAGCTGTCCCATAGCTACAATCATATTGCCAGATTCGCCACTGGCTCCACCTATAGAACCCACCACTGCCAGAACCTTAAACAACTAGAGTGTCTAGAACTGCCCAGCTTAATTCAATTCAATCAACTCTTAATAGCGCACAAAATTATGTACCACCCTGAGGATACCCCCTCACTTAAAAATATTATTAAGCCATATAGCAACCTAAGATCCCTACAGTCAGCCAGTAAACTGCTGGTCCAATCCCAAAAAGCTAATAACTCTGCTGGTGAATCCCTCATTGGTAAAACCTGGAATTCGTTGCCAAACTATATAACCCTGCAATCCTCCAAAAGTCTCTTTAAAAAAAACCTCAAACAGTATCTCAAAGTGAATTATCTATGCCCATGTACCAACCCTGATTAAGTTATAAACTAAAAGCATATTCTGCAATTATCATAACTTGTAACTACATCACCAAGCTCTGCTTCCAATCTGATGTCTCTTACTTTTAATTGTCTGTCCATGAGAATTGTGAGTCCCGACTAGGGAACACTACCAACCCATTGTATATAATCACTTTGTTTTTATAATTGTTTGCTAACTTCTGTGTAATCTATGTAAGTTTGTCTATGTGGAGTTTTTCTCCCTGAGCCTCTGCCGAAAATGGACATGTATCCAGTTGGACTATCCCGGTAAACAAATGTAAAATAAAATAATAAATAAATAAATACGATTTCTCTGTAAGCATCCTTGGGTCTACTTCACAATCCCATATTTTCACAATCCCAAAGATGATATTAATGAGATGATAATCACGAATTTTAAAATACCAAACCACTTAAGCTTTCCCAGGGCAAGTAAACACTTTCCCAACACAACAGTAAAACACACCATGCTATCTATAACCCACACCCACTTAACTATATATACACCAACTCCGGGATCACACTACAGTGGAGAAAGGGAATAATTCCCCATATTTCCCTGATGATGGAGACTGGGGAAACTACAACTCATGCTTCTAGGGAATAGGCAGGACTACCTGGAGGGAATGCCCTACCTGAAATGAAGGGATGACCTCTGCTGTTAGTCCATTACATACTCTTCTGTGGTGCTTGGGTAAGTGCAAGCAGAGACAAGGCTCCTAAAAAAAAATCCTCAAAACACCCCAATGGCTGTTTAATGATGGCCCCTTACCCAGATGATAGGGAACAAATGAGCCAATTGACCTTGAGGGGGCTGATGATCGACAAACATTAGAGGCAAAAAGAGCAAAAACATTGTTCTGTGGGCTATGTGAAAGTTGTACCTCAGATGTATAAGTGTTTGACAGGCAATTTCACAGGTGATACACTAGATTTACAATTCATTCGGTTTTACTTCCTGGATACTAAATTGCTGCTACAGGTACAGTATGTCTGTATGTCCAGTGGAAGCTGAGGACTAAGAAAAAGCAAAGGTAACCACAGGGTGGCTAGATAGGGAAATATAGAACATCTGATAATTACATCTCCTTTCTGAGATGTAGCAGAGGGAAGAGAGGGAAAGAAGGCAAATACATCATCACCAAATGATTGCCATTTGGCAGAGACAGTTGGTACACACTTAGCCTAGTATCCCTGCACAGTCAGTTGTCATAAGATGGAACATGAGGAGCTCCCAGTATAGTAATATTGTTGCTTCCAGCACTGTTGAAGAGATGGAAAGATGATCTTTGCCACTGTCACTAATATTCTAAGTTGGTAGCCTTCTAGACTGTTTTGTTGTCTGTCTAGTACTGACTAATGACGTTTCGTATTTCAGTATGGAAAAGAAGATAGAAGCCTGGGTTAAGTAATATGGGAGGACAAGTCAAGACATGGAAAGGAATAATGCAAATGTTAGATGAAAACATTGTGTTAAAATAAAAAAAAAGTTTTAACAAGAACATATGTCTTTCTGGGGCTGTTTTGGATTGACTAACTTTTTTTGGTTGAATTATAGTATAGAGATATGGATTTAGTTGTCAGCCACAGACAACCATGTTGCCTTTGCAGAATTTTGCAGAAATTTTACAAGTGCAGCTTCTAACAGCAGTTATCAAAAACAGGTGTGAATCAAGAATCTGGAATGAAAGAGTTATAATTTTGAATAAAAGTGTTATCAGTGCCCAAGAGGACAGCATCTTTCTGAACAGGGGATAAGCAATAATGGGCCACATATTGAAGCCAGAGGGACTATAGCACAGAGGTGATATGAAGAAGTGGTTTCCACAAACAGCATTGCAGGTACATGAATAGCCTTCCAGATGACACTGTAGAATTAAAAACACTGCTGGAAATCAAAAATACATAGGACAAGCTTAAAAAGATTTAGTAGGATGTAGGAAGAATCATATTACTATTATTATCTAATAAAGAACTAATGTCTGTTATTTTGGAATATGAGCAGATTTGATAAGGCAACTAGTCCTTACATGTCAAAGATTTTGTTTCTAAATAACAGCCCCCTTTGCTAGGATTCTTTTACCACCATTCTGTGCATACCTCTGAACCTTTTGGCACAAAATAACTGGACAAAGCCTAAAATAATGGGAGGACAAAGGAACAAAAATAGGGACACATTGTAAAAATTGCTTGTATAAATTTAGAAAGTTGCTAAAATAATAGGATCTGTATTAGCATGCATTTTTTGAAGGACATGAAGTCTGAAACTCAGATGTATGTCATTAGTCAATGCCCTCAATTCTCAGTGGTTTGACAGAAAACTACAAATTTTATGCGGAACAGTCCAAAAACATGAGGCAAAAATATGGGCATTCTGTGAAAAACTGAACAATTGAGAGGTATGATTCCATGCAACATGAGGGGACAATTGCAATGAAACTATTCTTTATTGATTATATACTGTTTTCACGGTGCCCTGGAAGAATTGACTTCTTTCTCTGTTTATTTGTATTCTTATTATATTTTGCTGTTGACTGGTTTTGCTGAGGATGGGGAGTGAAATTATGTGAAACAGGTTCTGCAATCTGCTCATTTGATTCTTGATCATTGCTTTATGAAGAAGTATAATTTATATGCCTTACTATTATTATTATTATTATTATTGCTAATATTTATTGCATGTATTTACCTATGTCCTGTCCTTAATAATAATAGCAGAATGGTAGTAGAAATATATGATTTTCTTCATAGTTTTATGCAGTATTTATTTTCTTCATTGTACAACTACCTCATGTTTGTTTAACCTCTCAGTGCATGATTGAATTTAACAGATTTCTAAGAAATGAAGACAGCTTTAATTACATTTCAACCTCAATAAAAGCCAATTAAGTATATTTCTACAGTCTGCAGTCTTGCGCAATCAGGTTTTATATCTGGGATGCCACAGCAGTAAACCCTAAATCATTCTGGCAGATTGGAAACCCTATACAAAAAACCCTATAGAGTATAATGGAATGTTTTCTTTTTAATTTGCAGAGGCTCTGGCTGAGTAGTGGGGTGGCACATTAGAGATTTAAAACAATGTAGCTAAAGCAGTCAAGAAATTCAATCACCTAAAAGGAAAACTATGAAACCTTTCATCAGTAAGATTAAACTACGCATTACTGCTCAATGCCTGAGATTTCTTCTTCTTATTATTATTATTATTTGTGCTTGTTACTTTGCAAGTCCATATATAATTTTTATTATTATTATTATTTGTCTTTAGCAGCAGTCTCTAGATTGACTTGCTGCCTTCAAAATGTATTCTTCGGTACCTTTTCTTTGTAGTAATTTTGCTGTCCATCTCTACGAATGTCCATGAAAACAGATTGTTTACTTCACCATAACCTTTGCATAAATAATTGTTTGGTTCCCTTATGCTCTCTGAAATATTTCTTATTGTGGTACACTTTTGGTCATCCCCTGCATTCATCATCTACCTTGAACTTTAAGAAAATTCTGTCAAGGTATTGTTGGGACTGTCCTGGAAGTTCTTAGCCATAAATTATGGCAACTGCTTCTGGCTCACATCTTTTTCACCCTCTAACACCCAAATCATCAATTTAAACATCGGTAAATAAATATACTGCATAGCTAAACCTAAGGAGGTATTTACTGGGCATAAATATGGAAGCAACTAATGCCAGCTTAGACATATTTACACTGTAGCTGCTGTGACTTAATATCTGTTGATAAGCAGCCTTCAGATTTCGTTTTCCTGTATCTAAATGTATTCTGTTCTTCATTTAGTACCCACAAACTTCACTGCATATAAACTTGAATTACTACCTTAAACGCAATTCATGCTATCAAATAAAAGTGAAATATGTACCTTTAAGAATTAAAGCCCCCACATCTCTGCTCCTTTCTTACTACATTCACCTTCTCCAGAAGCATCCAGCTACAATTCCTTAAACTATGCTTTCATAAATCCTGTGATAGTTGTTTTGAACACTGAACATTTTCACTAACAACTTAACTTGCTTGATGTATTCTGCTTTCTTGATTTTTGTTTGTAATTTGTATACATTAAGCAATCATCCTAGCACCTCGTGAGTTATTCTTACAGTATATTAGACTGTAAATTTCATAATGTTATTTCATTCTAGTTTTATTCTTGAGTCACAGTATTCAAGCAGGTCATTTGTAACTTAATGAAAACTATTAACTATAAAAGAAATAGAAGTTAAATAGCTGATATGTTTCCTATGGGCTATAATTTGAAAAAAAAAAAATAAATAAAACTGGCAAGTAAGTCCCTCAAACTTACCATTAGGAAATGCAAGGCTAAACCAAGAACTAGAGATGCAACTGATTAAAAAAAACAGCCATAAAGCCTCGTTCAGCCAGTAAGCTTAGAAATAGGCAACAGTTTTGTACTGAATGCATCTCTAATGGTACATCTTCCCCCAATGACATCTCTAATGTTCTTGTGGATAAATACTCTTCCAACTTCACCCTCCCCTTTGGTTTTACTTGCTGAGAAGCTTTAACTTTCACCTAGCAAAACCCCTCCACCAGCTTTTCATTTTGAATCTCCACTATTTTCCTCTCTGAAGTGTTGCCAAGAGCTGTTGCGGTGCCTTGTATAAAGGTGATCTCACTACTGATTCAGAGAATTACAGGCCTTTTAGTTTATCTGGTATAATTTGCATGATTATAGAACATATTTCTGAACAAATAAAAAGTGACGTAGATGACATTATTAACTCTGGATACACTCCATATTGGCTTTATAAAGTGAAATAATTCCTGCCAAACTGGTTGAGTTCTTCAAAAGGGTTACTGAGACCACATATAACAGGCATACAGTCCATGCTACACACCTGGACCTCACCAATAACTTATAGACACTATTCCTCAAGCTAGCATAATGGGCAAAGTATCCAAACTCAACCTTAACTAATACATAGTTCATTGGATAGCTAAGTGGTTATCTGACAGAATCGTACCATTAAGGTAGGGGATATCTAATCCAGATACAAAACTGTTACTAGTGGTATCTCACAGGGGTTTTGTCCTGTACCCCCTTTCTCTTTGGTATATGCTTTTCTGCCAAGTGGGAGGTTGGTCAAATGGTTAAGGTGTTTACCTTACAAACAGAAGGTGCAGGGTTTGATTCTCGCATGGAGTAATTGGCTAGGCTTAAAATGGCCCACAAAGGCAGTTAGTCTAGTACTATCTATGAACCTCTAAGAAAAACAACATTAAGGGACTTTTGGCTTATCAGGTTTTCTAATGATTGCAAGCTGGGGACAATTATATATTCCCATTCTAATACTCCAAGTCTTCAGCAATGGTTGGACCAAACAAATGCTTCTCCTGTTTATTATGGGCTTACTCT
Organism: Protopterus annectens; assembly: GCF_019279795.1. Lineage (NCBI taxonomy): Eukaryota > Metazoa > Chordata > Ceratodontiformes > Protopteridae > Protopterus > Protopterus annectens. The sequence continues at coordinate 457,538,233 of NC_056737.1, read as the reverse complement.
CAATTCCAAGAAATGCAGAATAGTTTTCTTAGGTAACTCTAACATTACTACTTCATACCATAAAGATAATCTTCAACTTAAATCTGAGACACTTGTTAGGGACTTTTGATATATATTGTAACAGAAGACTCTTATTTGACCACCACATATCTGTTGTAGTTAGAAAAGCCTTCTTCCTTGCATAACTTATCCTTCACAGTATTTCCTCCGAGGCCAATTGACATTACAGTCTCACTTTATTTCTCTTTTATTAGGCACATTACTGAAGATAATGCCGTCTTCTGCATGTATTTTCTAAGCACCTAAACCATTATCAGAGACCAGAATGTTTCCTCACAAAAATATCACCAGTCTCAGCACCCTTAGCTACTTTGATAGACTAAAATCCCTATCACTGTCCTTTGTGTCAAGCAGCCCACTCACGGGTGATATCTGATTAGCCATCTGTCCAATGAAAGACCCAGCCCTCCCTGAACTTCTTCACCTAAACCAATCCAATGGTAAAGCAAACACTCACTCTAGAGACCTAAACCTGTACTGATGCATCAACACCACAAGATCATGTGACACGTGACTAAGTACTTCTGGAATAGGCTGCCCTTATATATCAAGCAGAGTACGTCTCTGGCAAACAGTAAGTCAAATCTGGATAACCAGGTGGAAGACAACAAATTTTCACTTGGAATATGTGGAGCAATTCTTCATAACTGGAACACTGTTAGTCTCCCACAATTACTGGGTGATGTAGCTGAGATGCTTGATGGTTTTCTTGGCTGTCAGCTTAATAAGAACCTAAGAAACAGTGAACATTAAATTGTAGAAATCCCTTTGAGACTGCAATTTTTTTCTAGTTTAATGTGGGTTAAATTGGGAATGTAACATGTATTTAATTGCATTTGTTAAACAGGGTCCAGTGCTGATCCAGATAGATTTTCAGACTCAGCATAGAAGCACTGCCAGGTTAATTGACTTACTCAGAGTTACATGGTAGGCAGCGAAAGCAGAGGGCATCAAACTCTAGACTAGAGGAAATGGTTTGTGAATGGCCTGTAGTCTTAATCTTCTGTATTAATGAATCACATTTTCTCCTATTCTAGGACATATTACATATCAGAGGGATCACACCTATGTAAAGGAACAGACATCACTGTCGTGGGACAGAAGCCTCTACAATGCTTTTCACTGCTGACTTTGCATCTTCAGTGAGCTGTTTTGGTGAGAAATGGATATTTCCCTTTAAATGTTTTCAGCTGTGACAATTTCTGGAAGTGTGACTTAGAACTGAGTGCCCGAAATGATAATGAAGAAACGGGCAGATTGCAACATGAAAAACATGGAAACAAATATCTGATTTTCTAACTTCTGAGTTATACTGTATTGATAATGTCTATGTAATTATTTATTTTTACTTCATTTGCTTAGTTTGTGACTGAGTGGTCGAACTCAGCTCATGAAGGCATTATAGTTTTTTGCAAGAACTGAGACTAACTAACATACTGTGGCAAAATAAAAAAAAGTAATATAGATAACAGTTTAAATCAGTAAATGCTATGAGATATAACATTATGACAACAGTTTAGTAAACTTTATTGATAAGGGATAAGAAAGGAAGACAGGTACTGATGCTAATGTTGATTTCTGCTTTGCTGATGACTTGGAGCTATGATATGGTATTTTCATGGCTGTAGCCAGGCATATGCTATGTACACCGTGACATACACTGATCTCCCCTATAATTTTGTGCAGGGATGTGCCATACTTTAAAAAATGGTTTTAAAAGTCAAGTTTATCGTAGTTTATGGTTAAATATTTTAAATGATTAACCATTTGAATGACCCCCTACAGAATGTTCCAAAACATGGAGACTGAATGACCCAAAGATCGGATTTACATATACCAAGTCCAAGATAGCCATTTCTTGGAATATTCACTTTTCTTTGAGGTATGGTGATCTTGGGGTTGGTATATATAAGTTTGGGGGTGTGGGGGGCTTGATCCCCTGCAAAAATAATTTTTAAGGAGAAGAGTGATTTCCAAGATTTGCTCTTTTCCTGTTTTTTTTTTTTGGCTTCGGCACTTGGCATTTTGAATGCCGACATTTCAACAGGGAGCATTTTAAATGAGTTTTCTACAGAATGCCTTATTGGTTAAATGTTTTTTTTTTTGCTTAAGCTTGTTATTTCAGGAGTTCCTCTTGTTGTTTGTGCGTGTGTGTGTGTGTGTGTGTGTGTGTGTGTGCGCACGCGTGTGTGTGTGTGTGTGTGTGTGTGTGTGTGTGTGTGTGTGTGTGTGTGTGTGTGTGTGTGTGTGTGTGTGTGTGTGTGTGTGTGTGTGTGTGTGTGTGTGTGTGTGTGTGTGTGTGTGTGTGTGTGTGTGTGTGTGTGTGTGTGTGTGTGTGTGTGTGTGTGTATACCAGCTACCCTTATAGGAGAAGGTGAGTATATTCCAGAAGTTGATGTGGAGTTCTAAATTTCCTGGCTGTGCCCCTGGGCCTTACTTTAATGAATCCTATGATTTGAAGCACTTGCTAGACAGTGCATTAGGAAAAATTTATTCTGTGTACAATGTGATCCAATGTGTGAGTGTTATGGAAGAGTAAACACCTATCTTCAGCAGCAGGAGGAAAACAGAATAACAAATCAAAAGGCTCAGAATATATTACATATCACATATGTTAAACTATACTGACGTGTAATAATATAACATGGCCTCCAGAGAGTGTTACTTATGGCATGATTGACAACAGTGATGGTGCTGTGTTTGAAACTTGCACAACCTCTTACAGGTTCAGATTTATTATTCATTAATAAGCACTCCTAGGAGGTCTAGCCATCCTTAATTGTGACACACCCTTCTTAAATTCACAGTATAACCAGTGAAATGAAATAGCAATGCAAAGCAGCAGTAGTCATTCAGTACACTCTAAACTCCATGTGTAAAGGCCTTTTCTTATTGACACCCAAGTGGCGAACATAGCTCTGCTCTGCACTGTAGAGTTTGTTACACATTGACAGTGCTTCCTCCTTGGTGTGAGCAGCAAGGTAGAGAATGAGCAGAGCTTTGAAACTTGTTATGCACAAAAGAATCTTGCTGAAGAACCAACGATGACAAAATAATTGCTTGGATAGCTTTTAAAATCTGATGGTGATAGCAGACTGCATTTAGGAACACACAGTTAGTGTAGTTCCAGCTATGTAGCAGTCTATGTTCGTGCTGCAAATTCAACACAGACACGGAAGCCATCCCACAGGGACCTCTTATATATCAGATGTTTTTAAGGAGCGATTAAATCCTGGAATACTCACAGAATGGTATGCATGAGTTAGTTACCTAAGTAGAGGCAGAAATGGAATCCCTTTTCTCTCTCATAATGCAATAATTTCCTGCTGGATTTACAAGTCATACCACAAATGTCTTTCTTGTTTTAACGTGTCATTGTCAGCTATCCCTTCTAGGTACATGAGCTCATCTGTGGTCACAACATTACTTTTTCCTTAAAAACCACTTCTCCCCAGTAGAATTATTTTAATGGTGTTATGTGTTGCTGCACGACAGGAAGTTTATTAACTAGCCATGGTGAAGTGAGATTTTGTTAGTGTCTGTGCCGAGTCCTTTTATATTTTCTCCTTAATACCATCACTGCTAGAAAAAAAACTGTAACCATGTCACGGTTAGAAGAGGAATGTTTAACTAAAAACAAATCAAAACACCTGCTCAGGAAAATAACATGATGCATTGGTCATTACTAGATGCCACTGACCACTTGGAAAATGTTGTTTCCTTCCCTCTACTGTCATTGCAAATATATGTCTCTATGCATACACTTGCTTCTGTATAATAAAACCAAAACAGAAAGAGCAATGAACAAGTAAATAAATATCTAAATGAAACATAAGGCCAAAAGATAACTGTCTTAAGTCCTGGTAAATTGAAATCCTTAGACGTATGTCCTGAAGTGATGTATTCACCTACAGAAACAGAAGACATAGTTTACAACATATGCATCAACTCCCATTGTAACTGCCTTTCCACTAATTTTACCTTTTCCAACTTGTTTTAACCTCTGCTGCAGTCTGTCATTTCATTGGTACAATATGGCAGTAAGTCATATTGTCCCACAGGTTGGTCAGTGAAACATTCCCATCTTTGTTCTAAACCTTCTGCTTCTGTCATTAATGACACCCCCACAACATACATGTTTTTGAAGGTATCTCTTTAGCCTGCCTTGCCGGATCCAACATCTTTGCTGTCCCTTATGTTGCTACACATTGTACATACTAATTGTTAATGACTGTCAGTCTGACCTTGTAGCCTAGCTCCCTTTGATATCTGATAATGTCTCTTGTCGTTCTCTAGTCTCCCTTCAGTACTCCTATATCTTTTGTGAATGTACTGCAGAAATATATGTTGCACATGTGCTGTGTACTGAAGAAGGGAATCAGTATCTCCCACATCTGCCTCCACTCACACTGGACAAATGCAGTCCTTCTAATTATTGTCCAAATTCAAAAATGAGCTAAGATTTTTTTTTTATACAGACACTGCAACACAACTGTTTGAACATAAAATGAAGGCATTATATCTGTGATCACCTCTCCTGCACCAAAAGCTACGTGCATAGGTTACTATTAGCACCCCTATTATTATTATTATTATTATTATTATTAAATGCTGTTATATTTTAAGGGAAATGTACACTGTCTCCCATTATGACAAAATAAAGGTAGGTTTGCTCTACAGGTGTTTCTCTGTTTTTTGGTTTGTTTTTGTCTCTGGCCCAGTATGCATCTGCTATGAGATTTTTTCCTCTTTCTTTGCATGTATCCTATTACGTTTGCTTACGTCTGCTTTCATTATGGACTTTAATGAATATCTGAGAGTCATGCTGTCAAGACTATAAATATCAATCACAAAGCAGCAATTATATGTATAGATTCAACATGCAAACAATGATCTACATAACAATTAGAGCAATAGTGGTATAGTTTTATAGGCTTATGAAATTGAATTGCCTTTCATGGTATGCCACTCCCTGCACCCCTCAATGTGTTGGCTTTGCAGTTATCTCCATTAGCTGTGAATATACTAACTCTGAGGCTAGACTAACTTGGAAGGAAAGCAATACTTGACTTTTAACATAAAAAAGTTTTCCATTTCCCCAATATCGCATCATTTCAAAACTAGTATATTGAAAGTTTAAATAATATGAATTCCCAAAAACAACTTTTTAAACAAAATAATAAGTATTTTACAAGTTATAAAGCTGAACAAAACTTTAATGACTCTATACTATGATAAGGATGAATATCACAAAACTGAAACCCGCAAATATGAATCCATTAAATCTAAACAGCAACAACTGAAAGTCGCTAAATACAGACATTCCCTAACTCACACATACCAAATCAAAAGCCAAAATAGAAGGGCAAAGACACATACCATGTAACATATTATCTTTGCAAAGCTGTTTTACTCCATCTCCCTCCTTGCTCATATATATTAATTTCATGGTCACAAAACTGCAGAAAATTGGTAACTTCATGAGCTGTGATATTTGTTAATAGTAGAGTTAGCATTCAAGTTAAAAGACAGCTCAGGATTTCAATACATAAGTGTCTTGTTTTTGGTAGCTTTTCACTGCGGAACCTCAAGCTACAGGGATTCATTAAAGATGTCTTTGTACAAATTGGATCTGACCTGCAATACAACTTTTAAGTGGTTTTCAGTCCCCTTGGACATCATGTTTAGTGGCCCAGACCCCAGTGCCCTACATCTACACTGGGTCTATCAACCAGACTCCTACCCCTCTGGACTTACTGTAGTATTGCTGGGGTCAGTTGTGGATCCTATGGGTATTCTGGGAGCCCAGCTTATCTTTGGTTCCATCTGTGGGGGCATTGTTTTATGCTCTACCAACTCCCCTTCCCTGCTCATATACTCATTGACTGCATCCAAGGGCAACTTCCCTCTTTGGGCCACACCTCTCCTTAGGGAGTGTATCAATGATTGTCCATGCCCATCTGTTCCTTGCCACTCCATCAGTCACCCGAGATGATAATTGAACCCAGGTCAGCTAGATCGTTGTTAGGGCTTTATCCAGCTATGCCACAGGAGTGCCTGACAGCAAGACATCTTGAAAACTCTTGTTGACTGTTAGCACATTCAGTAACTTAAGACAGGATGATTCAATATGTCTCTATCAGAATGACACTAAAACTCATAGGAATACCCTTTTCTCTTGATGTACACCTTCCATACCTATCTTAACACCGAAAATAACTCAACATCCTGCACTCCTGTTTAGTGGTCTGCAATGAAGGGTACTGACCTCCTTGCAAAGTATTCCAAATATCTGAACAGATTTTTTTTAAGTCATGACAATAACTAAAGATAAAACATACTGCAACAGATTATCATAGGAGTGCATATTTTCAATACACAGGTTACTATTGTTCTATTAAATTAATTAACATTTGTTTCTTAAGTTAGTATTGTTATTAAATATTAATGCTCTTAATGGTGATTCAGAAATATTTGACTTTGCACAGACATAAAAGGCTATGAATTGTCTGTTTAAATATGGAGTGGGTCACTAACAGTGACATATGCTAGCCTAATTATCTTTAATCTATTTATGAACTCCACAGATTCTGTATGCCACAGTTTTTCCTGTGTGTAATTTTAACATTTACTGAAGGTTTTGCAATATGCAAATTGACCCTTTTCAGATTTATCTTGTACAGAATTCACTGTTTTGTGACATAGTTGCAAGTTCTCCTGCATATGAAGTGGTTATGTTTTAATGTATGAAGCTTCTTTCTGAGTCACCCTTGCAAATTATACACTTAAGCCTTAATAGCAGCACCCTGTTATCATAATTCATATAAGTAAACATATAAATTAATAAATGAACACTTCTGATGTGTGGTTAGTCACCGTGCATGGTTTAGCCAGATTCAGAATGTCTGGTAGAAGCACAGACACTTGAATGACAGTGTGGCTTAAAAAGGCAGCCAAAGCTAAAGCCAAATCATTTTGTTCCACCACATTCCATTATGCCATTCTTCCTGTTTCCGTCTATTGTAATGAACCCCAATGTCACTGCACCTCAAAGGAAAGGGGAAAAACGAAAGAAGAATATGGTAAAGCTGCAAGCTGTGCTGCTGGAGTGAAAGGTGGACATTGCGTTTATCATCAAATTAGGATAGAATGACAAGAGGAAAATAAAATGGATTTCCTGGGATGTAGGTTGTTAAGGAATGACACAAGCTGTGGTGGTGGGAAGTGGTAACCTATGTAAGGAACGGCATTAAATTCAAAGTCAGAGAAGATAAGGAATGCCACTTCATGAAGAAAAGAAGGAAGTGGGCAGACTGAAAATGCTAACTAATTTCCATAGTTGTTAAAGTACAGAAGGGCATTTGAATCTGTTTACTGCAGGTTGAGAAATTCTAATCTCAAGGATAAAGAAAAAGTGGAGTTGATTGAGACTTGGACTTTGAAGGGTTCATTCAGCTGAAAAAAGACTACAAATATAGATGGAATTCTATATGTGACCCTAACCAAGGCAAAATGGAGGGGAGGGGACATATAATCATATAAAGGTGTCATTAACCAATAGTGAAAACAGTGACCTGATGGTTAGGCTGCTTTGTGGCTTAGAGAAGGGTAAATGAAAAGATTATGCTAATGATGTGAGACTTCAGTGAGGATTCTGCTAAACCATGGAGGGGGTAAAAGATGTATTAAGAGGCTGGAAGCTAACAGTGTGAATAAAGTATAATAACAGGTTGGGAGTGGAGAATTCAAGGCCTTGCATAAAGGCTGGAGGAACAGGAGAAAGTTAAAAGAAAGCAAGACCAATGGGGAGTCATACGAATAAGATGGTAGAGATTAGTTCAAAAGAAAGGCATGTGTTGGGGAGATGTAAATGGTCACACACTGAGCAAGAATGATGGCGGAAGAGAAGTATAGGGGCTAACTAATCCTTTAGTCAGAAAAAGTACTTCTGGGTGAAGACAGTGAACCCATGGATTATGTTACTGAAATAAATGGTGAAAACAATCTACAGAGGCATTCAAGAGGGCATGGGAGAGATGGAGAAAGAGGTTACGTAAAAGGAGAGACAGATAGAAGGTAGAATTTTAAATCATCTTTAAAGATAATGTATATGGTCTCCATCAAACAAATATAATGCACTATAGTTGCATGCTCATTGTGTGACCAGTTATGTCTCCCCAACACAATGCTGTGCACCTACATTATATTTCCTGACTCTTCTGGTCTCTAGTGAGAAGAGACCAAACTCCTCTAACCTTAGATCATATCCTCTCCTTCCCACAATACAAACTCTTCTGGTGACTTATGTCTCGACAGGTTATAATAATCTAACACTCATTGCCTGTATGGCCTCCAGAACTGTCCACAGTACTTAGGAAGTGGCTGGCCAGAATACAGTAAAGTGTTCTTTTTTGCTTCTGAAGTCGAATACTCTGAGGATACAGTGCAGCATTCTGCCTTCTACTGTCCAGGTTTTTACACTCTGCTTCTGTTGGTCCACGTGTGATAGGTCTCCCCAAGTCCCTTTCTGGCTCCATTCCCATTACTTCTACTTCCCCCAGTTGCTACTTTACAGCAGGATTGATGCAGTCCAGGTTCCATACTTTGTATGTGAGTGCACTTAACCTCAATTGCAATCTTTCTACTCACCTTCCTCTAGTCCTGCCACGTTAGTCCTGTTTCTAATGAAAAACTGAACAATATCATTAATGGCTCTCTCAATACCACTGACATGATTTGTTTACTCTAGAAGGCAGATAATCTATACCCTACTCCTTTGATCCCCAAAGCATTTCAAGTCCTCCCTTAGCTTCTTCAACATACCCCTTTTCCATCTGTGCATTATCTTTGTCCATACTTGCCCTAATTTCCTACATATGGAATGCCGCCTGTCATTTATTTGTAGATACTGAGGTGAATAATTAATTTAACTTATCTGCTGGGTATCTATCATTCTCAAACCTCACTTCTGAATAGTAATCCAACATATTGCTGAATCTCTTGTATTTGCATTCCCTACTATTTCTAAAACACTCTTCTGGCTAGGATTTTCTGTAGGGCAGCATTATTCTGATGGATGACCTTTGCTGGTTTTTATCTTAACCTCCTCATAGGACTTTTTTTATATTCTTCATTTTATCATCATCTCATATTTTTCTCTGTTGATTTATCACTACTTTATATTATTTTAGACAGACAGGATAGGTGTCTTTATTTTTGAAATTTCATTCTAAGCTTCTCAAATGGCCTTCTTCCATTCTTTTATGCACCCATACAGCTCTTCGACTGTCCTTAATTCTTTGCACTCTTCTGCATTACCCCTCACTATGCTTCCTCGGACTCTACAGTTGCATCCTGAATTTCCAGATCTCAGTCAATGTTATACAGTACTTCCTAGCAACAGTGAATAGGTTGAGCTACATTATGACATCATCACTCTGGCCCTATGACTTGCTCACTTCTACCTCGACCACATCAGCCTGGTGAGTCCTTAGACAAGAATGTTCTCTCTTTGCGGCATTTTATTGTATTTATTCAAGTATGGCTTCCACTAAAGCTTCCACTATTTTTTCATGCTGGGAGTTGGCCCTCTCAGTGAAGTACTGGGTTATTATAAACCCATAACTGCAGTTGTCATTCTCTTTGCCCATTTGGTAGACTTGCATCTGAGATAACTATCATTCTTCTTTCATAAATGGTGGGGTGTGAACACTGTAATGGTGTACCAGTTATCTCCTTTTTTTCTCTCCAGTCTCACCACAAACATATTGGTGTTCCTTCATACTCTTCCGTATCAGTTTTCTGCTATGCATTATGTTATATCTAATTCCAAACCTCACAACTCCACTGTCCCTGTTCTCCCTGTATATTCCATACAGTAACAGTCTAGACTATATTTGTTATTATATCTGTAGTGCATGGTATACATGGATTTTATCAGTGTGACTTTATTTGAAATGGAATTTGTCAGTCATAAATAGTCGGCCCATTTTACCTGCATATATTGGCATTACTAATTTCACATTATGGAACTCTGAAGGTAAGAAGTTTCTTAATCCCAAGGTTGAGCAGTCTTGTGTTATTTAGGCATGAACAGACTTGGAGGGTCTCGGATTTCCAACGTGAGGAATACAGGGTAGTGCCCTATTTCAAAAATGCTTTTTAAAAGTGTTTTTATAGAATGTCTACCTTTTTATAACTAACTTTTTCCCCAAAGTGTCTAACTGTGATCATAATTAACTTACATATAATACTGCTATATCATATTTATCGACATTTATGAAAAGGGCATGCAGCTGACATTTTTACTTGGGCTTCTACAATTAGTTCCACCATTACAATATTTATTTCTTCTGGTTTCTATATTCTGTCTTCACAACCCCAAGCGTCTGTCTGTATTTCGCTAATTATTTTTTGTGTTCTGAACCCCATTTAAAAAACACCTTTGCTGTAATGTTTTCCTATTTCAGTTTTAGCACTTCTTTCCCTTCTGCATTTTGATGCAGATGTTCCTCAGCATAACATTTCTGATCATAATGTGACTTGCCAGTGACTTACTATTCCAGACAACTGTTTCTTGCATTATTACATCCATTTATTGACTTCCAGCTCTCTTTTCTTTTCCTTTCTTTATTGACTCATAGTACTGTTAACACCTCTGACAATACTACTGAACTGTCTGTGTTTTTTCTACAACTTCATCTCTACTGCTGTTTGCCTCTTTATTTTCAAGTGGGTCATGCACAGCCACAGAGAAAACAAAATGGTGTATATTCATATGCTTTGAATGTTCACTTATGATCTTAATTTACTTTGTCTATCAAGCCCAGTAAAGTTTCAGCCCAAACTACAATTGTAATGGTAAATAAAATGGCTCTAAGTAGATTTTAGAAGCTACAAATAAGATACAAAAATCTCTCTGTGGCTTAAAGCATATTTAGGTGACCTGTGCCGTCCAAATGATGAGGAATTAAAGAGCCCATAGCTCTTGCCATTGAATAGGAATAAGGTACTTCTTGCTCGACCACCCCCCTTTGTGACAGTGAGAATGCTGGGCTGAACTATGAACAATGTACACCCAGTACCTTTTCTGACTTAGAAAATTTACAGATGAGCTTTATTAAGCTTTATACTGTGACTTGCTTGAAGCTGTTGATGCATACCAGTTCTCAAACATCTGAGATAGCTGAGACTTCCCAAGTATGCTAGGTGAAACTGTCAGATTTCTTAATATCAAATTTTCAGGGAAAGTGCATTTATGGATAATATAATGATTTTTTTAAATATTTTTATTTAAACTGTATATACAAGAACAAATACATTAACATAAAACAAATAACTGGTTCCTCAAATGCTTACATAAATTATTGCTATGTGCATTACTAAAATTCATTAAACAGCCATAAACTGATCTTACAGCATAGGATAACACTGATTTATTAATGTTCAGGTTTATCCATTTTTTTATATTCTGTGATTATTTTGTTTGCTTTCATCTTATTAGTAGTCATTTCTTTATGATACACAACAGTGACAGTATGTATAAATTCTATAAACAAAGACATACGCTCATTTTTTCAGTTATTTTTATGCAGTCATTTCCCTGACTATTGTTAATAAGGTCCAGAGAACTATGACTTGAGACTTGGGTATACATCTGGAATTAGAGCATTAAACAACACCAAAAGTCTAGTTAATATAAATTTATCAGACTACAATGCCTGCAAGAGACAATGAAATTTCCCAAAAAGGTTGTAGAACTTTGCACTAATAAACTATATTCTGCCACTCTACTTTGATTAAAGATTTACACCTCCAACAACCAATACATTCCTTTTTGCAAATAATTTCATTTCTGTGTAGAACTGTCCAAAAGAATAATCTCCAAAATAAAAATATTGTACTTTTTTAGGATATTTAAAATATTTTATATGTTGTTCTTGAAAGTGAGCCCATTATTTGAATAGCATAATCCAAATAGTTATCTTTGAATCATAATAAACAAACCTCAAGGCCAGGCAGGACTGCAGAGCCAAAACTTTAATAATCCAATAAAATGGCACGCAAAGTGATACACTATCAACACAGAATCTCAAGGTTAAGTGCTTTTACGTGGAACCACCAGGCTTCATCTTTGAATCATGTTTGTAGTTCTTAATTATTTTGTTTAGAAAATCACAAATTTGTGGATATTCTCTTTAATTTTACCTGACATTGAATCAACTTTAGAGATAAAAACAAATGCCCGTTAGTTTTCACGATGTGCTTCTTTGTTGTTGTTGTTGTTTGTCTTTCAGCTTTTCCCAGTTAGGGGTCACCACAGCGGAACTCTGGTCTGCTAATGATTGGCAGTTGTTTTTTATGGTGCCGAGTTGCCAGCCCAATGCCGAAAACGGAAGATATACACTCATATAAAAATAACCAAACAATAAAAAATACCAGTGACAGAGGAGGCAGAATGCCAATAAATATCCAAGAAAATCCAGAGATGTATAAAACACAGGTTTATTAACGCGGGTAACTTCCAAGTAAAACACATTTTCGTCACTCAATGTAACTTCATCAGATACTACTAATGGATAAACCAACAGTTTATATACAAACATTAATTAATTCTCTGATTGAATCTAATTGAATTTTAAAGAAACAAGCAAACAACACTATGAAAGTTAAAAACATGTATAATATATGCATATCTAAAATAATTTCTAGCAAAAAGACATATATATTTAATACATATATGTATGAATACTTTCCAATATAAAACCCTGGATAGGAGTATTTTATAGTATATTAAAAAGTTGTATAAAATCTATGGATTACAACCTATATACTAATAGCTTTTAACTTTAATAAAGGTTTAATAGATATGTAATCATTCAAGCCGGGTTCCCTATTAGATTCCAAAAAGATCTGCCAGTGGGTCTCTCTGTGTTCTAATTTCATTTGCCATGGTCCACCCCTGGAGTCTTTAACAATACTTTCCAAAACAAAAAATTGATATTTGGCTATAGGGCATACTGAAATATGTCTAAACAGAGCATTTGTATTGTTTTGTTTTTGTATTTCATACAAATGCTCGTAAATTCTTCGTTTAAGCGTACACTCAGTTTTGCCCACGTAAAATGCTGAACATTTCAAACAGATAGCCAGATAAACAACTCCATGACTATTACAATTAAAGTATGCAGTAGCTTTGATAATCTTGTTTCTTGCTGTGAGGAATATTTCCTCATTATGCACTATATGTGGGCATTGTGCACACGACCCACATCTATAAGTACCCTTACGTTTATTAGAAGTATTGTGTAAAGAAGAGCCTGTTTCTAAAAGGTTTTTTACATTTTTCCCTCTTCGGAAAACTGTCCTGATGTTTTTACCATGTAGATTTTCTAAATCTGTGATGTCCTTGAAGGTTTCCCATTCATTTAAAATAATGTCCCTGATGGCCCCAGAGTCAGCACTATACTCCATAATGAAAGCTTTTTTAAAATCCAACTGGTTGTTCATTCTGTTAGAAATGTTTTCAGCTTGTCCCAAACCCAAAATAGGTCTGAATCTGTTGTTTCTACCTTCTTTAACCTGTTCCCCAATGGTATATATAAATTCATTGGGGTAACCCCTATCACGAAACATTTGGAAAAGTTTACAACATTCTAACTGGAAATCATCGTCATTTGATGTCATACGTGATATCCTAACCAGTTGGCCTTTTATTATGCCTCTTTTTTGATGCATGGGATGTGAACTGTTGAAATGGATGTAACTATTGGAAAATGTAGGTTTTCTGTAAACAGTAGATCTAAATCTACCCTCATCAATACTAAGAAGAACATCCAGATATTCAACCCTCCCTTCATGTATATGATAAGTGAAAGTAAGAAAATCCGTAGTGGTAGCTAGATATTCCATAAAATCCTTAATAGTACTTTCAGGTCCTGTCCAAAAAATGCAGATATCATCCAAAAATCTGAAATAAGCTACCAAATGTTCCTTAAAAGGGCTATTGAGTACATATTTGCTCTCCCAAACAGAAAGGATGATGTCTGCATAAGTGGGAGCACAATTGGCCCCCATAGCGACACCTGAAGTCTGTTTGTAATATTCACCTGAGAAATAGATAAAATTATGATGTAATACTAGTTCCATCAGTTCCAAAATGATGAAAATGTCATTATTGCTAGCCTTAGGGCAAGATGTAAGAGCTTCTTCCAACCATAGTAAACCTGTTTTGTGTGGTATTACTGAAAACAAATCCACAACATCTATGGTCAAGAATTTTAAATTTGGGACAAGAAGCTCAGGGGTAACCCGTCTCAAGAATTCCCAAGAATCCTTTAACAAATGATTGGCCTTGGGCCATAAGTTTTTGAATTTCCAATCTAGGAATTTTGATAAAGGGGAAATCTTGGATCCCTGGGCCGCCACAATGGGTCTTAAAGGGGGGGTCATAGATGTCCTTGTGTACCTTGGGTACCCCAAATATTGAGGGTACCCTGGGATGGGAATTATCTAGAAAGATATAAGTGCTGTAATCGATAACTCCTTGATCAAATAAATCCTTTATAGCTAAATTGATCTTTCTGTAAGCAATATTTATTTCATTAAGTGATACTATACAGTATCTGGACTCATTTAATATAGTATACATTTTACCATCATAAATTACTTTGTCCGTGATAACTGTACCACCCCCTTTGTCCAGCTCCATAACTCTAATATTGGTATCATGTCGAAGTTCATGTAGCAAGGAACTTTCAGAAACAGTTAGGTTAGGGGAATATCTAGCATTTCTAAAATAATTCCTGATTTTCTGTTCCATCCTAATCTCCAAATTTTTAAGTTGTGGATGTAGTGGAGGGTTGAATGTACTGGGTCTATGCAAAGAATTAGTATTGGAAAATTCCCCATTTCCCAATAAGTTTTCAACATTAAGCTTTCTCATGAAAAGTTTTAATTCCATGATTACCTGGGTAACATTACTGTTCCTACAAGGTACATATTTAAATCCTTTAGTAAATAAATCAAAATAAGTATCAGAAATGTCTAAATTACTGTAATTGTAAATGGTATAGCCTTCCCTATTACAAACATGGTAATTGTAATCACTACCAACATCATGACAAGATTCTGTCATATCTATTCCCAAAACTGAGCTTGATTTTGATAATAGTTCCTGTTGTACCTCGTTCCCTCCCTGTAATGATGGCGGTTGGGGGAAAAAGGCTACTCATGATGTCGTTTACGCTGATTGCGTATCCTTTCAGATCTCCTAGGGAGTGGTTCCTGTCCCTGATCCTGAGCCCTCTCCCTATCATATCCATCATCCTGGGGTAATGGGTCCGAGACAGGGACATAATCATATGTTTTGTGAAATGGAAAATGACTGGAAGGTGGAACAGGGTACTGGCATCCCTCATCATACTCTCTGATGTCTCTGTGTAACTTTTTGTACTTTCTTTTGTGAATGTCCTCACAATTGCTATCTACATCCTTTCTAATTTGATAATATTTCTTTTTTTCTTTCTCAACATTAAACAATAAATCATTAACAACAGCTTGGTTATACATATCTATATCCTTATCAAGTAATGCAATCTCTTTTTCATTTTTTCGTACAGTGGCTTGTACTATCTCAAGCCCACATTTGTCAAAAGCATTAATAAGTTCTGTATGAAAGTCACTACCTACGATGACATTATTTGGATATTTGTAGACCCGAAGGCCTTTCGGTACCATGCGCTTATTGAGACATTCATTCAGGTACATGTTATCTAATAGCAAACCACGATACCTGTATAATGAAGTCTCTAGCGCAGCCAAAGAGTCCGAAAAAGTTCTACCCTTCTCGGTACTATGAGTGTTTTTTCCACTGAAGTCGAAACGTGGAGCTTCCTTGTACCAGTCCTGAAAAGATGTTGGTGGCGTATTAGTACCCATATTCTGGTCCTGTAACTGTACAGAATGTCCATTATAAGCCTGTAAGCCCAATGCCCAACCTTCAACGAAGGCATGCCCATTCAACACATGTCTTTCGAATACCCATTCGACTGCGGGGAGGACATGCAGACTCCACACAGAAGGCACTCCCAACCCAAGCCGAGAATCGAATGGGAGAACCTCTTGCTGTGAGGCAACAACACTACCGCTGCACCACTGCGGCTCACGATGTGCTTTTTTACTATATTTACTATATTCAAATCATATATACCTATTTACCTGATAAGTAGTCTATGCTAAGCACTTTAGTCTATCTTAAAAATTAATAACAAAAGGTCAAATCCCTGTTTTTTTAAGTTTAGCATTTTTTTTTAACTCTCAGACTGTCTCAATACTCTGGTGCAACTGCTGTTGCAAATAATGTGAAGCACCATGCTTTTATCACCAGGTATTTATATAAAAGTTCTAATGTTTATAATATATTAGTTATGTAAGACTAATGTATTGAATTATTGATAGCTATCTCATTAACAGATGTGTTATTTTTCAAGATTTGTACATGCTGTATAGTGATATTGTTTCTTTATTTAACCAAATGGGTTTATTCAATATTTTCCAACTAACTCAATAATCAGACTTTAACCATAAGATTGCTGTTGCTGGTTGACTTCTTTGAGAAAGTCATTAAGGCCCTGTATGAGAGAAAGACAGTGCATACAGCCTAGCTTGACCTAGGTAAGGCATTTGACACAATCCCTCACTCAGATAGTTTAGAGAAACTCTCCCAGTTGGGAATTAACCCCTATATTACCAGATGGGTAGCCAACTGACTCACCAACTCTAGTAAAAGACCAGTCACCAGTGGCGTAGCACAGGTTTCTGTGCTGGGCCACTTACTGTTCAGAATTTATTTTTTAGAAGTCCAGGCAAACTTGGACAGCCTGTGGTTGACCAAGTTCACTGACAATTACAAACTGGGAGAAATCATTGAGTCCCCCAATGATGTTAATATACTGCAGACAGGATTAGTGCAGACAAATGATTGGTGCCAAAGCCATGGATTAAAGCTAAATGAAAAAAATGCATTAGTATTATTATTCCCTTTGGGAAAGCTGACATCCCTGCTAATTACATTATAGACAGCACCACCCTAGGTACATAATTTGGTACTCAGTTTGATAACAATCTGAACTTTGACCACCACTTGTCAACAGTAGTAAAGAAATCCTTCTATGTGTGCATCTTATAAGTAAAGACATCACATCTAGATCTAAGGATGTTATAATTCCATTATACTTGACCCTCATCAGACCAATAATTGAGTACAATGATCCCTTTTGCATGTACCTCACCAGACACCTGCAACAGTTGGACGGACCACAGATGTTTCTCACCAAGAAATTACAGGGTGCACAAAACAAGTCTTATGCAGAAAGACTGAAAGCTCTGTCACTGTATCCTATCTCCTACTGGTTGCTAAGGGTTGAGCTGTGCCTGGACTACAGGGCAGTCTCTGACACAGCCCTGATAGAAATGGTATACAT
Organism: Protopterus annectens; assembly: GCF_019279795.1. Lineage (NCBI taxonomy): Eukaryota > Metazoa > Chordata > Ceratodontiformes > Protopteridae > Protopterus > Protopterus annectens. Next base: position 457,520,690 of record NC_056737.1, on the reverse strand, counting down.
TTGTAAATCAAATTGCATGAGGATCTTAACCTGACCTCTGACATGAACAGGTCATGCTGGAGATATACATATCCCAGAGACTGCCACTTCTCTGGATCAAGCTTCCAAATGTGAAACAGAGCCCCTCCCAAATGCAACCTAGATCAATGGATGAGTGATTGCATATTTACTGCTGGGGTGGTGCCCATGTCCGTCCAGGACAGAGGAAGTCAGTATTAGCTACCATAGACACTTACCTCTACAAACTTCACTTACCTATTCACTGACAGTTAGGACAACTCAGGATAAACATGGCTAGGCTTGTAAGGGCTCTAGGACCATTAGCCTAGTATTCTTCTATGAACCTTTGAACCTATATTAACTGAAGCTATTGCATACATTTCTAGATCAGGAAGTCCCACTCTACCATCTTTTTATTCTCTTACAACATATCCCAAACCCATTCTAGGTTTGTTGGGATACCAATGCAAGCTTTAAATGTTATTACATTGTTTAATGTGTTCTTTAAATGTAATCAAACAAATGATGTCTGTATAATGTATAATATTTTGCATAAAATAATCATTTTGAATAAAATCAACATATTGTCTGTTATCTAATATTGTCCAAATATGTTTATAATTTATTGTAGTTATTTCTTTACATTTGCATATACGAGCAATTAGAGTAGTTTTCTGAGGGAAGGGAGTACGTTTCTGCTTTCTGAGGGTGTAGACATTACTGACTGAGCTCCAGTTATGTTCTTATTGGTTCTTTCACTTTTACTACTCAGTTTTAACACTGCTGGTAGTAATCTTCTGTGACCTCCAAAGACTTCAAGGACAAGAGAGCTGAAGTACATACACTAAGTATGATTTGGTTGGTGTTTTTCAAGTTTAATTGCTATAAAATATCCAGTGAAGTAGACTAAATTACTATACTCAGTACCTTTTTTATTTTTTATTTTTTTATTTTTTGCCGTTTTCAGTACTTTATTACTTAAATAATCAAATTTAAAACATTTTAAGTTTGTTCAGTTAAACTTGCTGGAGTTGTATCTGAACAGTCACCTGGCTAAAATAAATCATCTCTTTGTACCCCTTTCTAGTTAAGCTAAATGCTTTTCTTTGTGCTTTTTGCACTTGTTCCTCTTAATTTTGCGTTAAACTACAGCTTAGCTAAAATAGCCAATATTGCACATTTCTTGTTCAACTGGTTATTTGTTTAGCTAATAGCTCCCCTATTTTTGCTATATGGATTAGTCTACTTTGTAAATGTTTTAGCTAATAGCACCATCTAGATAACACAAGTGTTTTTCTAGTGACTTTCTGCTGTTTCTCTTTATTTTATTTATTTATTTAACATTTGTTGACTGGGAAAGTCTGACTAGGGCAGAGCCTACTTTCAGTGGAGGCTTGGAGAGAACACTCCAGATGCATGTCTTTGGAATGTGGGAGGAAACCCATGCAAAGGAAGGGAGGACATACAGACTCCACATACAAGGCACCTCAGCAGAGAATCGAATTGGAAAACCTATTGCTGTGAGGCAACAACATTAACCACTGCACCACTGTGCTGCCAATTTTTACTTATTTTTATATGTTTATATTTTATATTTTATTTTACTCTCTTGGTTTTCTAGAATAAGTGTAAACATGCTGAGGGCAATAGTGGTTATTCAGTGGCAGCGGAGTCATGACTGGTATACATTACTAACCAATTTCCAATTATGTTCTGATTGGTTCTTTCACTTTTATCACTCAGCTTTAAACAGTTGGTGGCAGACACTTTCATGTTTAATTTCTCTCTTAGGAACCATAGCTAAATCCTCCTCCCAATTATACCTATATAAACCACAGAGTTAAGCAGCAGTATATCATTGCTTGTCAAAGTAGATTCAGAGACTGTTTAGACAAATTATTTGGATACCTACCTGGTGCTCAAACCAAATTTTCTATAGCCACACTTAGTGTACTCCAAATCTATACCTTACCTATGAGATGAAACACTCTCTCTCAGCAGTTGTACAAAGAGGGTCCTTTTGTGGAGACTTAAATTGTTTTTCAGATCCCTACCCTTTTAGGCCACATTAGTAAGGATCTGGAACCATGGATTTGCACTTCCCATCTGTCTCTGCAGCCAGTTTAGTTGAACTAGACCTTCTGAGACAATGTAGCAATTGTCTCATGTTTACTGACAGCCACCTACTACTTAAGCAAATTGACACTTTGTGTGTGAGAGATGCATTTATATATTGTTATTGGCAGGAAAGCTCTTACATGTAGCCACTACAAATAACAAGCAGGTTGTCAGTAGCACATGACACCACACAAAACCAATCACGCACAGTTCAGACCGAATACAAAGACCTACATATGCTAAGGTTCTTAAAAGTAGCCTACCTAAACCACAAAGGCCTCCTAAATGTAACCTATGAAACAATTACCCTCAGCAATTTACACAGTCTCACAAACACACATCCCAGATAGTACCTCTCATGAAACACACATCTAAGAGTCACACAGATTCAAAAGCCCATAAGACAAACCTCCAGACAGTCCATAATTATAGTCATATGTGACTCCATAATGAGTCACACTGATGCAGCACTCTCCAGGTTGTACAAGGAAATGGTCACAGTTAGTTGCCTATCAGATGCCAGGATTCACCACTCCACATATGTGCTCAAGTCCTTGCACAAGCACACATATGATACAGTAATTTCACATGTGATTGTAAATGGCTTGAGACATACTTCCCTGGATTATATAAGAGAGACACATTAGAGCACTTGGAATATGTGTCTGAGGCAGGTATTAATATAGCCTTGAGCAATATTCTACCATCACCTAAAAATGATACCATAATTTGAACAAAAAATGATAGACTTTCACAACTGACTTAGCTTCTGGTGTCATTCAAAAGGGACATAATAAATATTAGCCTGGGAAGAGATGGCAGACAAACCTGACTGCTTTGCTATGGATGGCTTGTACCTCTCCCTCCAATAATTCCATATATTGGCCAAAACCTTGTCTACCTCATAGTGCTTTTTTTAGACAATGCTAGTAATCTAAAGCTTCCAACATTATAAAACAAAATTTAGACAGCATTAAGGTATTGCTTATCAGTTCCAGGTGCCAAAACAAATAAACTCCACATCCTGTAGGTTCAACTTAACCTGAAAAATGTCAATGTTTGCCATTGTCACAGACAAAAGCACTCCATCACTGCACGGCGTCAATGCCTAATATAAGAACAGGCCAAGAGCATTAGGTCCACACACTCGAAGTGGAAGTATCTCTATATTCTTAAAAAAATAGCTCAAGACTTGTTAGAGAAGACAATGACCTGGAGCTCCTCCACATCCAGTTTACTAAGAACAAAACCCCATATCACATCTTAGCTAACTCAGGTCCTCCACCATATCCCCTTCATCTCATACCTCCTATCTAAAAGTTATGTAGTCCCCATGTATTCTCCTAGGAGACTTAAAATATCCCTCAATAAAGTTGGAGATGTATGCATCCTCAAACTTATATGCAGAGAGATTTCTGGACAACATCAATACAAACTTTTTGGACCAATTAGTCTGCACCCCAACCAGGAGCAATAAAATCCTGGACTTGGTCCTTTGCAAGATGAGGCATCTCTATTCTCCACCAATTAGTCAAATTAGACTGCAAATCAGTCAAATCAGTGTAAGACTGAAACCTGAAGCATCCTCCAATACCTTCATATTCAGAGACTATTCAAAAACTAGTTTACTAAAGTTTGAGTAATGACCTATCTAAATTTGAAAGCCCCCATTACCTTGATGACCCCATTGCTTATTCAAAATCCTTTACTGCCAAAATCTATATACATGTAAATAGTTGAATCAATGCATCTGTCCCCCACAGAAATAAATACAATGCCACATTCAGTAATAAACCCCTAATGTAAACAGGCTCTATAATAAAAGAAAAAAATACTCATTATATAAAAAAATCTAACTTTCAAGAAGCCAAAAAACACACTTGCTAAACTAAACAAGGAACTCCAGACCCTGACCAAATTAACCACAGACACACACATGAGGTAATAATAGCCACCCAAGCAAGCAATAATGAGAAAGTCTCCTTTAACCATGTCAGAAAAAATGCCCAGCACAAAGTTAACAGTAAATGATACTAGTTATAGAGTACATAGTCAATCTCCTAGAGGATGAATTTAGCTCAAACTTTACCTTCCTCTTCTCCCATTTTCAGATCACTTACCTGCATCTATGCCCCTAAATCTAAAAAGAACAAGTCCTCAAGGCACTTTACAAGGCCAAGAACACTGCTTATGTGGAGACATATAGCATACCAGGATGCTTACTGGCTGATCTAAAACAGGACTTGATATTCAATATTAGCCTCAAAACAGGCCATGTGCTCGGTGAATGGAGTACAGCAACAGTCATCCTCCTGCACAAAAATATATACTTTATACCAAATAATCATACTATGGCTTTCCTCTATTGCATAACTACACACTGTTTATTTCTGTATAATCATTCACTAAATTTGTATTTTAAATATCCCATATATTGTATAATAGTCACTATAATATGCAAGAGATTTCAGTCACAATGGATTAATAACCCTATCTAAATGTTCAAAGCATATACATTCTTGCTTTAACTAATATGTATTAACAATATTATAGAGCTAATCAAATACAGAAAATATGTTATTAAAATGCTAAGCCTAGACAAGTTATCTGGAATTAAAATACTAGGGTTGCTGCCATTGGAACCAACAGAAACTTGACAATACCGTTGCTCAGTCTAAGTGTCTGTTAATGGATATACTTTAAACTTTCTAGTTTAAACAAACAAAATACTATTCTGGCAACACAATTAAAATGCAAATAAGGCTTTGCTATCTGCCATATAAAAGCGTGGCAACTATATATATATATATATATATATATATATATATATATATATATATGGGATAGTCTTTATACAATTAAATTAAAAGATAGAATTTAACATTGTAAAAGAGGAAGACAAGAAGTAAAATAATTGTGTGCAATAATGCTGCTACATGCTAATAAACATTGGCTATATATGCATATAATAATAGTATAACTCTTAAAATATCACTTATAAAACACTAAAACAACATTGCAGAACCAGTCCTGCCTCAAATGCCTGGACCCAAGTAAACAAATGCCAAAAATACCCAGCATGCCAAGGAAGAAATATACCATTGTCCTTTATTACAAAAGGTAGCCAGACCAGTTTCACTTGCAAAGCCTCAGTGGCAAAAATAATGGTCTATCTGACCAACTTTTGTAATAAAGAACAATAGCGTATTCCTTTCTTTGTGTGCTGGACCCTTTCGTATTGAAAACATCACTTCTTTAGCCATTATAACTTAATTAGAGTATTCTGTAATTTATATGAGATTATTAATATGCATATCTTGTTTCATCAGAAAAAAGCATGTTCAGCATTTATGTCATATAACATGCTGTTTGCATTCCTTTATGTCACTTTACATGGTACTCTGTTCACTCTTTCAGTGAGGAACTTATCTCCATAAGTAAATAAGTAGTTCTAAACATGTTTGATAACTGATAATTTTGCTTAAAAAAAAAGTATGCGAAGCAGGTAAACTCGCTGTTTTCTTTTTTCTGCTGGTCTGTACACTAAACAGGAAGCTCAACCCTGGAAGCCCATTCTATTCTGCACTAAAACGTCAGAGAGTGATTCCACACCTTTTTTTATCATGAGGCTTCAAAACATTCTAAACTGGTTTTTATTCCTTAAACTATTGAGGGAGCTTGGCCTTATTCTAAGAAAAGGTATTTTATATTAACAGAAAACCACCCAAACCGCCAAAATGAATAGTGATAAGTAGATTTGTATATTAAAACAATAATATGAGAATAATGTATTTTTGCAAGAAAAAATGCAAAGTACTGTGAGACAATATACCTTTGCATGACAGAATATTAAAAAATGCTAAGTAAATATTTTTGCTCTTTTGGCATATACCTGTAGACTAAAGTTTAAGTATGTAAATAAATAGGTTAAAACAAAGAAAAATACTTACCTAAAGGAGGGATTACTAAACAATATGTGATATATATATAGTCCTTGTCCTAAAGAATAAAAGACACATTTTGAAAAGATGCATTGTATTTAAGCTGATTAATTAAAGGAATAACATTTATTCTCAGACTGTCTTGTAAATCACGTGAAGTCAAGAAAAATATAATCTTGTACAAAGTGTCTATATAGTTATTACTGGACAGACAACAAGTTTACTTTATTTGGATAAACACACTAGTCCCTTTTATGAATGTTTCATTTTCATAAGTTCTTTTTTGGTCTTATTAGAACAAACATTCTTCCAACCAGGTCTCTGTTTCTTTTAGGTGTGTATAGCTCCAATATATTTCTTCCTGAAGTTTACTGATGTTTCCAGATTTAAGAAAGGAAAGGGCATTTTCTAATTTGTCAAAAGTACTTATTCCTTCTAAGAAAAAGATTCTTAATCTTGCTGCTAAGCATGTGATACTTAATACCACATTTTATAGGCACTTTTAAGCATGTCTGGGGCGATTCCAAATATTTTCAATGATAAATGTCAGTGAATAAAGAACTTCAGCAAGTAATCACTTTGATATTGGCTTATCTTTGAAAATTGAACAGTTTCATTCCAAAATGTACTAGATACAGGACATTTATTTATTTATTTATTTATTTATTTATTTATTTATTTATTTATTTATTTGTCATTTGTTAACCAGGTTAGTCCAACTGAGTCAGTGGCCTGTTTTCAGTGGAGACCGGGGGAGAAAAGCTCTGGACAGTTATTACAAAGTTACAAAAAAGAAAAACATCTGACAATGAAGTTTTATGCAAACATTACAGTAATGTGCTTTACATGAGAACATTAAACATTTACAAAAGGCCTGAGAATGAAGTTTACATAAACATTACAATAATGTGCATAATATGCTGTACAAAAGTTAGAGTTTTTTTTTTTTAATCAACAAAAAGAGAAAGAGATGCAAATGAGATAGGACACTTGCAATAGGTGGGTGCTAAAAGTGTGAGAGGTAGTAAGGTGGTAGGGTGGGATTTAAGTGGGATCATTGCAGGTGTTCACATTTAGGAGAAAAGTTCGGATTTAAAGAGATTTATGTTAGAAATGATTCAGATGTTAAGGGTGAGTTTGTGCATGGGAAATACTATATTTGTAGTTTACCAATGTTTTTGTTTAGTTTAGAGTTGTCCAGAAGGAGCTGGTCAGAGCTGCAGAGAGTTCTGGGAGGGGCATAATGTGATATTAGTGAGGTATTAGGTATTAATATGATATTAGTGAGGACAGAGCAGGACAGGAAAGGGGTTTTAAGAGCAGAGTATGAGTCATTTACAGCTGGGAGTGAAGCAGGTGCTGGGGGAAGTCAAGCCATTGGAGTTGTTTTAGTGCTTGGCAGTGATGAGATTTGTAGCGTTGGTTACTAGCAAATCTTGCAACACTATAGTATGATTGACAGAGTTTAGCCAAAAGGGTAGATTGTAGATGTGAAAAGATGGGGAAGGCATAAAGTTGACATGGAAGAAGTCTTATTACATATGCAGTAAACCAGCTGAACTACCAAAATCTATCAAACAAGGAATACAAAAGCTCTGCACAGAATCCTCTATTTCAGACACTGATGGTAGATTATAGGAAGAAGAAATCCAGACTGAATTTTTATTAAAACAGAATACAATGATGCTGGATAAACTGATGATGAAGAAAACAGGGAAAGGTGAAATAACCTGAGAATGTATGGTACTTAAGAAGAATGAAGGGTGTTAGTATGATAAAATTTATAACCAAGTGACTTCTAAAACTTTTAAATCTAGAAGAGCAGTTTTCTTTTAGTGTAATAGGAGCACAACAATTCAATAAGATCTGTAATTCTAATGTTTACAGGTTATCTGGGTAAAAAATTCTTACTAATTACATGAATACACCTGTTAAAACTGGCAATAATGTCATCAGATTTGATGATGATTTTTCTACTAAAGCTATGGAAGAGATGAAAGCTCTTCAAAAGAATAAAATAAAAACTCATGTTTTCCTCCTGCTAGAAAGAAAATATTTCTACCGGATAAAATAAACATTAGTACTTTAGCAGAAGCTGTGAATATGTGAAGAATAATATCCTAATTTAAAGAGGCATTCTGAGAAATAGTTGTAAAGTTATAATCTTCATTAAAAGCAAACAAGAAATGTTAAATAATATAGATAATTTTTAGTAATGTATGTTTTAAATGCTTGAAGTGCTTGGTATAATAAATATTTATTTTTCTTATATTTCAATATGTTATCTCAGATTTATATGAATACTTAGAAAATTGAAGGCATGCCAGTCTAGTATGTATGTTTTAGATGCCTTACCATTTAAATGTTTAGTCATATATTTTAGATGCCTTACCACGTAAATGTTTTAGTCATATAAACTTCCCTTTAAACAGTATTTACTGATTATAAAGTATTGCTAATACTTAAAACACATCCAGTGAATAGCAAAGGTTTAAGAAGCTCATTTATCTATTCATAGGGCACTCATTTCATATTTATTAATACTATTTGGTTTTTCTGTTAAACTCATACAGAAAACTTCTGAATATTTTAAAGTAAAAATAATATTTTTTTTTCTTTATTTGCCTGCATGACTTCACAGAGTACATAGTTTAACCAGTCAGCTGTGGGTATGACAAATGAAGAAAAGAAATACTAAACTGAATGTATGGTTTAATTCATTAATAACATTTAATAACTTCCTAGTGGTTGCTCTCTGCATACTGATTTATGTGGTCTTACAAAAAAATCAAAACATGCAGTGATAGTTGTATAAAAGTGTTAATATTGCATTGCTGCTGTAGATTTCTTTGACTAATATTTCTTAGCAGCTTGCTTTTTGCACTGAATTTAATAATTTGCTACTTGGGCATTTTGTCTTTTATACTTTTATAGAGTGTTGGTGATGGTACAACTTTATACAGAAATAAACTGCTTGATAAATGAAATGCCTACACTGTTTGGTATTTCTTTTTCTAGTATAACCATTAAAACATTTTTTTGCAATTAGCCCTATATTATCCTATTCTACTTGTTGGCTTATCAGGCAGTTTCTGATCACTTGTTTTGCCTGTATTGTTATAAAGTAATTGCTGCACAAGAGCTGCCATTTTGGTGTTGGTAAACTGAAATTAATTATTTATAACATGGGGGGCTGTCTTATATGATTTTTCTGTTTTGGCACAACTCTTAATACATTCTTTGCAATAAATACTATATTGCCCCGTCTATTGGATCATGGAACAAAACAATGGGTGGCTGTTTGTTTTTCCTGTGTTGTTATAAAGTGTTTATTTTATGGTAGGTGACTATTGCTAACTAAAACTTTGTACTGAGACTTTTGGGCAACATTTTTCACTTCTGATTAGGCTGCCTGTTTCTATTCTGTGCTCCAACTTATTTAGTTTGTATGCCTGAACAGATTTGGTTACTTTGACTGTTCTGGTGTATTATCTTATGGTTATTTGATTGTATTCATAATATTTAATTTTAAAGTTACTTATATCAGTTTCTACTGCATAATATGTTCAGATTGTAAAATGCTTGGTGAATAAACAATGAAGTAACTTTGAACTTGGATATGAATAAGGGCGAGATGAAATGGGCCTCATTTCATGTCTTTGTGATTAGCAAGTCAGTATTTTGATATTTTATAAGAATGTAATGGTAGGCACAAGTACAAAGGGATGTCTGATGCATCTAAATAATAATGTCTTCTCTCATGCTTTTGTTAGGATTTTTATCTTATTGCTATTTAATATAATGATATACAGCTATTGCAGTCTTTGAAGAAATCTGATTTAAGTATACTGCAGGAGTAGTGACTGTTTCCATACAGAAAGAATTAACAGGGAAAAAACTGTAGAGACAAGCTATTTATCTTTAGCAATGATAAGATGGTAAATGGTTCCATTGAGTTTATATAGTGCAAGTCTTAAATTCATGTTTGATCAAGTTACTTTAAAGGTATGTTATTGTTTACACATTATATGATTAAAGCAGAAGCTAATTGTGGTGTAATTGGTGTGCGAATGGGGTAAAATGGGTGGTTTGCTTAAACCATTAACCAAACCTGGAACATTATGTTCCATGTTTGTATGTGTATATAGTTATTGGTTTCAGAATTCATAAGCACAAGTTTTCGATTCATCCATGATAATTTCAAGAGATACTTTAAGCAAATACATATGAGATGTATTATAGATGTTCTAAACATAATCCAATTGCATGATGCTTTATAAATGCTTATCGTTAAATGTGAATGGTTTAAATAATAACATCAAAAGAGCTGGTTTGCTAAAGTTTTTCAGACTGCATAAAGCACAGATCATGTTCTTGCAAGAGACCCATTTATTGAAGAAAGATTTACTGAATTTCTCCTTTAAGGGTTATACAGCACTTGTTGATTCTTGTTATAAGTCCAAAAGAAGAGGCACCCTTATATTATGGAATAACACTTACTCAACACCTAAAATATTAAGCACATTTTCAGACAAAGATGGAATGTTAAGTCTAGTGGTGCTGGAAATAAATAAGAAATGCTACACATTAGTAAATTATTATTGGATACCTGGGTTAGGAACTAAATATGTAAATAAATGTCTAGATATCATTACATTACATGCAAAGGGAAAAATTATATTGGCGGGATATTTCAATTGCTTATTAACAGATAAAGACACTTTTAGAGGTAGTAATGTTAAATTCACTACACAAACTAAGAAACTAAATAATTTCATTGCCTTAATGAATTTCAGAGGCATATATAATTTAAGAATACAAAATTAGCTATACACACTATTCATTCAGATTTGGCACACAAACAAATATTGATAAGATTTTTGTTTCAAATAACATTTATTCAAAAATAAGTGATTTTGTGATAATGTCATGTCTGCTTTCTGACTATAATGCCCTTTGTTTTAGATTGGCTGTGAAGAATGATGATTTGATCATTTTATAAGAATTCCAGCATATATAACAAAACTAAAAGGCTTTAAAGAATGGATTTTAAAAGAAATAGATACATTTGTAGAAATCAACAATAATGGAGAGGTATCAGACATCATATTGTGGAACACAATAAAAGTTTACCTATATTTAGAGTTAAAGTTTGGCACTTTCAAAAAAGAAAGGAATGGGATAAAGAACTTTCAGAACTATAAACCAAAATAGACAAGTTAAAACTAAATTTGAAATCAAATGATAAAGCAGTACATAAGGAAATTTCAAACTTAAACCAGAAATATTTAGAAATACTAAATCATAAAATTGCTATAAACTTAGAAAAACTAAAATTACAATCCTATTCTGCAAACCCTAGACATTTACATAAATTGGCTATCAGATCCAAACAAATCAATAAACAAAATCATATCAATTAAATCAAATACAGAAGTAATAGCTCAGTAAAAAGAACAACTGATCTAAGTGGTATATTAGAAGCATTTAAAATGCATTATAGTTCAATTAATGACACACACACTCACCTCTAGAGACAGATAATATAGTAGATACATTTCTTCAGGAGAATGTAGATACTAAATTATCAAATCAACAAAACAATATGCTAAATAAACAAATAACATTAACAGAACTAAAGAACAAATTAAAAACCCGAAGGACAATAAAGCCCCAGGACTAGATGGGATAATCCTAGAAATATATAACATTCTTCCAGATTACATAACAAAAGATCTTATTCAATGCATTTTCTGTGGTTAAACAAGAGTTAATGATTCCCCCTTCTTGGAAGTACTCCATAATTTCTCCTATTTTGAAACAAGGCAAAGATTCTAAATTGTGTGCATCCTACAGACCTATTTCATTATTAAACATTAATTATAAACTTTTTATGTCCATCTTGGCTAAGAGACTAAAGCGTATACTACCTAATTTAATACATTATGAGCAAACAGGGTTTATCTTACATAGGAAAGTACATGATAATATTATTAAATTATTATCTTTAATAGATATTGTGAACAAAAACAAAAAGCAATTAACTGTTATAAGTTTGGATATAGACAAGGCGTTTGACTCCATTAGTTGGTCATATTTGGAAAACAATTTTAACTGGTATAATTTTCCCTCAGATTTTACTAACTTAATACTGAAACTATATAATGAATCAAAAGCATATGTCAAAATTGATTCATGCTTAACACCTCTAGTAAGAATTCAGAAAGGGACTTGACAAGGATGCCTGATGTCCCCATTATTATTGGCCCTATCAGTTGAACCTTTTGCTTCATACATCAGAAATGACACAAACATAAAATTATTTTACTTAAATGAGGAATACCGTCCAAAAATCCAGCTATTTGCAGATGATATTTTATTAACCTCCAGTGATATAGACACTTCTATACAATATATTATGAATGCTATGAATCAATTTGGGAAAATATCTGGACTAAAATTTAACCAAAATAAAACCAGAACATTATTAATCAATAAAAAAAATAAATAGAAAGCTACTAAAGGATAATACATTTAATTGGGAAACTGATGCAATAGTCTATTTAGGGATTAGTATAAAGAACACATGGCAAGAGACTATTAAATTAAATTATACAAATCTATTAGCTATAATCAGTGATTTAACTAAGAAATGGAACAAAATGTTTTTTGTTTACTATGGAAGACAGACTTACTTTAATAAAACTGGTTATTTTACCTAAAATCTTATTTTACACACAATCACTGATTTTACTCCCCACCTAAAAAGTCTTTAAAAATAGATTCTTTAGTACTTGCATTTCTTTGGTTTCCACAAAAAAACAAGAATAGCATACAAAATGGCATGTAAAAGCCTGGAACAGTAATGGAACTGGATTTCCAAATATAGAATTTTACTCCAAATCTGTTATTATCAACATAATTTTACATTGGATAACATCTATATATACCTCTAGTTGGAAACAACTACATGAGATCCATATAAATGCCACCAGTAACACTGAATCCCAATTTAATTAATCATTTGGAATCAGCAAAATATACTGGATACTTTGTGAGCATTATCTATATAATAAGAGATTTAGCCACTCCTCATATTGTATAAATCAAATATTTTGCATATTCAAAAATGTGATAGATAACAATTATAACTTAAAACAATAGCATACACTCCAGATTGTTTGGATTATTTTAATATTAATAGAATGTTGAACTTTACAGAAAATGACATAAATTCTGGCACCAATTTATAGATAAAAAGACCATTCAATCAATGAACTTCCTCCTAGCTAGATTTAATATTTGCCAAGATAATTGACTATGTCTTCAATCATTACAGCAATTTATTGAAGGTAAAGTGACAGTATTAATAAACCTAGAAACTGATGTTATACCAAGGTTGTTACAGCTATTCATTTTATGCAATTTGATGAATATTGAACAGAAACTGAGCATATCACAAGATGAACTGCTTACATTTGACCCAGTTTTTGGAATTATTCGATGAAAATTAATGGAGAACTTTCATCAAATGAAAATAAGAAATAGTTACTAAAATCAATTAATAACACCTCATCATCACTATACTGGAAATTATATACCTGGGAATTTATCCATAGACTTTTTATACCCCACACAAAATTGAACTCATAACTAAAAGTAAAGACAGTAAATGTTGAAGATGTGGTAAAATTATTGATGCCAATTGGGTTAATATGTTCATTGAATGTAAAACTCTCACACTTTATTGTAGTGATTTTAGACATTTTGTAAAAGCTTTATGGTCAGATAACTGTCAAATCACTAGTTCTTTGATATTATTTAATGTACCTACCCCAAGTGTGATTCCTAAACATCAATTACCTGTAATCTGGTCAATTTTAGCAATTAATAGAAAGAGTATTACATTGAATTGGACAAAAGAGCAAGATCTTATGTTTGCCAAGTTTATTACATTAGCAAAATCTGTATGTAAAAAGGAAATGCAAACCATTTGTTATAGAAAATTTAATGTAACACATAAAAGAATAGTATGGCAAAAACTGCAAAATTTATTAGACAAATATTGATAAGTATTCATGGATAAAGCAAATGTTTGTCATGGATGATTGTATATAGTGTAAATAGTTATTTATTCAGTATCTATTGTATGTTTGAAATATTTTGATTGTTCATGTTTAATAGAAAAACAAAATAAAAATGTTTTGAAAAAAATAAGATGATAAATGCTTCTACTTTTAAAAGATCAGTAACTTTATCAAGTATTAGCTTTGCTGATACATGTTGCAGTTACTAACACATCTATATGCTTTGACTATATGGTATTACATTGAGAGACTTCATTTATTAAGAACTTGCAATTTCAGCACCAAAATTTGGCAAAGTAGACACTCTCTAATAAAAAGTAGGAGGGGTGAACTTTCTGTATTCATAGAGAGGGGAAAGAAATAATTGTATAAAATTAGGTAAATGATCATTAGATAAAAAGTAGTAGTAATAATAATAATAATAAAGAAGAGTATGTGGAACAGTTTGATATTATAGGTCTAATTATTAATCTACCAATTCAATTATAACCCTAGCAATCAGTAACTGTAAAAATCTGTTTATATACTTTTGAGTTGTTTCATTACTCCTGGCTGTTTCTAATCATCTTTATTAAAAATTATATTTTCAAAAAGTATCATAGTTATATATATATATATATATATATATATATATATATATATATATATATTTATATATATATACAGTACCAGAATAGAAAACAAAACATACTAACATTTCTTATGTTAGCTTCATGCAGTATAGGTATATGTTTTCTTTTTAACAATTTTCATTCACTTCAACTTTAGATAAATTGCTCACTTCTTGTCTTCACTTAAATTTCACTTCTGAACATTATTTGGCATGTATTGTCCACACTAATTCCATTTATTCATATATAATTTGTTTCTTCCCTTTTCTAAAGATATTACCTCCAGTTTGGGGGTGCTGTGCATGCACCACTCTAGTAATATACAAATATTTCTAAACATTTCCTCTGAAATTTAACTTCTTTGTTTTCACTGGGTTTCTTCTTGCTTTCTTGTAATTGTTTATGCTGAAGCATATTGATCTGCTAAGCTGTGAGTTATATTCCTTTAGTGTAATTATTTGGGATACATGTCAGCTCATCAGTCGTGGTTGACATACTATATGAGGGTACTTTTTGTATCATGTTATCATTCCCTTTTAAGTGAATTAATTTTTTACTGAGAACAGGTTGAAAGGTACAAAGTTATATCACATTTTCATTTGAAATCACAAAATACTTAAGCAAAAAATAAGAGTTAAGGGGAAAGAAGAGAAAACATGGACAGTGAGCATAGTAACAAGGTAAATGTTAACATTAACAGCAAGTAAACTAATTTTGATAATAGAGGCACAATGTGTTATGTGTTCCTTCATATTCCTGGACTAGATTGATTGTATCATTCAGTCAAGATGTATAAAGGGCTTATTGATAAAAGCTTAGATAATCTTAAAACTTTAGTTGTGAAATGCATTTTGGAGTGTGCAGAATTTTGATGCCTACAAATTTAGTGTGAGTATATAATGACATATTTTAATTGCTATTATAAATGTTAAAGATTATAATAATGGTTAGTACACATATAGTTACATAGCCGACCTGAGCCATAGGCCAACTAGGTGGCCACTTAGGGCGCCGCTGTAGCAGGGGCACTTTTCTAGAATTTATCTGGTGTAGGTAGACCAGGATGGGGGCACCAGGTGGTGTTGTGGGGAGGTTGCCGTGGAGTCCTTTTGCCTAGGGCACCACTTGACCTAAGGCCGCTCCTGTGTAGTTAGTATTAGAACAAAAAAGTACACAATAACATTGTCAGAATTTCTATTGTAACAACTTTATTGCATCACACAAATAAATTTAATACCTTTTTGCTACCTCTCCCCACAGATAGCCTTCAGCCATCAGATCTTGTCCTCATTCACCAGATCTAACAGACCCACTTTAGCCTCCTCTAGGCTTAACTTGGCCTACATCTTGGGCAGGTGAGAAGATGAAAGATGCTGGTGCAGTGTCTTACAGCCACCAGAGAGTGTGTCAGCCCACTGCAGCTCCATAGTTGCTGCCTATAGGAGCTACATGTGCATATTTTTTATTTTTGTTTTATTTTATTTATTCTTTGTTAACTGGATTAGTCCCACCATACTAATAACCACTTTTCAGGGAAGACACAAGGTAGTATTTATACTAAAAGGGAAAATTTGGCCAGGGCATTTGGGGAACTTCTGCTACTCATTTCAATAAGTGCAAAGAGATCTTTTACATCCATCAGCTCCCACTAACTCAGGCAGAATCTGCCTAGGTTTATTTTCCCATTCAAAGGATGACACACTCAGGAGTACAGCACCCTCCTTGTGCCGTACTGCATTATCAGCACTCAATTTATCTGGTTTGAGAATAGAACCCACTGCCTTCTGCACCAATAGAGAATGTGCTACTTGCTGTGCAACTGACATTTCTGTGCATGCTCAACCTCCCAACTAAGTACTGTTCCACTCACAGTGTGGTGCTTATCCAGTTCTCATTCATATAATTGTAGCATGCCTAGTTCACCTCCTTCCCCAAAATGGGCAAGCAGGCATCAGATAAGGCACTCCCTCCCACCCTCCTCCAGCCAGTCCTGACAGCACCCATGCTGCTAGCTGATCTTAGGTCATCTGGGACATGGTAAGGTCTTTATACCTCTGTGCCACATGGTCATATTTAAATGTAACATCTTTTAAGCATTTATTGAGGTTTTTTTTTTGGAATACATATTTAATAACAAGCTAGTTAAGAAAGTATTACAGGTGGAATTGAAAATGCTGTAATAGTTAAAATATTCTGTGTCAGTCTATAGAACATAAAATAATATTATTTAAGCATGTTCAGTTTATAAAGTTTTTGCTGCAAAGTTACATATATTTGAAGAAAAAATGAAACCAATGAGATTAAAAGGCAAAATACTACAATAGATGAAAAGAATGAGAACCAGGAGACATAAAAAGCAATGTAAGAAAAGAAATATCAACATACTGTATTTACATTAGAAAAATAAAGCAAATACATATCAGTTCAACATATAAGTTATTACCCCATTATAATGAATAAATATAAGTCATAATGGTAAAGAGTTAATTTACAATTTCCTAATTATACTACAGATATATGGTTTCCAGTGTGAGCTTGGTAAACTGCTATTATGTAAATGTGCATTTAGTTGTATATTTAAATCGCATTTAATGTAAAATCTTTTAATCTTTTTTCTTTAATTCATAATGTGGCTTTTTATATAGTAACACACATAGTCATTTATTCAGTCACAGTACTTAAGAGCAGATTAGAAAAGTTTAAATTAGAAAATCTTTGTGATTTATATTATAGTAGCGTTGTCGCCTCACAGTAAGACGTTGTCCTGTTCGATTCTCAGCTAGAGCATCTTCTGTATGAAGACATGCGTGAATGGGCGTACCTTCGTTGAAGGTTGTGCATTAGGGCCAGCAACTCGGCACGTAAAAATCTACTGCCAATCATTAGCGGACCGGAGTACCGCTGTGGCGACCACTAACCAGGAAAAGCCGAAAGACACAACAACAACAAGAAAGTTATGAGAAATACTGTGGAAGATATGTTGAAATGAAAAGGACAAAATGAAAAGCTTTATTGTTAAATATCAGTGGGTTAAACAGTGGTTATAAAAGAGGTGGATGAATTAAATATCTTTTGACAAACATGACTGATATCTCATTTGAAAGCAACTTATTTATTACAAAAAGGTAATGAGATGCCAAGATTTGTTTATTCTTATAATGACATGAAAGGAGTGTGTTCTATGTCAGTTAATGAATAACAGAACGGACTTTTAACCTTAAAACATCTACGCCAGATTCCAAGATTTGAACTTAAAATTGCCAAAATATAACTATATATTAGCGATACTATTAAGCACTTCAAATGGCAACCTGATTCTGGGAGGTGATTTTTTTCACAGCTGCTAGATAAATCAGGTACTACTATGATTAGAACACCCATATTTTCAACTCCCATGAAAGCTTTGAAAACTTAATGAATTTAGTCAATTTAAGGGACTTAAATGATTTTGCAGAGACTTACTCTGTATTTTCCAAACATTCTTCTTTTATCTTTAGAACTCAAAGACATTAACTGAATTTAAATGTTTAATAAATTCAACTCTAAGACTGATGTTTTGAAAGTAACTTCATGCCCTCAGTGAATCATAATATGAGCTATAAAACAAAAAATCACTTCACAAAGTTCCCTCATGAACAAATTATAAAAAAATGTAAACATTGTTAAATAAAGAATTGGATATTTTAATTACTTAATGACAATGGTGAATTTTAGAAAAGCATGCTATTTCATTCTTAGAAGTCATATTTATATAATAGATTGCATCTTGTTGTGGGAATAAATTAAATAATTGGGGTGATGAAATTACAAAATGACTTATGCTCTAAGTTAAAATTCCAGAAATGTGAATTTATATACTTAGATATGGTTAAGGTCTTAAGCAAAAAACATCAACTAAACAGTATATGGTTTCTGAATTATTTTATAGCATTATTACAATATATAATAATTCTATAACTTATACAAACATAAAGTCTTTCAGCTTTTCCCAGTTAGGGGTCACCACAGTGGAACTCCGGTCTGCTAATGATTGGCAGTAGATTTTTATGGTGCTGAGTTGCCAGCCCGATGCCCAACCTTCAAAGAAGGCACACCCATTCACGCATGCACCTACCTGTATGTCTTTAAACATCACTCGACCATGGGGAGGACATTCAGACTCCACACAGATAGTGCTCCAGCCGAGAATCGAATGGGAGAACCTCTTGCTGTGAGGCGACAACACTAACCACTGCACCACCGCGGCCTGCTTAACTTATAAATATATTAATCTCAAGCAGTAAGCATAAGAAAAAGAACTAAACAGGTTGTCTTCCTTTTCCTCTTTTATTGTCAGAGTAAGGTTATCTTTAACAAATTTAATATGAAAATATGAAAAATTAGAAGGTTTTAAAGTAAATTACATCTTTCACTGTAAAACTATTTTTTCTTTGCTGATGGTATACTATTGACATCACCTAACATTAAATCATTGATAATTCATCTGGATATTTTATTAAATTGCTTCAAATGAATGGCAAAACATAAGCTGAATAAGAACAAACACAAACATTACATTAATTAATCAGAGAGCAGGGTCCATATTAACTCAATTTGCAAATCTGAATGTATATAGAAAATATTTAGCATTAGTTCTGCATCTTTACTGATTCTGTAGAGCAGATCATTTCTCAGTTAATGTATGGATATGAAGCAGGGATGTGCTTCCTTTGCTTCCCCATGTACTCTTCCTATATTGTCTATAGCTCTACATAGTGTATCGTCATCCTACTGAGCTTACTTGAAATTGACAGGGTATATCGGGGGGGGGGGGAGTCAGTCAATTCCATATAATTTTCATCATTATTCTCATGTAAAATGGAAGGCATGGACTTTTTTCCTATAAATACAAGTACAGGCATTTCCACTTCATATAGTTCATCCTTTATAAAAGGTAACTCACAAAAATTATTTTCTTCTAGCAGGGGTACTGGTAGCTTTTTTCTGTATTTCAGTAGATCTGCTACTTTTTTTTTACTCTTAAAAGTGTGCTTCTGTTTATGAATGGCTCTCTGCTTTATTGTAGTAGGAAGAGGCTACAGACTTTGTCCAAATTCCACTTGTCCTTTTTCTTCAGTGTAAGATTTATTATTTCTTCCTTAGTTTCTATACCTACTTCCTTTAGGGTTTTCTTAACCACATGGTCTTTGGTGTCTGTTCCCATGCTGTCTTATTTTATTATTTTGATAACTAGAGTCTTTTGGCAAGACTCAGTATCAGCTTTGTCTAACCCTTCCTCACATAGTCAAATCTTAGTTTGTTTTGTGTCTTCTAGCCCTCTATCCCTTTCTTTACTGGGACAATATTTTTTGGCAATTAATCTGGTTGAACATTTCCTACTAGGGCTATGTATTTCTGGAAATATATCTGGGTGAATTCCCTCACCCAGTCTTCCATACCTCTTATGAAATAATCCTGGCTTGTTATCACAGTACATGTAACATTATGCACTGCAGTTACTGGGTATAATCCTTTTCCTAAAATAATCCTAGAGTTGTTTGCCTATCATTGTTACAGGGTACCCCCTTCTATATTCATATACAGAGTTTCTGTCTATTTTCTGTTATCTCATTTTTTATGCTTGTAAAAACATTGTGCTCTAACAAAAGTAATCATGCTCCCAGAGTCCTATAACCCTTGCACTTTTTCCCCTCTCCACAAAAGTTCATTTAACAAATTTAATAACAACACAGTGAAAGGAAACAGACTATAGTTTTATTAACTAAACATTTGGCATTCTATAATCTATTTTCACATTCCAGTGGTTTCCATTCCATAGTCTTGCTTTAAAGTACTGCCTATAGGTTAGCATTTACAGCTTCTCCAGGTTTGGTGTTGCTGTTGGTGACAGTGCAGTATTTTGCTTGTTTCAGTTTCTAGTACTTGTGTGGATCAACCTCCTCAAGATGAATATAGTTTTTTAGTGATTCCCATGTTAACTTATGAGGGCAGTGTCTTGGTCCATTCAGTTTCTGGGCAGTTTTTTCTAGCCACATTAGTCTCAAATGTCACCAAATAAGCTTCTACATTCTCTTCTGATTTGGGTTTCTTTAGGGGTGTGCTCCGCTTTGGGATTTCCAGTAAAGAGGATGGAGGTGGCTGATTCACCATCTTGACTATCTGCTGTTTAAGATTGGAGTTGTTCAATTCTTTCATAAAAGTTGAGTAGACAATGTATGGTGCCTGCAATTTTTACTGGGAGAACTGTTTGAAGAGCTGTAGTTGAGTTCACTAAACAGTACAATAGCTACCCTTCATAGAACAATTAATCAAGAGAAAAAGCAGCCATACTTATCTTTTGGCTTCACAAGAGCAACTAGAACATTTCATCAAGGCAACTCTTCCTGCCTTGAAGTTCATCTTTACAAGAATAAACCCCTATTTGGGCACAGTGATTTTGTGACTCTCGCACAGTTTGAGAGGAGACAAGATTTCAGTTATTTTTCCTTCAGTCTTTCTTTCCTTCATGATACCAGCCTGGCACCCTGGTACCTGTCTATGCCTGATTTACCAGCTATCTCCTTATCTTGTTCCCAAACTGTTGAAGTGACCCCCCCAACCCCATGTACATAAATGGGAAAAGGAGTTGTGGATGTATAGATGGATATATATGTATATATCTAAGTGAGATACTAAGACCTGCTTTAAATTCTGCTTAGGTACTAACTTATACGGCCTCTTAATAAAGGCATGCATGCATTAATGTGCTTCCTGTTGCTTTTAGAACAGACATATTTTGATTGCTTGAATATGTGTGTTCTTTTAGCTTTTTTGAAAAAGGGAAGTATTCACTCATCTTAGTTCAAGGGGAAGGTGAGTGCAAGCATTCCGTCCATATGATTGCTTTTTCAGCTATGTTGTATCTGAATCTTGGTCTGAGTAGTTCTGGGAAGTCTGATATGTTTCCTCTTAAGTGAGTAGGACTGATATCTGAGGCATAACTTGATTATTAATGTGCTTTGATTATTGTTTTATGCTTGTCTTGGTATTGTGTTAACCTAACTGGTCATTCATCTGTGTGACCATATATACTTAATGTATTGCTATCTTAGGCTAATCAGTCTATATGCAATTTCTATTTATTCATTGGAGTATCTGATTGTAAGTACTATAATCACTATACATTTTAGTATTTTTCTTTCTTTTATATATCTTATTTTAATTAATTATAATTGATGTAATTGTTATGCACCTTAATGTGAATGTAGGAGCTTTTTTCAATGAATTTCTACTGAAAATGGGCCTCAAACCAATGGGGCAAGCTATTCAGAAAAACATAAGTAAATAATAATATAAAATATCAGTAGTATGTTTTACTATTTAGTCATTCTAAGACTCCAACCGACATATTTTGAAACCAGCACCATTAATTTTTTAAAGTTAATTTTTGCTTCAGATGTTCTCCAAATACTAGTTCCAAAAAGTTCCAGAAAAACTTCCAGAAGGAGTCTGAATTCCAAAAATAATAAAGAATCTGAACTGGTTCTGGCACCTTTTGTGTTTCTCTAATATCTAGTTTCCATGCAGTGAAGAGTACGTTAATATTATACACATTTGTCACAGTTCTACATTAATTATTGTTGAAGATCTTGCCAAATTTGCCAATGCCAAGAACAAACTGTCTTCTTTTTTTGGCAGATATTTTAAGTAGTACTGAAATGAAAGAAGAAGTTTTACCCTGAGACGAACAAAAACTATTTTATGAGCTTTGCTATGGTGTTTGCTGTGCAGCATTTATATTTAATTTCAGAAGTTTGTCCTTCTTTTGTTATATTTCTCATGGCTGACCTCCAAAGACAGCTCATAGGTGGTTTTATGATATTATTTATATTTGTTTATAACCCATCTATGTGTTTTGACCATGATCTTGCATCATTTGACTTATTACACATCTATCAAACATTCTGGAATGCACGGTCAATCTGTCGTTAACACATTCAAATTTCATAAGCCTTCCTTTGTAAATAAAATATGTTGGACACAGTGGTGGGTTTAAAATTGTTTTTTAATCCCATCTTCAATTTTATTGCTGATTTTCAAGATTTCTTAAATGATAACAACACATCTGTTATATGTAATACATAGTTTATATCTGTAACTTTTTTATGGGTTGGAGGGACAAGTTATCATTCTATTAGTTTTTTTCCTTAAAATACTTGCACTAACATTATCAGAGAATCTTTAGTCAGAAAAAGTAAAGCCGAGATTCATAGAAAAAATCGTTCATAAAGTAAGGCTACAGTGGAGGAAGAAAGCATGTAAATGTCCTTATATAATGCAAAAACAACTGAGGAAGTGAATTTTATCTGACTTACGTTTCTCTGTGTTATGGAGACATGTGGTACTCATTGCATTTATGGACAGACTAAATAAGCTTATTCCTCCTGCCATCAAACAAATGTAATGTAATCTACTGTAGTGCGGTAGAAATATACTTTCATTTAGTAGGGCATCTATATCACCAGTTTAACCTCTTTCCTAAGTCATGTTCCACCCTCCCCAATTCACACTGAGAAGGCCTGTTTGATGCTTCCCTTTTGTTCTTGCCCCTTTGCTACAGCTTTACTGAAGCACTATCATAGATTAAAAAACTCATTCTTTCTAACACTCAAAATCCTCAGCTTTCACTGACCAGACGTTATAGTTATATTGTTGATGAGACAGACTTTTAGGTAGCCACTTGTTCCCAATAGATGTGCTCACTTCTGGGATCCCATTTCTCTCTCCCCATTTGAGAACACAGTTTCTCTCTATATTCCTATACTAGCTACTTTTAGAGCATAAAGAATAATTCTGTTCTTTTGGTTTAATTTCTCCAAGTTTATGGGTTTCTAATACCATGACAGGAGTAGATGCCATTTCTAAGTCAAAGTATGATTAAAGTTTGCAAATTATTATTGTTTCAGTCTTTGATGTTAGCCAAAAGTGCTCTTCGTAGAACCTTCAATGTGCCCAGAACTGACTCCTTCTTCATTTCATACAGAGTTACATGTCTCGGTAGCATATCTAAATATGACTGTAAATTCTTTTTTGAGACCCGTTGATCCCATCTTTCTTCCACATTGCCCCTGTTTCTGCTTGCAAATCCTGGTATTTTATGAGTTTATGTCTTTCTGTATGTAGGACACTTTAATCACTGGGTATAGCAATTTCAGTGATCAAAGCTACTTTTGTCTTCTTTTCATGGACTACTAGATCTGGTTTTCTCACATCTATTTTTTTGATCTGTTGGTAATGGGTGATCCCATGTGATATACATTTCATCATTCTCTATAATGTTTTGTGGCTCATGTTTCCAATGCTTCTCAGATACTTCAATATTGTAATGTTTTCACAACCCCCAATCCAACAGTCTTTCCACATTATTATGCCTTTCAGTATGCAGGCCCCCTGCCATTATTGTATTACACCCAGCAACAAGATGTGCAACTGTTTTCAGTTTTGTTCTACAGAACCTGCATTTGTCTGTTTTTTTCATCGTGTACAGTTAGACTTTGTTAACCAACATGTACATAGTCCACTATCCTGGGCCACCAATATTAACCTTTCATCTTTTTGTTTAACTTTATTGCTCCTTAACCATTAATGTATCAGATCCTGATAGACATGAGGTTGTTCCAAGAGTTTTCTGTACTTGCAACTGTATTTTTGCTTTTTTCCATATTTCTTGGCTTTTCATCTGATCCTTTTCCATATATTCCTTCTTTTGTTTTACTGGATTCTTTTTTAATTTCTCTAAGTCTTTTGGGTTTCTAATACTATGACGGGAATGGACCCCATTCCTAAATCAAAGCATGATTAAAGTTTATAAAATTAGTATTGTTTCAATCTTTTATGTCAGCCAGGAGTGCTCTACTCAGCACCCGAAATGTGCCCAGTAATGACTCCATCTGCAGTTCGTATGGGGTTACATGTATTGGTAACATATCTACATACGACTGTAAATTCTTTTTTATAAGACCCGTTGCTCCTATTACTATTGGAACTGTCTAGATATCTTTCATCCACATTGCTCTTGTTTCTGCCTGCAGATTCTGATATTTTATGACTTTGCGTATCTTTGTACACAAGACACTGTAGTCACTGGGTGTGGCAATTTCAGTGATCAATGAATGTTACTCTTGTTTTCTTTTCTTGGACCACTATATCCGGTTTTCTAGCATCTATCTTTTTAACTGTCGGTAATGGATGATCCCATGTGATGTAGACTTCTTCATTTTCTATGATGCTTTGTGGATCATGTTTCCAGTGTTTTTCGGCCACTTCAATACCATAATGTTTGCACAATCCCCAGAGCAACAGTCTCACCACATTATTATGCCTTTCAGTATACAGTCCTTCTGCCATTAGTGTATCAGAACCAGCAACGAGGTATGCAACTGTTTTCAATTGAGTTTTACAAAACCTACATTTTCTGTTTCTCCCACATGTTCAATGGACTTTATAAACCAATGTGTACGCAGCCCACTATCTTGGACCGCCAATATTAACCTTTCATCTCTTGGTTTGAATTCACCTCTCCTTAACCATTCCTGTGTTTGTTCCTGATCAACACGAGGTTCTTTCAGACGTTTTCTATACTTGCAACTATATTTATGCTTTTTCCACATTTCTTGCCTTCTCATCTGATCCTTCACCTTACATTCTTTCTTTTGTTTTTTGGTACATGCCTGATTTTTATCTACTTCTGGTTTGATTTCCATTCCTGCTTGATACCAATAAGCTTCTGCTAGATTAAGCAGATAAGTCATCTTAGATTTATTCTCCTCATGTTTCAAAACTTTCACTACGTTTGGGTCTTGTGAGGTCAGCAGATATGTGTGGAGTCCCATGATTGCAGGCCCATCCCTCCTTCAGAACACAGACTATATAATCTTGGTATGCATTGATTTC
Source organism: Protopterus annectens (assembly GCF_019279795.1). Lineage (NCBI taxonomy): Eukaryota > Metazoa > Chordata > Ceratodontiformes > Protopteridae > Protopterus > Protopterus annectens. The sequence goes on along the minus strand of NC_056737.1, from coordinate 457,495,001 downwards.
TAATAAATCATTTGGTGAGCATATAGCATCCTTCTTATTTTCCTGTCTAATCTATCCAACACGTAAGTTAGACAGGAAGAGCAAATTGGTTTATAGCCTGGATTTTGTTCCTAGATGTCAGTGCTGTTTTCAGGATTAATTTAAGTCTTCTTAAGTATTCCTTACTAAGTTATATTTGCATCTGTTCATGTTTTATTGTTAATCCCTCATCAATTCCCAAATATTTATACACTCTTTCTTGCTGAAGTTCTTTTATATCACATTTGTGTCACAAACTGATGTTTTCCTGGCGTTGTAGCTTTCC